>NC_089151.1:302183-604366 GCF_009819655.1 Sylvia atricapilla
CAGCATCAGTGTTCGGTGGGAGCTCTTTCTGCTTCCCTTTAAAATGGATTATTTCTTTCCCCCAGTCCAGGAAAAGCATAACCCAAAAGGGCATTGGTGAACATATGTAATGTACATGGCTGCCCTAGAAACAGAGATTCCACAGATGGAAACCCAGAGGACAGCCTAAATCAAGCAAATCTCTAAATAAAGTCTGGGAGGCACTTTCTGAAGAAATGCCACATTAATCCCAAGTAGGCAATTCCAGCTGTTGGCTGGACCCCTGCCCAGCAGCCTCCTGCATTCACCTGGCCAAGCTGCCAGCCCAGAACCTGCCTCACACAGGTCCCTGCACAGGGCACTTGCAACCAAGAGCTCCAAAACAGTGCCACTGTCACTCCTCAAATTGCCCAGGGAACAAACCTGCCGAAAACATGAATGGAATTGGTCACCAAAAAAAAAAAAAAAAATTACATTTCTTCCTAGAAAATCCACCTTCCTTGTCCCAGAAGGAAGTCACTTAGCATGGAGGACAACACTGACTTCTGACCATTCTTTGCAGATACCTTAATTCTTTTCCTTCTCACACAGAATGCTGGTTTGGTACATGAGCTCATCAGGATGTGTGCACACTATGCCAGAAATGCAAAGAAAACAGAGTGAATAATTAAAAATACAGTAAATATATAATTGTTTTAAACTGCCATGCCCCAGAATAGCCTATTTCCTGAAGAGGTTTCATCCTTTTACTATTTTCAGCCTTTTAAACACTCTTAATATTAAATGGAACTCTGTACCTTTATTTGTCATTTTCCATCTTGCACAAGTAAACCTTTCCCACAGCGTCTTTTTAAGTTATAAATAAAACACCCAACTATTTTCTTTTTCCCACAGATGAGGACATTAAAACATTGACATTTTAATCTGTTTGATACAAGAATGAGTTGTGTCAGCACACTGCTTCCAGCTACAACAACAGAAAACCCAAGTTTAATTAAAGACAGAGTGGAGAAGCTGCATGGTGGTGTCTGAACCAGGGATGTACAGCAGATCCTTGCTTGCTCACCATTTTGGGCTCAGGTTCCTCTCTGGGCAAGTGGTAGTCAGGCAAAGTATGACTGAAAACAAAGGAGAGGGAGGACAAAAAAACAAACATATTTTCTCAGATAGAAGATGCAAAAAGTGAGCCCACATACCTGAGATGTACTTACATACATCACAGATTTTACCCAGAAAACAGTAACAGCATGGCACAAACACAAATGTGCAGCAGAGGCCACTCACAGCCACATTGGCCCTGTGCCTTCAATGCTAGGGCTGAAAAACACGCACCTTCAAGACTCACACCCACGTGTGCTAAGCCTGTGCCTGCCCAGTTCCCGAATAACCCCTGACAGCAGCACTGGGACTCCTCACAGGGACTTTGCACAGGTGACAGCCTTCAGCAGCCCTTGGGCACTTCTGTCTCCAAATCAGGAAACTAACTTCTAGTTTTCAGTCTTAGAAGTGGTGTAAGAATGAATGCAGACTTGTTCTGCATGTGATACCTGCCAGGAGCCACCAGCTAGGTGAGAATTCTTCTAAACTGAAAATGTGGTGACCTCACATTCTTCCTTCTCACTAGGAAAGTCCCAAACACTGAGCCAGTCTCTAAGGCTTCATTACATCACTGAACCAGAGGAGGGGTGTCTTATCATTTGTTTAATAATGAATATGTCAAAACCACTATGAATAGGAAGATCAAGGGAGTAAAACAAAGTATTTTCTACAGCAGAAGTGAGACTTGGAATTTCTAAGGAGTTCATTTTGTTAGCATTTCATATCTGATGTTCCTCTCTGAGTACCTAGAAGTCTCCTAGCAATGTGCCTCTTGATTCTCTTTAAATGTGCCCACCCATAGTCTTGTCACTCGCTGGCTGGAGAAGAACATTTCTGCGTTTGATCCTGCTCTCTCACAACTTCAGTTCCAATGTAAAAGGCTAGTTCAGGCTAGCTGATATCCCTAAGGCAGGAGAAAAGGCAAACGGAATAAGGCAGGAGAAAAGGCAAAGAGAATAAAGTGAGTTGTGTAAATAGGAACAAAATGGAAAGTGGCTATACAAAAAAATAAAAGATTGAAGAAAAAGTACAGTAGCACTGCTACCAACTGCAGATCCCAGGTTTTGGAAGATGCAGCCATGAGTGCCACGGATGCATTAGACAGCACCACCTCTCCCATTTGGACACATACCAAGCACCAACACAGGCACCTAAAGCATCTGGTGAACAGAAAGCAAAAAAATACCTGTTCATGGGGGTGTTCATAGCTTTGAGAGCCTGGAGGTGATTTATACTCCTGCTTTCCTCAGCAGGTGGGCATACACCACTGTGTTTCCATGTCCAGGCATGCCCTGTACCGTGTCACCTTCCCCGTTTTCTCCTGTGTCATATTCTAAACTTGATACTTGTGAATGTAAATTATGAAGGAGTTTCCAAGAGTGCTTTCTCCATCTGCTCCCAAAAAAAAAAAAAAAAAAAAAAAAAAAAAAAAAAAAAAAAAAAAAAGTCCACGAGCCCAAGCAGAACCTTCAGGAGTTCTTTTGGAGGGTCTGAGGCAGGATTTCACCAGGCAGCTGCAGCTCATTAGAATCACCACAGAGCGTGAAAGCCACTTGCCAGTTGTGTCATGGACTATTCCCCATGTCAGTCTCCAAGAGGACAGCCCTGACAAAGCCTGCAGGGAACACACCAGGCTGGCTCTGAGGGAACAGCCAGGCACACAGCTGACATTCTGTGCTGAATGCAAGGCTGAGCTGCAAGGGAGAGTGATGGCCCAGCTTTCACCTCCAGAGATCAGGGTTTCCTCTGGATTACAAATGGGAACTCAGTCTTGGAAATAAAACCAAGCTGCCACATGCATGATAACCATGCACCTGGCAGAAGCTATTTCCCCTTGAAGCTTGTTATTCTGCAGCTGACAGCAAAATAAAATCATTCTAGGCCCAGTCAAATAAAAAGGATCCCACACTATCCAGTGATCAGGTTAATCAGAACTACTAAGATGCTGCTCCACAATAAATACAAGATTAAGGTAAGCTAAAAGGGAATTTGGAAAATACTAGTTTTGCTCCTTTCATTTGACTTCTGCACAAATAAACACAAAAATAAAGTCTCAACCACAGTACATAACTAGATGGGCTTGCCTCCCCGAGCATTGGGCTGGCAGAGGTTGCAGCTGTGCATACAGCATCAGGGTTCAAATATGTCACCCCCTTTAGCTGGTTGCAATAATCTAAGGCACTAATAGCTGTTCTCTTCTGCCTTCACTTCCCTCTTCCCTTTCAGTGCCTGTAGCAGCTCTGTGGTAGTGCCAGTCCCCAGCAGTGTGGTGCTCTGGTCACACATAACACAGCATGGCACCATCTCACGGGGCAGAAACACACCAAGAGCCGAGACCTTCATCACCATGTACCACAACCTGTCTGTGTCCAACTTCCACCCCCAAGTACCCCAGCTCTGACATCGCATCTGCAGCAGTGCCTGGGAAGAGTTGTCAGAAATCCAGATTAGCTAGAGATGATTTCTCCATTACTGCCTGTTAATCAAAAAACATCACCCCCAAAGCCTCCAGACCCTGGTAGAAACTCTGAAGCAATGAAGAAGACTTCACAGAAAGCATTCTCTCCACATCCCCAAGAATCAATAATCCACTTGTACAGATGACTTGGATTCTATTTTTAAAACTGTTTTTACAGATTACCAGAGACAACAGTTTTCCTCCCTAACATACACCTTAGAGAAGAGCTTGCAGAAAGTAGTAAAAACCTATTATGAATATACAGCAAATAGCACAAATTAATCTAATGATATATTTATTAATTCCTTAGTATTCCAGAGAAGCAGCAGATAATACTTGACAGAGGACATGTACAGCAACAAGCGCAGTCTTGTGCTAAGAGCAGAGCTGGTCTTTCTGCAGCATTTTACACTCACTGGGATATGCTCTGTGCCAGAACTGCCACCACAGCCACAGAGCCAGTTGTCACAGCTGAGAAGCATCAGTGTCCTCCTGGTATAGGAAAGTATTTTATGAAAACTTTCAAGAATATGATGCCAAGATCCTTTACATGACCCTGTAGACACTTCATTAAAAAGCCAAATTCTACAGCACAGAAATGAGTAGTATTGCTGCTCTTATACAACTGCATTTCAAAGAGAACCCTTTTCAAGAGGGTAACAGAAAAAAAGATATTTAATAGCAAATTTTATGAGAGAAGTATAAAAACCAGGTAGTTCAACAGTTCCTGAAATCCCAGTGGTGGTCAATAAATCGACTTCTGCTTCACATTATATGAAGAGGCTGTACTTAGCAAATCACTGTGTAAGCTGCCTCAATAACAGCAATCCTGCTATCAAGTTTACTTGCAATGAGTCCAACAAAGAAATTAATTTCTTAGATGACAAGAAAAGGTTATCTAGAACTGGGAAAACACATGAGACAAAGATTTCCACTAATAAAACAAATATCAGACTCAGAGCTGAATTTGAAGCTATCTATTTTTTCTCTGAAAGATTTGAAATCCCTGTAGCCCAAACACCAGAGCTACAAAGAAAACAAAGAAAACATCCTGCAACCTGCCCTGCTAAAATCACGAGGAGAGCAGAACAAGCCATAGCTCTTTTCAGTACACGAGTTACTCCCTCAGCTCCATGCACACTGTTCCTCAAGCGAGGCCCAGAACAAGAAAATATACTGCAACCCAAGTTCCAGACTTAAAAACAAACCTCACTTTGAGCTGCCCACTGATTTACTCCCCAAAACTTCAATTCAATATAATTTTCAGAATTTAGAACATGACCTTTTCACAAGTACAAAAGTGCTTCTCATGACTCCAGCAAGTAACAATACCACCTTCCTGGTCTCATCTTACTGATTTTTATTGATCTGTTTATTCCCAGGATATTCCACAGGTATCAATCACCCATCTTATTTTCCAGTTATCAAATTTTTTCATAAATATTTCCACAAAAGGGCACCACTTTCCTCTATGCTACCCTTTATTCCTCTCACTGTAATACACACCATTCTGTTATTGCTCTCATTTCATAATCCTTCTACTTGTCTATGCACATCAAGTGAGCAAACTGACCTGATTTACCCATGCCCACAGGAAGCCAGCCAAAAACATGAGACAACACTGAGGTTTGATTTTGAAGGTCATTATATAAAAAAAAGTGGATTCGCTGGCCCTGCTGCCCAAAGATCTGCTCCCAGCAGTTCTTAGAGCAACTCAATCCATCCAACATCCACGAACTCTAGGATCACATCACACAACTGGCATCTGTGCAGGATGGCTTGGCAACAATACTGCCCTAGCGGAATCAATTTCTATAGATTTGGGGTTAGTTGTAAAAGTTTGTTGAATTTTTCTATTTCACAGCTGCAAAGATTAACATCAAAATTTAATCAATTCCAAACCATAGCCATGTAATTCACCTGAAATAATAACAGAAAGCAATTTAGACCATCAGCTTCTGTCCCACATCCCTTTAACCCCAGCTGCCCAAACCAGTGACAAGTCACCATCACCTCTAGTGCTGCTGTTGTGGCTGGTTAAGCAGGGGACCTCTAGGAACCTCTAGAAAGGATTCCTGCAAGTCCCACAGGAAGACAGATGACTCTCCTGGGACAGTTATGTCTTGAGTGAGTGGCTTGAAGTAGGTCAAATGGGAAAGAGTTAAAATCTAGGTTTCAATTTCCATGGTGATTAGAAGAAAGAGCTTGCCTGAGGAGCTGTTTGGACCATTGATGCTGATTTTTGGTATTCTTTGGGAAACAGGCTGTTCGAGAGGACAGAGGGAAACAATAACAAGGGTGGTGGGGTGGTGGTTTTGTTGAGGCGGTGTTGTAGGGTTTGGGTTTTTTTTTTTTCAGATTTGATGACATGAGTAGCTACAATCTTGTCTGTGTGACACTGATGGCAAAGCAACAGAATGGCCAATACAAGACTGGCTAGAAAAAAATGGAGAGGGTAATACAGCATTGGTGACATGAATCTTTAGAAAATATATTCTTGCACTAGTGTGGTTTTTAATTAAATGCTTATTGCTAATTAATAGCACAGATATAGCAGGTTTTGTATGGCAGTTGACTTGATGCAAAATGACATTTGATTAAGAAAATCAAAATCAACATGACACATCAAGTGGGCTAGAGACTGATAGGCCTCAGAATGTAATTGCAGATAAGGCCAAATACTAAATAAATGTTTCCAGCTTATAGCAATTAAATATCAACACAAAAGAGAACAGTTTCTTTTATCCCACCCTCAAGAGCTTGACCCTATGTTATGCAGTAGTTTTGTCTGTGCTCTAAAAAAAAAGCACAAGATGATTACTGAACAAATTTACAGATTAGAGCGATGAAAACAAGGATCAGTGGTAGAAAGCAATTTAGTTTGCCAGACAAAGAAGACTGGAGCAAAGATCACCATTTTTAATATAGCTAAATGTAAGAAAACACGCCTAAGCCCCACTTCCAGGCTGGCAGCCTCTCCTGAAAGCAGGTACTCTGAAAGGTCACTGTAGAAAAACATTTGTAGGGAGCTTCGAGGGAGATATTGTGGGTAAATAGGGCCATGGAGATAATTTAGCTCTCATATTTCCTCCAAAGCTAAACTACACAAGTGAGGCTTCAGAAAACAGGTGATAGCAGCTGGTGACAGAAACTCGCACAATTAAAAAAAACCAACCACTCCCCTAGAAGGCTGCCAAAACTTTGATTGAAATAGAAGTAAGGAAGTATTTGGGCATCTCATGCCTTCCTTGAAGGTCAAAGTGGACAAAACTCCGAGAGACAGTTAGGAAGCAAGTGAGACAGATGCCAGTTCTACTCACAGTTCCCTGAGCAACAACCTCATTTGCCAAATACAAGCATTCAAGCTCTCCTGCTTCTTCCTTTCATACTTTGTCTTTGCAGAATATGCACAGCATTAATATTTATGAACTTGATGGGAGCTACTCGCACATGGTCAAACTAAACCTCTTGTTTTCTTCAGCAATTAAATCCCACTGCTACATGTCACAGTTTCTTTCACCTGAGGTATAGAAGTGCCAGGTGATGCTGTGACCTCACTCACCTGTTACAAAACCTCTTAGCAAGCATTCTGCAATCCCCCAGCGGGTGACAATCCCATGACAGGGCATGGCCCATGCCAACTGCACCCAGAACATCTGCTGCTTTGGTCTGGTCATGAATATATAGAAAGGAGAGGAAGAAAAAGCATAGAGAACAATTTATTCTGGATCTCTTTACATCAAAACTCATCTCACCATTCTTGGCTCCTTCAGTTTATCACTCCACCTTTATATAAAGTTGTATTTAGAACATCACACACAGCTAAACAACTGAAAGCCTGAAACACAAAAGCTCAACAAACATACATGAAGTGCACAAGGACACATAAGAGCATGACAGCTCAGGAATTACAGCCCTACCTCCCAATTCCCTGCCTGGGCTTCTCAGGTTCCCACCTGACAGCACCTGTCATCCTTTTGTACAGTGCAGCTGTGATTCTGGCCACCACCAAGGTGGTGCAACACTTCTTCAGCAGCTGTGATTAATCAAGAGCTCTGACACAAGATCTTTTAAGCACACTAAGGGGAGATTTCTGCCACAAGAAGTATTACACCACAGGACCACCTTAAACACCTCTAAGCCAAGTCTCTCCCAGCAGAGCCCACCTGCCCATAAGCCAGAACCCAGCTGCAGTGGAGAGATTTGTAGTTTCCCTACCTGCCACCTGCCTCCTTCCAACATCAATGCATAGCTTCCATTCCAAAGGGACACTCAAAAGAAAGCTGGAGGGACAGAGAGGAATCAATGTCAAAACAAACAAATAGCTTTCAAGTGATTTGGGACTCTAAAAATGAGGGGTTGTATTTTTAGCCTGCATACAAGCAGCTCTAGGTGCTTTTCCTTTGTCCCCATGACACTAGGTAAGTGAACACACCTGCCTCACCTCGCACCCTGCTGATGGTAAACACGAGGTCTTGCATTCAGGTTACAATGTGGAGTTACTTCAGAGCAGCCCTGTGCCAAAATAGCACATTTCTGAGGGATGCAAAGGTATTCAATAAAAAGCTTTTAAAGGCATATTTTTAAACTTGCAGCAGGAAAGCTTTTCTGTGTCAAGACAGTAATTCTTTTAACAGCATTGATCAAAATGTCATTCTTTTATGAGTGTACAATACCTTTTAATGGCATACAACAAACCATTAGGGTTCTACACCTCCGTGCAGCACAGAGCTTACTGGAAAATCAGCAACACTGGCCAAGAGGTAGGCACTGGGTTTTATACCTCTCACAAGGCAGAGTTTCTTCCATTCTCTGCTGCACCCAAATACACACAAGTGAAGTGACCTCAAAAATTAAGTCAAACTTCTCACCACTTTCACCAGAGCTTTTTTCCCCCACATATTTTTCCCCAAAAATGCCTCTCATAAACACAACAAATACTCTGGCTCTCCAAAGTTGGATTATACCACAAAGGTATATTCTGGCTCTTTCCTTTCCTCACCAGTGATCACACTTACCCCAAGACAGCACTGACTGAGGAATTGGAGGGGGTTGAATTGAACAAAATGGGTTTGATTTCCAGAAATGGGATGAAGTGCCCTTTCCTAACACTGAAGTCTGGGGCAGAATCCATCTACAAATGATCTGGTTCTTTTTAAGTGCTACAACCCTTCAAAGGGTGAGAGCACTGGTGACTGCATTTGCTCTGCTTGAATGGAAGACCAGCACGGCTTTCTGTACGCATTCAGCACTTTACAGCTTGATTGTAGTTACAAATATCAACAGGAAAGGGAACGATTTCCATCAACCCACCTTCAAGGTTTTTTCTGTCAAGGGCAAGAGAATATTTATGGGATTTAGTCATCACTGTTAACTGAGCAATGGCAGCAGCAAGAGCTGTATTTCACTCTCTGAAATACTTCTGGATAATAGCAAGATCTCAGCTGCATCTGGAATTGTAAAGCCATCAGTATAAACAAATGAAAAAACAATTCCTACAAGACACAATGTAAAATTATGAATCAAAGTCAGGAAAAATGAGTAGAAAAAGGAGACAGAAAAAAATTAACTTCAGTTAAGAAATGTTTGAGAAGCTGCCTGTCTCTTACATGCTCAGAAGCAGCTTTGTGCCTCTGACTCCCAGTTATGAGATATTGCTATAAGTTTTCTCAGTCTCATCTAAAATTTAAAAATCAAAGTTAATTTTTTTCTTTAAGACAACTTTTATAAGCATACACAAATTCAACTCAAACAGTACAATTTATGCTCCAGAAGATCAAACAGCACAATTTATGCTCCAGAAGATGTCATTGTCTCCACAAAGCCTATGATGCTTACATCTTCCCAGCATTCATTATTAAACATATGGTCAGACACAGAGAAGTCACCCTCCAAAAGGCAGGACTGTGTCACATGATCCAACTAATAACCCAGACAAAAACTTGATCAGAGTCAGAATTTCATAGTTATCAGGGAATGACTTCTCACTATCACATACCAGGGGAGTTCAGAGTTGCTTCTTCATGGTTATTGCAGTCAAGAGAGTGAATAAACATTCAAGCACATGTTTGGGATTTTTTTAAACAAACAGGTGATTTTCTAGGTTATCCAAAGTTCATCAACTAAAACCCCTGCATTTTGCAATAGCAGCTAATTTCAATTAATTGTTGACCTACGCTACATCCTGTGCAATAAACACTGTGGCACCATAGAAGAGCTGTTCCTTTCTTTTCCTCCTCCGTACAGCTTGATTCAATAAAAACAACTGTCTATTTCTTTGTCTCATTAGTGGTGCGGAAATAAACGAAGGTCTTAAATTAAGAAGGCCAAACAGGACCAACGCAAGCAGGAACTCGACTCAGGGAGCACATTTCAGCACCTACCAGCTCAGTGTTTCACTCTAAATCTCCATCACTGAAAACTTTTAGTAACAGGTTTAGCATAGTTTATCAGAAACTACAGAGATGCATTTGATCCCACATTTCAGCAAGGAATCAGACCAGACGGTGCTTCCTAATGACTTCGCAGCACAACCTGTCTGGAGAAAGTTTTGCCGCCGGGTGTTACAACGAGTGACCGCTGTGACCGTACCCAACGTGGCTCGCAGAGCTTTGTCTCTCAGCCCATCCCTCTTCCCTTTAGAGAGTTCCGGGAGCAGCTCGGCGAGATAGGATGCTCCCAGCCACTAACCTGGTCCGTAGTTTGGTAGGTGCTGGGTTTTTCCGGGACCCTGCAATGCAGCGTCTCGCCCATCATTTCTCCCGGAGCGGCAGCGGAGGAGCCGGCGGGAGCAGTGCGGCCTGCCCCGGCTGGGAGAGGGCGGCCGGGAAGGGAGCCTTGCCTGCTCCCCGGCCCCTCGGGAGAGGAGAGAGGCCAGGCCAGGCGGGAGCATCTCCGCCAGCGCCGGCCCGGGCTGTGCCGGGCTGCCCGGGGACACGGCGGGGACACGGCGGGGACACGGCGGGGACACGGCACCCGGAGACGGCCCCGAGCCCCGCCAGCAGCGGCAGCGCCGTTCGAACGGCCCGCCAGCCCCGCCCCGCCCCTGACTGACGGGGCCCTCGTCCAACCCCGAGGTGAGTGAGGTAAGCCCCGCTCCCGCAGCGACCAATCAACGGTCGGCAAAGGCGGGGCGGTGTCGCCTGCTCACGCGAAAGGCCTCGGGAGCCCCCGGGATCCCGCAAGAGTTGATTAACGTAAGGACTGTCCAATAGAGGCCTGAAGTCCCGCCCCTGCATGACGGCGATTGGACATGGCGGAAGCGGAGGGGCGCTCGCCCGGCGCCGAGGAGGGGCGTTACCATGGGGACGGGCAGGCGCCCCGGGCTCCACAGGCCTGGTCGGCCCTCGGCGGCCCGCTGTGCTCGGGACAGCGGCGCCCCGGGACTGGGCCATGATTTATGTGTGTTATAAGCCCATGAAGGAGTTACTGCTGCCTCTGAGACACACGGAGATCTGATTCGAGACCGGGGAAGTCTCCAAACCCAGGAGATGCTGGAGCTGGTTTGCTGTTCCCTGTAAGGGAAGCAGCCAGTTTGCGAAATGGATGAGTGGGTAAAAACGGTGCCCACAGGCATAAGCCAAGCTTTACATGACTCAGACGTTTGTTCGTGAGACCATATAGAAACCAAACTGCTATAGGCAAAAAAAAAAAAAAAAGGCACAGACAAATGATTAATCGTAGGAGCATGGAACTGCCCAGCTGTTCCGATGCTTGGCGGAAAAGCAGGAAGGGAATCGAGCTCACTGGGACCCTAGAGCTGTCAATAACGGGAGTGCCCCTTGCTGGCTGGAGCTCGGCTCGCCCGGGCCCCGCTCACGGAGCCCCACCTGCGGAACGGCCGAGGCAAAGCTCCGGGCTGCGATCCCTGGGAGGAAAACAACACTTGAAATCCGCTTCCTCCCCCTGCTTGGAGCTGGAGTGTGACTACAGAGCGAGAGAATGCTTGGAACTTTGGCTGCTGTTAGAAGAGGAATGAAGTAAACCAAATATTTTTGTAATAAAAATTTAATATCCTTTTTTTTGGGCTTTGTAATCAAAGCAGCTTTCTAAGCTATGTGCGCATGCACAGTAATCCTCCACTAATCCTGCTCGCCTCAGGCATATGAGATGCTACAGAAATAACAAGGCAGTGCATACTACAGAAGAAACTTCTAATTTGTTTTTGTCTAGCTCAGCATAAGGCCAAGCCCCAGGTGCAATAGACCATCACATGAAAAATGTAACAGAGCTCAAATGTAAAATACTCCTGCAGCCATGTATATTGATCAAATACCAGATGGCATGAATGGGGTAACTGTGGGATGGTGTTGGGAATGGAAGTCAAGTTCCAGATTCTTTTTCCAAAACAAGATACCACTTAAATTTGTGAAATCCAGGGAAACAGCAAGAAAGCCAGAGTTCTGTCGGGGTCAGAGCCCAGTGAACGTCACTGCTAGGCACATTACAACCATACTTCCTCAGAATTTTCACTACAACTCTTTACCCATCACTCATAACTTTAATAATTTTTGAACCAGAAATTTTCTTATTTTAAAAAATACATTTAAAATGTTTTTCTTTTAGTATTCTTCAGCAGAAATGCACACAGGCCAAAATTTTGAAATTAGGAGCAGCAGTAGTCCACACTAATTTGTGCTTTTATGTGAATTTGGCTATAATTCTCCACTCATAGGTGTCTGAATTTGGGACTTATTACTGATTTTACAGCTGGGGACATCTGCTGCTGGTAGGTGTGGCTGATGCCTCCATTGGGGAAGATATTTTTCTTTCTTTTTCTTTCAAGGACACATGAAGTCCTCTAGTCTGCAGGAATGCACACAGGTGTGCCCTGTTCCACTATGCTGGTGTCAAACCCTGGTGTCCCAGCAGGGGTGTGAGGGATCTTGTAGAGGCCAACTCTGAGTTTATTTTATTGTGACTAATAGACTAAAAGACCCATCCTAGTTTGGAATCACGCCAGAGCCTGAAACCGAAATTGCTTCCTAGTAAGTGATTTGCTCCAGTTAGTGAATTGAGGGAAGTGTTCCTGTCCCATCCTCCTAGACCGATGTTTTGGCAGTGTTAATAAAATACACCCCAACCAAGCAGAGGTGGCAGGATGCCAGAACAACGCATAAAAACTATCTTTCCTGGAGAGAGTCATCCAACAAGTTGTCAGCGGGGACTCCTCCTCCACCAGCCTGCCAGAGACTCCTCTGGAAGAGCCCTGCAGTGGCACAGTGAGCTGCCAGCAGCGTGAGCCAGCAACACAAACCCATGTGCCCGCAGCCAGCCGTGACACCGGTGCTGGCCCTGGGCCAGGAGGTGATGACTCACCGCCACCGTGTCCCCTCACCAGGCACGGCAATCCTGCACGTGTGGACACCAGCTGCTCTGAGCTCAAGCAGGGCAGAGGTGGTGCTGACAGGCCAGGAAGGGCTCACCGACCCTGCCCACCACCACTCTGCCTGCCCAGGTGGGAGGCACAACCCCAGGCTGTGGCCCAAGCATGTGCTAGGAGCTTCATAAACCTAATCCCTCCAACAGCAGCTCCAGCAGCAAAGCTACCCCTCCTCTTGAGCTGACAGAGCCTTTCCCACTGCAGCACGGCTGAGCCCAGCAGCCAGGCAGAGCAGGCACAGGGGCACCTGTGGCTGGGACAGAGGACACCGAGCTCCTGTGACTGCTCAAGAGGCTAAACACTGTAGCTAGGCTACTCCCTTGTACTGCATGAACCTTCACTGCCCCAGATGGACTGGAGCTGAGCAGCCCCTTAAGAGGTGGAGCCTCTTTGTAACACCTGTGCTCACAGCTGCCACAGCTTAGAACCACACAATTGTTATGGTTGGAAAACACCTGTAAGATCACAGTCCAAGCTTCAGCAAAGTACCACCACTGTGTCCACCACTAAACATGTCCCCAGGTGCCACATCCACATTATTTGAAAAATCCCAGGGAAGGTGGTTTTACAACTTCCCTGGGCAGTGCCTGTGCCAGCCCTTTCCATGAAAAATTTTCCACGATATCCAACCAAACCTCCCCTGGATAAACTTGAGGCCATTTCCTCTCATCCTATCACTTGTTACCTGGGGGAATAGACTGACTCCACCTGGCTCCAAGTGTCTATCAGGTAGCTGTAGAGAGTGAGAAGGTCCCCCCTCCAGTGCTCCTCCATTTGGGGTGAGATTAAAATTGTAATGTCAACTATTAAAATATTAATGTGATCCTTTCAATTTCCTCCTGCTTCGTGGGGAGCAATGGCATGTGGATGAAGGTTTGCTGTGATTCCTCTGAGATGTGAGAGAGTAACTAATTACTGGAGAAGATGAGATACAGTCCTGTGATTCCCTGGAATATCTGCTAAGTCTCAGGACAGCTTGTATATAATGGAGCCACTCTTCTACAAAGAAAAGATAAACAGAGCAAAAGAAAGCACTGGAGCAAACAGCAACTCTGGAATAGTGACTGGTCTCAGAGTTAATCCAGAACCTAGTAAATAAGACTGCAGACAATTAATTAGAGGAATAATGCCTGCAAATAATATTTTATTAGTAGTAGGATTAGTTCATTGGGAGAGTTCGTGGTGAACTTATAGAAAGTGTAGGGAGAAAGGTAAAGAGGACACTAGGTTGCCTTCAGCTGTTTAAATGATTCCTCCAGATCCTATTACAGAGGAGAAAGGGAAATGGCTGCAGAACAAATCATACGAGTTCCTGTTTCCAGTGGTCCTATCAAAGAGAGAGAAAACGCCTGTGTGCTCTGGAGGCAATAAAAGACACATTTGTCCCCCATTCATCACTGCGTTGTCCTGGTGTGTGCACAGACACTGCCGAGCCCGTGGGGGCGAAGGATTAGCACAGCCCCCGGCTCCGTAGCGTGTGCCCTGGTGCTCCCTGTGGCTGTTTTTGGGGTCAGTGCTGCTGCTGCACCAGCCTGGCGGGATGGACGGGACGGTGCCTGGCAGGAACCTGCTGGGTGCTCTAGCAGGGCATCTCTGAGCCTGAACTCGAGCACCAGATACCCTGCTTGGGCACAGAGTGGGGCAAGTGCTAAAGTACAGTATCCCTCATCATCTCTGTGAAGAAGCAGCCGTGGCAGGTCAGGGGGGTGAGTGCACTCAGGCATCAGAGCTGCCCGGAGTGAGCTGACACAGTAATGAAGAGGAGGAATCATGGAATATGCCGAGTTGGAAGGGACCAACCAGGATCATTGAGTCCAACACCTGACCCTGCACACGACACCCCCAGAATCACACCATGTGTCTGAGAGCACTGTCCAAACTCCTTGAGCTCTGGCAGCCATTGTACTGGGACCAGTGCCCTGGGGAGCCTGTTCTAGCACCCAACCACCCTCTGGGTGAAGAATCTTTTCTTAATATTCAGCTTGAATCTCTCCTGACACAGCTCCAGCCATTCCTCGGACCCTATCACCGGTGACAAGAGAGTAGAGAACAGTGCCTGCACCACCACCTGTGCTGGTGCTGTGAGGGACCTGGCATTCAATTAATGGTGTGTTGGGGCTGAAGGGGTTGGATACCTGCACATGTTCTTAGGGATTACCTGAGGGAACCCTGGGAACAGGAAGGAGCAGTGCCAGCTCCTCAGCCTGCCCAGCTCCATGGAGTGCTGAGACTGGCCTGTAGCTACAGCCAGTGGTTAGCCCCAAGTGGGACAGGTGACAGTGCCCATGCCATAGCTGTTGGCTAATGCTGCTGCTCTGACACAGGAGCGGCCAGTTACTGCATTTGAATCTTGAAATATCAGACACAAAGTCTCAGCCATTGTGGATTCAGAGCTGCCTGCATTAGCCACAGTCCCTCTGCCCTCCTGCAGGACATGGCAATCTGGTGGGAAGCTGTGTCCATGGGCAGGCCTTTGGGTCATTGCTCTAAGTTCCCAAAGTTTTTATAAAAAGGCTCAGCTGTGTGGCACCATTTCTTCAAGTCCTCACATTGCCAGCCATGATCACTGCGTATTTCCAGATGCTGCCAGGGCCTCCCTGTTAATTGGTTTATGGGGGTAATTTACAGCACCTGGGAATTTTGTTATTTCTCAAGGTCATGTCCTGTGTCTTGGGATACTGATGCTTCTACCTCATTCCTGCTGTGATTTCCCCAGTCCTCAGCAGCTGAACGGTATGTCCAGTGCAATTGACAAAGTGATCCACCTTCACCTGCAGCGCTGACACACACCCACACCATTGCCTTTGGAAAATAATTACTGCACAGAGACCGATCCTGTTAGATTAAGACAAATTAAGAATCTAATATATAGGTTTGCTGTCAGGCTCCCAGGGTCAGGGGTCGATACAGTATATTGCGGGGAGGCTATAGGTTACCCCTGCCCCAATATTTTATCATAATAAACCAAATGGGGACAAAACACCCAGCAGCAGCCCATAAATCTATTAGCAGTGAACTGTCAATGTCCCACATACTCGGGTAATTTGTTAATTCAGAGCTGGGGCTCTTTTTTCACTAGACCTTGTAAACTCCTTTTTGAAACATCAATAAACCATCTGCTTTGACTTGTTAATCAAACGACTTTATTCAGTCCAAAGCAATTTTTTCCTAATAAAAACAGAGTATTTATCTCCATGGCTATAAAAGAGGATTGTTTTCAACTGTTCACTTATAGTTAAGAAGCACATTTAGTTTGGATTGATTTCCAATGCTTCGGTCATATCTTGTCACTTCCCATTTCTTACACACAGCATCTCAGTTTAGTTCCCTAGCAGGGAAAACACAACCTACCCCAGTCAGTGCTGGGAGTGGCACCAGGGGAGCAGTAACCAGCAGCAAAAAGGTCATGGAAATCAAACTTTAAAGAGCTGAACACATCCTTGTCAGCTCTTGGACCACTCCCACCTTTTCCCAGTCTTTTCCTGCAGCTGTACCTGCCTGGTTCCCACCTCCTCTCGAGCCAGCTCAGGACTGCACCTGGGACATCTTCCCCAGGTGCCCTGTTCCCTTGCTGTGGGTCTTGCCAAGGCTCTTGAGAAAAATCTTGGCACAGTCCCCTCCATCTTCTTCACTGGTAGCAGCCGGTGGTTGAGGGGTACTGTGGTGGGTGGGCGTGCGGCTGTGGCGGTCAGACGTGGGGCTGGAGTGGTCTCAGTGCCTGCTGTCCCCCCAGAGCACAGGCTGCCTGGCGTGGCCATCGCCATGGGCGTGGTGGCATCTGCCACGTTCCTCCTGCTCTCCACAGCACAGGGCAGGTGTGGGGAGATCCCTCAGGACACCGTTTCTGAAGGATGCAATTCCACGGCGCAGCGCAGAGGGGGAGACGCTGGGCAGAGGAGCTGGGGGATGCGTTAGGGAAGGAAAGCGCGTGTTCAGCCTGGCTGGTTGTTTTTCTCCAGCCGTTTGTCATCTCTGCAGCAGGAGAGGACGAGCCCAGGCAGCCGCGGCGCTCCCCGGCACGGCGAGAGCGGCTCACGCAGCTGGGTGAGGGCCAGCGCCAGCCGAGCCCGGGCCCGTCCCCTCGGGGGGACAGCGCTGTCCCTGAGCCCGTCCCCTCGGGGAGACAGTGCTGTCCCGGGCCCGTCCCCTCGGGGGGACAGTGCTGTCCCCGAGCCCGTCCCCTCACGGGGACAGCGCTGTCCCCGAGCCCGTCCCCTCACGGGGACAGCGCTGTCCCCGAGCCCGTCCCCTCGGGGGGACATCGCTGTCCCTGGGCCCGTCCCCTCGGGGGGACAGTGCTGTCCCTGAGCCCATCCCCTCAGGGGGACATCGCTGTCCCCGGGCCCGTCCCCTCGGGGGGACAGTGCTGTCCCCGAGCCCGTCCCCTCACGGGGACAGCGCTGTCCCCGAGCCCGTCCCCTCGGGGGGACATCGCTGTCCCTGGGCCCGTCCCCTCGGGGGGACAGTGCTGTCCCTGAGCCCATCCCCTCAGGGGGACATCGCTGTCCCCGGGCCCGTCCCCTCAGGGGGACAGTGCTGTCCCCGAGCCCTCCCGGCCACCAGCACGGCGGCCACGCTCCGCGGTGCTCAGCGGGCCCAGGGAGCCGTCCTTGGCCGGAGAGCGTGTGCTGCTGGCCGTGACTCGCAGGCTGGGCTGGGGGTCCCTCCTGGGCGCCCCCGGAGCGCTGGGGTGGGACAGGCGGGAGAGGCCACGGGCCCGCTGCTCTCCCGTGGCATTGCAGACGGGGCTGTGCCAGGACACCTCAGCACCCAGGCACATCGGGGAGGGCTGCTGTCACCCACTGTCAGCCTGGGGCACAGTGTCCGCCTGTGCACACACACTGTCTGTGCGGCACAGCCCCGCTCTCCCCTGCAGCAGCTTCGGGGAGCCAGGGGGAAATCCTCTGCCGAGCCGGTTTGATCCTATCCAGATTCTGCCCTTGTCAAACACCTGCTTTAGACTGAGGAATTGCAGATCTCCTGCCTGAAGCATCCCTAGCAGACACCTTTCCCTGCACACAAAGAGTGAGTCCTGTGAGCAGAGCCACAGCTCCCCATGGGCGCACACCCCTGGCCCCCAGACCCCGGCTCGGTGGTCAGTGGGGGCTGCTCCGTGCTGCACGGACATCGGCGGGGCCATCCAGGCTGGCCTTCCCCCGGGGTCCTCACTACTGCCCCAGCTCCTGAGCGCCACTTGGCACCTGGCCCTGCAGCCTGGGCTGCAAAGGGTGCCGATAAAGGGTGTCACCGAATGCCTGCGGGGCACCTGCTGCCACACCGGGGTGACCACGGTCTGATGCCAGCGGCAGGAGCCAAGGGGTCAGGCCGTACCCAGCCCCATGTGCTCAGCTCGCTGCGTCCGTCCTGTGCCTCCAGCACGGCCCCACGCCCGCAGCCTGCTCTCACTGGGATGTGGAATCAGCAGCCCCCAGCCCCGTCCGAGCCCCCATGGGGGGGAAGGGGCAGAGAAACAAAGTCATTTATATAATGTATCTCCCCGCTGAGCTCCTAATGGCTGGCGCTTTTGTTCTGCAGTGGCTGCCTGGTTGTGATGGGCAGGAAGCCGCAGTCTCCCTTTGTTCCACGGCCTTATTCAGCAATTTAGATCCATCATAAAAATCAAATATGCATGTTGCAATCGCCTTGCGTAAAACAGCTTCAATTTTCGCCTTTCTTTAATTGAACTCCATGGGAGAAAGAGGCAGGGCTGGGGAGCAAGGGGCAGCAGGAGAAGCGCTTTGTGTTTTTGTTCAGCGGGCTGTGAAAATGGGTAGTAATGAAAATACAGAATTTTTATCTTTGCCTCATTATTAAAAAAAAAAAAAAAGGACAGAAATCCTTGATAAGGCCTCCCTGGTAGAGGACAGTCTGTGGGGGAGCAGCCTTCCTTTCTCCGCGTTGTGGGGATGACAGGCTCAGCAGGGCTGGGGAAAAGGGGTGGCCCTCAGCATCATGGTGGGGAACTGGTGATACAGCTGGCAGCTCCATGCTGCCATAACACACAAGGCTGAGCTGACACACCATGGCTCTGCTCCTTTTATCCTTCCAGAATGCCAAGGTGCTCTTCTGTTGCTGAGAGCAAACGCGTATCCATAAAGATTTTGCCAGCACCTCCCTGCAGTGCTCCCCTGGCGCCGCTGGGTCCCTGGCGCTGGGTGAGGCTGAGTGCCCAGCCCGTCCTGGAGGGGCTGACACATCGCTGCAGAGAAGTGCCAGAGCTGTTTTCCCTCCACAGCCTCCCCTCAGCCCCACGGCGTGAGAGGGTGACTGCCAGGGGCACAGCCAGCACCTGGGCTTTGGGGCGTGCTGGCAGAAGAGTGGGGACACAGGTTTCCACCTTGCCTCCACCTCTCTGTGTGGGATGGGGAGTTCCTGGGAGCAGCGTCCTGTGAGCAGAGCACGGAGAGCTGCTTTGCCTTGTGCTGTCCCAGCAGGAGGCAAGTGGTCGGGGGAACCCACTGGTGCGTGCCAGGGACCTTTCTGTGCCACAGTGAACCTGCCCTGGCATAGAGGACTTTTGCAGGTGTCCTCCCAGAAGCTGTCTGCCTGCCCAGAGTGAAGTCCCAGCCTCACAAAGCCCACCCAGCAAGAACGGTGCAAAGCAATCCATGGTCTCAATCCTGTGTTTGTCCCCTGTCCCTCTGCGCCACTGTGTGCGCTGATCACGGTGCTGCCGAGCAGGAGGGACACAATGTCACACAATTAACACTGAATTGCTGCTTTAAAAAGAAATGGCACTGCTCTGGCAAAACACTGAATATTTCCCACAACACATCAACCTGATTGTGGGGGGAACTTGATTGTTTGCCTTCCCTCTGCCCCCATGATAATTTTCTGATAATTCTGATTTGGCACTGACTTTCCTTGCCCTCCCAGTGTGCCCAGCTCTGCGCCTTGGCTGTGGTAGGGGCCAACCCCCACTGACCCACTGCTGCAGCCACAAGCTGTGCTGGGGTGGCACCAGTGTGCATGTGTGTGTTTGTTTGCATGTGCATGCCTCTGTGTGTGCAGGTGCGTATCCAGCCCAGCCAGCAGCAGTTTGGCTGAGAACTCCCTCCCCCATGCTGAGAAAATACCCTTTTTTGCTGTGACAATTCAATATAATTGAAAGTTTGCTTAGGAAAGAGAGTCTTTTTAACAGAACATGCTCACAGCTGAATCGATATGAATTATACGGCACAGAAGATGCCTAGGGTATTAAAACATTAATTAAGTAACATCATGCTCCCATCTAACCAAGAGCACAATACCATTTATAGGTACCGCTGTCTGTTCTCTGGGGCACTGTGAAGTCTCTCCTCTATCACCGCAGAAGCTGTGGGAGACCTGGAGAGCCTTTGGCTGTGGCTCATTCCCAGCTCAGGCAGGCGCCGTCCCTGGGGATGGGACAGTGGGCACAGCTGGGTGTCCCCTGCCCTGTGTGGAAGGGGCCCCGTGACTGTGTGGCTGTCTCCTGTTTCTGTGATGCTGCTGCCCCACTGCTGGGCTGGGGGTGACAGCTGGGTCCTGCTGGGGACAGGCCACCAGCGGCAGCCCCACGTGGCCCTGCCAAGGGGTTGTGACCTCAGCTCATGGAAGGTGCCAGCAGCTCAGCACTGACCAGCCTCGGGAGCCAAGCAGGGGCTGTGCCCATGCAGCAGCGGCTGGATTAGCTCCCATCGGCCCAGGGACTAACACACTGATTCCGCAAAACACCAAAATAGAAAGTCATTGGAGTGAAATCAGTGTCTTCACCACATCCCCTCTGGCAGAGCGTTAATTAAAATGACTCTCTAGTGCTTTAGATCATCAGGTGTACCTTGTTAACGAGCTTGGAACAGAGAACCAGCTCCACACTGGAGTTTAAGTGTTCATGGAGTTAACCCTTCACCACGGCTGGCACAGCCCGGCCCGGTGGCAGTTTCCAGCACATCCGTGTTAAGAGATGTCTCAGCAGCCTTCCAATGTCATTCAGCCAAGGCGTGAGCAGGGGACTCTGCCTGTCAGTGGGGCCTGGCTGCAGGGCTGGTGTTGCTGCAGCTGCTGCACTGCGCCGGGCACGAGTTCCCGGGGGTCTGCCGGGCCCCTGCAGCTGGAAATGCAGCTCCAAATCCATCAGCCAGGCAGGTCCTGCTATGGATGTATAAATATGCATCTTTTTGGCCTGTAAGAGTGCACTACTGAGAGCTGAATCTCTTTGAGGTGATGGCAACGAAAGGTCATTAAAAATCACTCCAAGCCTTCTCTTACCAGAATCACAGCATGGAAAAACCTTTTTATTCCTGTCAGAGGTTTGCACAATTCCCATGGATGGGCTGCTCTGTGCAGGATGCTGTGCAGAGGTTTTTAGCTTGCAGCTTGTGCAGCTACTCGAGGCCATTTACACCTTCCTGAACTTAACGAGGCACTTCCTCAAGAATGGCTGTTTTACAGTGGAATTCAACCCAAGAATAAACAGCAACATTATATAATAAACTTACAAAACGGCTGGTCTAGGAACAGGAGAGATGTTAATGCAGTGCAGTGCAAACACCAGCAGCAGGAGGGTCACATTGGCGACCCTGTCACTGCCACAGTCCTGTCTGCCCATTAAAAAAGCAGGATGGAGTTTTCCCAGTAATAAAACCCCAGCCAGCTAAGAGACAATCCAGATCCCTGTCTGTTTAGGCTCATGCCAGAAGAAAAGTGCCCAAGCCAGGGACAGGACCAGGCAGCCTGGCCAGAGGCAAGTTTTAAGAGTCCTGAGCTGCAGTGTCCAGGTGCACTTGGCCTCGCCACCCTGGGTGCCCGTGGGGCAGGGGGTCACCTTTCAAGGCTGCTCCTGGAGCAGGGCTGGGGCAGATACCCACAGCATCTGGAATCCCGGAGCCCTCTGTGATTTTGACACACCTGGGTTTGTAATTCAGGGCCTGTGGAGCCCAGGTCAGTCAGTATCAATGTTAACCAGGGAATGCTCCACATCCCTGGGAGCTGCCACATTTCCTCCCTGTGCCCTCTGCTCTGCTGGAGACCGTGGAGCTCAGTCCTACTCCCGTGGAGGGGGACGAAGCCCCCTGCAGTCCTGGGAACTTCACCAAGGACACCCATACTGGCAGATGCTTGCCCCACCTGCAGTGGTGGGTGTAAAATATTTATCACTGTAGTTATAAATTAGACATGAGCTGTGGCCTCTGTGACTCC
The DNA here is from genome assembly GCF_009819655.1 of Sylvia atricapilla. NCBI lineage: Eukaryota > Metazoa > Chordata > Aves > Passeriformes > Sylviidae > Sylvia > Sylvia atricapilla. Next base: position 324,260 of record NC_089151.1, read on the forward strand.
TTTTGGATGTGGTCTCCGTTAGCGAATTTCAAGCCTTTTCTGCGGCAAGGGGCAATTTTTGGCAAGAGAACCGTGTACTGAACACTCAGCAGTTCCTCTGGGTTCCCTCCCTGCTGCAGAGGCAGTGCTACCAGTTGCCACTTACCTACTTACCTGCATCTTCTTTTGATTTATTGGCAGAAACAGATGTGATTTCTTTAGTTCACAAGTTTCAGGATGGACCATCAAGGCATTGCACTTTTCCTTGAACCATTCACTACAGAACCATGCCCAGAGTCCTTTTGCAGTCATTTCGTACAATTAAATGCACTTACAGTGTTCTCCTTTTCACAAACGAAGCATCCCAAAGCTGCAGTACGGACGGCTCATTGCTTCCACTGGAAGGGGAGCTCACAGCACCAGCGCCGTGGCCCTGATGGGAGGGACGGGACGTGCGTGTGGCACGCCAGCGGTGCAGGAGGACACGTGTGTGCGGGCACGTGGCTCTGTGGCAGCGCCCACCTGCCTCAGGTGGCCAGCGCTGGGGCAGTGCGTGTGCCCTGCTGAGCCAGGCCACGCCACACCGTGCCACGTGGCACACACCCCCCCGACACGGACCCGGCACCGCACACGCGGGACATCGAGACTAGAGCTTTTGCTCATTTTTTTTTTTTAATGTATCACAATGAGCAGGAAACATACGTGATGAAATAGTTCCAAAGGAGTATATTCAATTACCATCTACAGTCAACTCAACTATGACAACAAAGTCTTTTGTGACAAGTTTTTTAAAGTTTTGAAAGTTCCATGTGGTTTGATTCTGTCAGTCTCATGTGTTTTGGTACAGTTCGAGATCAGCATTGTTACAGTAACAAAAAAGCTAACAAGACTACAGTATAGAAAAACACCAAGAACATCATTTTTGGTTTCACTTGCTCTAGTTTTTGTACATTGCAAAGGCTGTTCATAACCCTCTTCACCTCATTTATGCTTTCTGTTCTACCCAAACTCGCCCCCCCCCAAATAAAACCAAAAAAATAGTCAAAGTTTTGTTTCACAGTGGGCAGTATCAGCGCCAACCAACAACCAAGCGACGGACCGACCGACCGACCAACCCAACTTCTGCTTCTATTTAAAAGCTTTTATTTTTTTTTTTTTTTTAAAGCAAAATATATTTTGGTGAGCGTGCTGGCTGTGTCCACCCACCTTGTCCCCCACCAGCCCCAGGTGGCCCCGCACACCCCTGACGCTTCTCTTTTCTCTCAATCGTAGGAAACTTTGGCCATCTTCACCGCTTTAAAAAGCTTTTTATTAAAAATAAAACAGAAACCCGCTTAATGCTAAGTTTGAAGTGTTTTCCTCGTGCCCAGCCTGGCCCTGCTCTGCCGCTTGCTGGGAAGGCCACGCGTGGGCCGGGGTGGCACCGGCCCCGGCAGCCGCGCTGCAGGAGGAGGAGGAGGCAACCTCGCACTGAAATAGTCTCTAGAAACATTTAGAAAAAATACAAGGAAATGAATTTATAAAACCTTTTAGTGGGTAGGAAGGAGGACGGGGGAAGGAGGAGAGAGAAATTGCACTATGACCAAGCAATATAATTAAAAAAAAACCCGAAACAAAACAAGACATAAGAAAAGGATTTCCAAAAGAGACCTTGCGGAACTGGACAGATAAAGCTTGTGTTAAAACTGGGAACTGGCATCACAGAGAGAATCCAAAACAAAACAAAACAAAAAAATTTCTATATGATACAGACAGAGTAACATACAACAGTTAAATGGCAAAAAATATATATATATATATTTCATAGAATTACAAACAAGATAAAATAATGGAAAAAAAACCTGTACAACTTTTAGAATTTAAAAAATGTTCATCTCAAACACAGGGAGAAATACAAGAACTTCTGTTAAAGAAAACAGTTTGTTAAAACAGCAAACGCTCCATGGGTACGTGGTTCTGTTTTTGACACCTTATGCTACAGCTGGGTCCCGGGAGGAACATCCGGTGGTTCGCGCTTTAGTATCAACTACTTAAAAAACAATTAAAAAAGGAATTTGCACTGTGCATTAGCCTAGTCAGAAATATGTACAACAGTTCAGGATCTAGTCTTTCATCAAACTAAAACCAAAACTCCATAAAAATATAAGTGTCCCGCTAGAAACCGAACCCGCACTCGTCTCTCAGAAGCTCCAGTCTCTCACGGAGGTGGCGAGTGGCTTCGGCCCGGGGAGGAGCAGCCGGAGGCGGCGGGAGGAACCTGCGTTCACAGTCTTCGACGTTCCCTTTTGAAGCAGGAGGAGGATGATGATGGTGGGCAGAAGGCTCTCGTGCTTTTGGGCAGAGGAAACATGGTGGAAAGAGGTTGTTTCTGTTGGCATTTGGTTATGGAAGGGAACAGCAAAGTATCTACGTCTCCAAAATCTACATTTTAGCAGCATAAAGTTTTCCTTTCAAAGTCTGGGCCAGTTGAGGTGCGTGAGGGCTGGGGGGGCCGGGGGGCTCCGGGCCTCCCTGAGCCTGGCACCCGGTGCTGCCACGGAGAGATCTTGGAAAGAGAAACCTGCCTGGGGTGCACTGGGTGCTCGCTAAGTTGTCTCTCTGCTTGCAGAAGAAGCACAGATAACAACCTGGGTACGTTTTTTTATTCTTTATTTAAACTTAGACTTGTTTGTTTAAATCAGAAACAAATTCTCAAGTAAAAAGAATCCTTTTTGCTCATTCTGCACCAGTGGTGAAGGGTATGTCTTTGGATTTTATTTAAAGCATGAATTTTCTTTAGAGAAAAAAATGTAACAAAACCTTTCTTTTTTTTTTTTTTTTTCCAAAAGAAGGAACAGAGTGCAGCCTAATTACACAAACAGAACCGATGCTCAGAGGTCGGGAACAGAGTCTTTGAAGCATTTACAAAATGAGTAAAGGAAGAGGGGAAGAAAAAGAGAAGAAAAAAAGAGAAATGGAAAATAAGAATAAAATAAGTGCACAAGGGTAACAGACATAGGTAAATCGCATGTATATGCCTTAAAAAGTTTCAAACCCCCAACAAAAAATATTCTGCAAGGGATCCTACTGACCCCCAAAACCCTTTGAACTTCTTTCTTTAGTTTTTATAAAATAATTATGCAACCACCCTCTAAGAAATGAAGGTAGCGACCATAAGTGGAAGATTACAGGATGGGACGGGGATAAAGGTACAAAGGGGAGAAAAGCTCAGGCGAGTCGATGGATCGCAATCTATCTGTCTAGGAATGAACAAGACAACATCAAATGAGAAGCCGTCAGCTGGACCATACAAAAGCTAAATGTACACAAAAGGGTTTTTTCTTTTAAATCTACCATACTGCTTCAGTTCATTTCCAATGCAACAATCTACTCAACACCAAAAATGGTCATATCTATCATAAATACAGAAAGTCAGTTGTTTTAAAACTTATTTTTTTTAAGCTCCAAGTCCTCAACACTCTTTGTGTGGTTTTTTTTATTTCTGAAAAGTGGGAGTGCTTAACTTTTCCCCTTGGAATTGGCTTCAGCAGAAAAGCTACCCTTAAAATCCCCGAAAAGCTAAAGCAGTTCACATTGTTTTTCTCTTGAATACTTTCTGCCCATTTTAAATTAACAAAAAAAAAAAAAAAAAAACAAAAACAAAAAAACAAACCAACAAAAAAAACCCAAAACAGAAGTAAAACCAACCCAACAAAAAAAATCCTTTTCTGGAACAAAACCAAACCAAAAGAAAACCCCCAAAACAAACAAAAGAAATTATATATATATGTATATATATATATATATATATAAAACAATGATTCTGAAAACAGAACAAAGTGTGAGCGATTGACCTGAGAATAAAAAGACATTACATTTCTTTTTTTCTTTTAGCAAGCCATTGGTATCTGAATGCTAAGATAGCAAGAAATTTAAAACTGTCTCCAGGTGGGCTGCTTTCCCATACAGCGCTGCCGGGCTCTGCTGTGCTATCGACGGGGGATCAGACGGGGCAATGTACAGGGGTGCGAGCTCCGCAGGCGCGAGGAGGCAGCACGGCCTTCGTCTCCCAGACCAACAGTACCTTCCAGAGGACAAATGTAACAGATTTTTTTTTTTTTTTCTTTTTATAAAGTTTTATTTTATTAAAAGGAAAGGAAAAAAAGAAATGTAAAACCCACCGGCATCGTTATATGGGAAAACAACCCACGCTTTTTCTTTTTTTCTTTTTTCTTTTTTTTTTTTTTTGGTTAGAAGCTTTGGAATTGCAGTTAGTCTATTTTTGAAATTGGTTTGTTATTAACTTTTTTTTTTTTTTATTTAAATTCATTTTCATTGTTCATCTTCAAAGCTTACAATCTGAAGGTGTCCATTCCTATGCTAGCTAGACCACTGTCCTTAGGGCAGCCGGGGTCCTGGGGCCCCTCCGCCGGGCTCGCCGGTCCATCTGACTTTTGGCTAAGATCCGTGTCAGACTCCTCCGAATAGTCGTCTGTTGGCATCGAGGGCTGAACCCCTGAGGTGCTGCATGAACTTGAGGTAACCGTTGAAGATGAGGAGAGAGGAGGGAAAGGCGGCGGCGGCGGCTGCCCTGGCGGGGCGCGGGGGGCGGCCGGGGGCCAGGGCTTTCTGGAGGCGTGGGGGGAAGCCGGGGGGGGCCGGGGGGGCGGGGGGCTGTCGTTTGAGTGAGCGGCCGACTGCGAGGTAGATGCGGTGCTGGGGTCGGGGGGGCAGGCAGAGTGAGGTAATAGACTGGGGTGCTCTTTGGCGTTTCTTGCTGCTCTTGTGATTGTTCGATGTTTGTGCGGGGCTGACTCGAGATGCTGACTGAGGGCTTCGTCCCCACACACCGTGCTCTCGCACGCCACGCACTGGTACGAGCCGCTGCCCTGGCCGCTGCCGGTGGGCACGTGAAGCACCATCTCATGCAGGTTCGCCACAGACTGGCCGAAGAAGCAGAGGGACTTCAGGTGGTCGCTGGCCGCCTCCTGGTCGCCGAAGCACGCCTGGCACTTGCGGCAGACCAGCTTGTACTGCACCTTTGGGACGATGAAAGGGTCGCAGAGCGAGTCCGCGCCCTTGCCTTCCGCTTCAGGCTCTTCTTGGGGTTTGGGCAGGAGGGGGGACACCTCGCGGGGTGCGTTCTTCTGCTCTTCTTGCTTGGGGGGTTCTTTGGCAGGGTCTTTGTCCGGGGTGGCAGCCCCCGTGGGGACGGGGGTTTGGCTTCCTTTGGGCTGCTGCGGTTTCTGCTGCTGTTGCTGCTGCTGCTGTTGCTGCTGCTGTTGCTGCTGTTGCTGCTGCTGCTGCTGTCGCTGCTGCTGCTGCAATGCCTCCTGCAGACTCTGCTGGTATTGCTGGTACTGCTGCAGCAGTGAGCCAGGAGACAGCCCCAGCAGCGCCTGTGACAGTGCAGGGCTGTAGGGGAACAGCCCCTCCATCCCATACATGGGCTGCAGGTACCCGCTCTGCAGGGCGCCAGGGATCTGTGGGGCGTAGTAGGGGGAAAAGCCAGGGACGAAGTAAGGAAGGAACTGGCTGGTCAGCAAGGTGGTGGGGTCCGAATTGAGGGCGGCCTGCAGCGCCTGGAGCTGGGCAGGCTCCACGGCGTACTCCATGGTGGGCAGCGGGGCCGCCAGGGTGCCTGCTGGTGCCTCCCCCTTTTCCTTCTTGGGCCCTGGCAGGGTGTCCCCCTTCCCCTTGGGTGCCTTCTCCTTCTCTTTTGCCTTCTCGTTCTCCTTCTCCTTGCGCTGTGCGGGGGCTGGCTGCGGCGGCTGCGGGGTGGTGGCCGGCGGCTGCTGCGGGGCCACGGCCGCCGTGGCTTGTGCTGGGGTGGGTGAGCTCAGTGCGGCCGGGGGCTGTTTATTTGGTAATCCAGAGGTGGGGAGGCCGGGTGAAGGGACGCTTGTGCTGGGCAGGCCCATCAGGTTGGGTTTGGGAGAAGTTAAAGCTGCAAGTGGGAGAGAGAGAGAGGTGAAAAGTCGCTTTGTGCTGGGGAGGCAGAAAGCATGAGGAGAGTGACCCCAGCCCACCTCACGACCTGGAGCCCCCATCTCCTCTGTATGAGGGTAGTGACCGACCTGAGAGCCCATCCCTGCAGCCGCTGCCTCTGGAGGAGGGCTCCTGTCCCAGTCCACAGGCCCTGCAAGGTGGGGACATGCCCCCTCAGCCCCCACTGCCTGCAGCTGCCCAGTGGCACTGACCGCCTGATGGGTGATGGGGACACCCACCGGCACCCAGAGGATGCCCAACACACCTGATGTTTTCCTGACTCCTCTGAAATTGCCAAATGATTAACACTACGTCAGCATCTGCTCTAACGGGTCCTTGGGCCATCCAGTAGCAGGATGGTGCTAGGCCAAAGGGTGAGAACACTCAGCACTGCTCACCTTGTGGAAATCTTCACAGATTGGGAAGCCCCGGTCATGGCAACTGGAGACTGAACAGGCTAAACCTAATTTACTTGTCCCTATTAGGCTAATGTACATGAATCTACAAACCTTTGAGGCAAGCCCCTTCCTTCCCTCTAATGTCAGGGGCTCTGGATGCTCAGCTTCTGAGCAATTCCAGAGTTTATGTGGCATTCAGACATCTCCTCAGGGCATTAGCATCGTGTTTTGGGTGGAATTAAAAGTGTAGTGATGCTTTCTCACCAAGGAGACAGATTAATGCTGCAATGTGAAGCTTGTCCTTCTTCCTGACAGCAGGAATAGCCACTACCACCACTGTCCCTGGTGCCAACTTCTGCTCTCACAGTGGCTGGGGGTGAGAGGAGTGTGGCTGCTGGAGTCACCTCCACTAGTCACAGCTGCTGCAGCTGGCAAATATGCTCCTGAAGAGGAACATTTTGCTTGGCAACTCCTATGATGCCATTTTGGAAAAAGAAAAAAACAACTCCAAAATAAAGCTCCAGTGTCCCGCTGGCAAAGCCCCATACGTCCCCCAGCTCCTGAGCAGGAATCTGCTGTAAAACCCACAAGCAAAACCCAACCAGTCTGTAACAAACCTGAGTCCCACTGCAGCAGGAGCTGCTCAGAGCCCAGCCTAGGCAGTAACAGTGGCAGAGCCTGGGACCAGCTGTGGAGGCATGGTGACTTTTGTTTTAGGTTGTACTGCTGAGGAGCTGCAGGAGGGCTGCAAGGAGGGTGGCTGCAGCTGGGAGCTTTCAGCCATGGCTGACCCAAACCCTTCTGAAACCTGTATCTGCTCCTGATGGGGTGCTGGGACAAGAATGATTCGTGACGACAGGTCAGGTATGGAATAAGGCTCCATGCAGTGGCCCTGGAGATGCTGGATAAGGGCATGTTATAGGTGGACACTATTGAAATGGATGTTTCCCAGCTGAACATCCCTGAAAGGTTCAAGTGAAGGAGCAGGAGGTAATTCACAGCGTTCCTGGATGCATGGCCTTATCTGCTCTGACAGGCCCGGAGCTGCCGTGGCCTGACCTTTGGAGCTTTATCTAAAGGCCACAAACAGACTGTTTGACTTTCTAAACAGCTCAGTCCTGTCTAGGCAGTCACTGACAGCATTTAAGATTCATCAGATGCAGTCCCATCTCCCCAGGACACATCCTGGGCTTTGGAGAAAAATAAAAGCAACAATATGGACTGAAACGCAAAGACGTAATTTTAGGTTTTGTTATAAACTTGGGGAACTAAGCAAACCTGCAACAGGGTGATGATAAGATTTGCCAAAGAGATGCTTCTGGCCCAGTGCTCTGAAACAAGATCTGTGGTGAGAAGGGTGACATGGAAATCCCCTTGCATGTGCAGGGGCCCTTCAGACTCACAATGCAACACGGCCTTTGGATCACATTTTTAGGTCACTGCTGGTCACTGAGCTGCATCTTCCACTGCCAGTGTTTGCTACATGGTGTAGACTTTCCACCTATCCACGAGGTACAAAAGAAAGGAGTATTCTCAAAAGATGAAGTCCAGTATCTGAGATGAGGCCACCCAAAGGATTATGAGACAAATTTCACTTTTATGTAGCATTGTTAAGAAAAATCTTATTAAAATACAGACTAGATTTGTCCCACAACTACACAAATTTTTCTTGAGGAGGGGCTTTCAGGTCATACCCAGCCATTACTCAAAGCTGATCCTCAGCTGCATTGGGATTTGTCCCAGAGGTCACCTCAGAGACACATAAAGATGCTCTGGGCATCTGTCACCAGTGCTACCACGCACACCACGCCTTCCCCTAGAAACAGTTTGGATTTTTGGACGCTTGGGATGGCACCACATAAAATGAATGTCAAAAGGAAAGGAATAATGAACAGTGTATTCAGCACATTAGTCCTTCTGTTCCACTGGATAAATCTCCTATATTCCACTTCCTTGAAGGAGTTTCAGGACTTCTACACAGGGATATGCATCATGTCTAGATGTTGCCCTAGTTCAGACTCTGCTATAAAACGTCCTGAGTTCAGGAATTAGATAAAATACCTAATCCTCTTTTGCTGTGAAGTCAACATGCTGAACTAATGGGCTAGCAATCTGTTATCAGTCATTCCTGAGGGAACAACTGCTTGTGTCAGGAATGCACCAAGTGAAGGTGTGCCTAAGCAGGGTAATACCCGTACCCACCTGTGTTGGATGGAGTGAAGCCAGGTAAGGATGGGCTGTTGAGGCCTGGGAGCAAGACTGGAGGGATGCCCTGTAGTGCTGGGTACGCAGCAGGAAGGTTCAGAGCTTGCAGGGATGTGTTGTCAAACATGCCCTGCTGTTGAGCTGCCAGACCAAGAACCTCGTTGGCTTTTTTTATTCGGTCCAGCTCCTGCTGAGCCATCAACTGACGTACAGTAGCTGGGTCAAAATACTCCTTTTCCTTATCCAACTGACTTCCAATGGTTTCTTTAACTTTGGAGATATGCTGTTGAGAGAAGATATGGTCACGTACAGACAGCCGAGCGCTGTACTTGATGCCACACAAAGTGCACTCTGTTTTGGGTCCCTCGTAACTTGTTTGGTTTATACCAAAATGCTTGGCCATGCTGAGTTTTGACTTCTTCTCTTTCGCCCTCGCATTCTGGAACCAGACCTGAACAACTCTCTTTGGCAGTCCAATGTCATTGCCCAGGACCTCACACTCCAGCATGGTCGGTGTCCTGTAGTCATTAAAGCATGACTTAAGAACCTTGAGCTGGAGATTAGTCATCTGAGTGCGAAAGCGTTTCTGACCAGGCCGGTCCCCGCTCTCACCAGACTTGCTGGCTGAACCACTTGCACCAGGGCTGGGCGAGCAGGGGTCTGCAAGGCTGGAGGTTTCACTATAGTCCACAGTACCTTCATTGTCGTACTCTTTGCTGTAGAAGCTGGGAGCTGGGCTGACCAGGCCAGAAGACAGACGATCTTCATATTCAGACATTGCTATCATGGCTGCTTTAGTCAGACCTTCGCTGGGTCCTGATGTGGATTTGGTTTCAGTTGCAATCCCTGTTGCACTGTCGTTGTCGGCGTTCCCTTCGTCTCCTGTGGTAGTGTCTGTGATGGCGGTATTGACAGAAGAGCAGTCATCGTTGTCCAGCTTTGTCTGGTCAAAGTTCAGATTGACTGAGGACATGGAGGGACTCTCAAAGTCTTCAACCCCTTCCACCTTAATGGAGGATGGACTGAGCAGGGTTCTAGGTGACAGTTCCATACTCTTGTTCACTGGGGAGAGGGGAACGCTCTGTCCGTCGCTGCTAGTTGGTGGCATGTGGGAAAAGCTGGCTCCATCAAAGATGTCTCCTTTCATCTGGAGTCCCCCGTCGCAGTCCAGAAGCATAGCAGACAGCGTCAGGTTGTACCCAGCTCGCTTGGCCTCGTGCCAGTGACGGGATCGGATATGAGCTTCCAGAGCTGTCTTGGCTTTAAAGAGAGCTCGGCAGAAGGGGCACCGCCTGTGGGCTTGGGCAGGCCCCACAGCTCTGAACTGCCCCTTCCTCTCTCGTGCACGGGTGTTCTGGAACCAGACCTGTACGACACGCTTCTTCAGGCCCACTTCATGTGCAATGTGATCCAGCATCTTCCGTGTGGGGTTGGAGTCGAGCAAGTACTTCTGGTACAGGATTTCCAGCTGCTCAGGGGTAATGGTTGTCCTTAGACGCTTATCCCTTTGGGGTTCTTCACCCCCAGTCCCACTGTCATTCTCTCCAGGGCTTGCACTGGCCTTTTCCTCCAGCTTTCTCTTCAGTGTGTTCATGGTGGATGTTGGAGTCGAGGGTGAGGTGGCTGAGCTTGCTGGAATCTGTGGTAACGTTCCAGACAGCAGCTGACTTGCCAGTAGTGGATTACTGGGATCAAAAAGCATGAATGGCATATCCAGTGTTCTGTCCAGGAACGGGGGGTGGATAAACTGGTTCTGTGCACTCAGGAAATGGAGCTGCTGATGCTCTTGCCAATGCTCAAAGGAAGGAAATGCCAGTTTGCACTGGTCACACTGGTATGGGATTAGCTGAGGAGGTAGGTTTGCCAGCTGCTGAGGGGTGGACGTGTGAATGGGTTTGAGGGAGAGGTGTGAGAGCTGAGATGGACTTGGACTTGACTGTGACAAGGAGCACTGAGGGGGCTGAGGAGGAGGTGGTTGTTGCAGCGAAGAGGGGGAGGATAACTGTGAAATCTTTTGGTGTGCTGAACTTGTCTTTTGTTCTCCTTGGTCCTGTTGCTGCTGAGGCTCTTGCTTTGGTTGCACTTGCTTCTCTTGAGTTTGGTTTTGCTGTGTACTTGGAGGTTCAGACTGCTTTGGTTTCTCATCTGTAGCTTCTACTTTAGAACTAAAGGTGGAGGAATCGTCTGCCTCTGCCGTGAGCTGCAGAAAAGCTGAGGAGGTTGCATTGGCTGAAGATGTAGGCGTGCTGTAAGCTTGTGAGGGCATCGGTGTGCTGCAGGAGGAACTGGTTGGAGTCAAGAGCTCTATCGCATCCATAGAGTCTTCGTTCTGGCTATCATCCTGTCCATCCTCATCCTCATCTTTGTAACAAAGCTTTTTCTGGTGTTTAATGAGATCAAATATGCGCTGAAAGACCAGACTGCACTTCTTGCACTGGTAGTTCAAGTTGCTTGTTCTAATGTACCTGTCATTTGTGAGCTCCCGTCGCTCCCCATCTTTGCCTTCTCCCTGATTCTCATAGTTTTTCCTGGCTTTCTGACGGGCATTCTGAAACCACACCACTATAACACGTGTTGGGAGGTTCAGCAAGTTAGAAAGCTGCTCAAATTCATCATCCTTTGGGTAAGCATTGGCATCAAAGAAGTCTTGCAGGACTCTGAGTTGGTAGTCAGTAAAGCGTGTCCGAGAGGACCGCTTGCTTCCCCAGTACTCCTGCTTTTGAGGCTCTGGAGAAGGAGGCCGTGAGTCTATCTTCAGCTCTTCCAGACTGGTAATGGGAGGGTTGCTGAAGTTGTACGGGGAGTCCTTGTTGCGTTGGCGCTCCTTGAACAGGGTGTTTCTGAACCAGTGCTTGATCACCTTCTGGGGCAATCCAGATTTGTCTGCCATCTCTTTGATCTGCTCCTCACTTGGGGAATTGTTAATGTCAAAATACTGCCGAAGGACTCTGAGCTGGTCATCGGTGATCCGTGTGCGTGGCCTCTTGTTCTGCTGCTGCTGGAGAAGGCTGGGGTTGAGCTGATGCTGGTACAACTGGGCCAAGTCAGCGGGCAGGGGGTCTACGGGGCCCAGCTGAGGTGGCAGCTGTGCTGGTAATGTCTGCAGGGGCATGGTTTGCATCATGAGGGGCGAGAAGATGGGGAGCTCCATCGGCATGGAGAGCTGTGTGAGTGGCACAGACGGCTGGGCTGGTGCGATAGTGGGCGAGGTGATAGGTGGGGCAGAGGTGGGGATGGCAGGAGCAGCAGCCGGCTGCGGAGGGGCCGGGGGCAGCGGCGGCGGGGGCGGAGGAGGCGGCGGCGGAGGCTCCGGGGTCTGCGGCCGCAGCGGGTACAGTTTGTCGTAGTGTTCTCTGTATTGTTTGGCAAATCTCTCTAACTGCTTAAAGGGGAAGTAATGTTGGTGAACGTGCTCTTGGTGGCTCTTCAGGATGAGGATGTTCGAGAAGAACTTGCCGCAGGTATCACACTCCAGCTTTTCCAAGTTCTCACCTTGCTCTGTCTTCCCATTTTTCTTCTGCCCCTTCTGCTTGTTCTCGTTGTACTGAATGACGAGCTCAAAGCCAAAGTTTTCCAGCAAGGCTTTGGTGGCGTTGCCCCTCGCATCGGAAGCAATCCGTGGAGGCAGTATGGAGGGCTCTGAACTGCTGCCTGGCACAAAGTCCTTCTTCTCTTTGGGCTTTAAGTTATCAGGAAGAGACTCCTTCAGTGTTATGTTATTGTCTCCCCTCTCTGCGCTTTCCCTTTCCCGTGGGGTTTCTTTATCTTTCTCCTTCAGGACAGATTTATTCTTCTTCTCTGGATGCTGGCTCTGCTGTAACAGGACGGAGTGGGGTTGTGACAGGGACAGCTGACCTTGCTGCTGCTGCAAGAGCTGTGGATGGCTCTGCTGAGGAAGCTGAACTTGTGCCTTCAGGTCCTCCAGCAAACTTGGACCCGTCCCAGTCAATGTCAGTGCACCACTGGTGACAGGCAAGCTGACTTCTGGATTGAGCTGGAACTCAGCACTGGGGATGTAGAAGGGGAACAGAAGATGCTGCTGCTGCTGCAGCTGCAGAAGGGTCTCAGTGGTCATTGGAAAGTGCGGCAAAAGTGCTGGGTTGAAGAGCTGGGACTGCAGGAGAGCAGCTTGCTGCTGCAGTTCTTGCTGCAGGTGAGCCTGGACCTGTGCCTGTGCCAAGGTTTGAGCTTGTTGCTGCTGCTGCTGTTGCTGCTGCTGTTGCTGCTGCTGCTGCTGCCTGGATGCAATCATGTCTGCCAGCTTCTTGCGGTTCACCTCTTTGGGCTCCGCAGGGGAGGAGATGTTCGTGCTTACAGCATTACCCAACGGAGGAATTCCCACACTGTCACTGGAGACCTGGCTGAGTAGGCTGGGAATGGGAGTGGTGCCTGAAGTGCTCGTGCTGGTGGTTGCAAAAGCATTGCTGTTGCTGGCACTGACGGGGCTCGGCGTGGACGAACCCAGGGAGAGGCTGCTGCTGCTGCTGCTGTTGCCGGCTCCGTTGCTGCTGCCGCCGGCCGCCTCCAGCTTGGCCGCACGAGCCTTGGTCTGGTGCAGGACAGACCTCATGTGGATCTCCAGAGTCGAGCTCTGGCTGTAGGCCACGTTGCAGGTGTTACACTTGAAAGGTTTGTTGTCTGGGCTGCTGGTAGGCTCAGGTTGCCCAGTAGCAGACTCTTGGAGGGCTCGTTTCAGTTTATGCAGATGAGAAACGGAATTGTAATGTACCAGGAGAATGTTCTTCTGCGTGAAGGACTCCTTGCAGACTGTGCACTTGTATGGGCGAGATGGATCTAGAAATTTCTCCATAGTGAAGTTAGGACCCTTCCTGAAGGGTAAGGCCCTTTTTGGTTCTGAGCCAGAGTCCTCTTGCACTGATCCCGAATCACTGCCTGTTGGGCTCTGCTTTTCTTCCAGGTCGCTCTCCTCCTCCTTATCTTCCTCGACTATTATTGTGTGGTCCTCGGCAAGTGAGGGGTCACCCATAGCAAGGAGGTCCCCGTTGACAAGGAGACCACCATACAGCTGCTGAATGTCAGCCTCGCTCAGCTCCAGGTGGCTGGTTTCCAGGTGCTTCTTCAGGGCCTGGAAGGTTCGGAAGCTGCGCTGGCAGAGGCAGCACATGGTGGCTGCCCGGATGACGTGGTACTGGGAATGGAGCTGCAGCTTCTCGATGGTTTTGAAGGCCAGGCTGCACTGGTTGCAGCGGTACTTGTAGACGTGGCGGTCAGAGACTGGCAGCTGAGGCCGCTTGGCATGGACATCGTTGAAGTGTGTCTGCAGGGCTGCTGAGCTCTTGAACACCTGGCTGCAGCCCTTCTTCCAGCACAGGAAGCCGGAGTCCTCCCGGGCAGCGCTCGGATCAGCTGGAGTGGGCTTGGGGTCCCCGCTGTGCTCTGCAGTGTCCGATGGCAAAAGGGTCTTCCCCACATCCTCAGAGATCTCTGTGGAAACAGAGTCATAGCAAACGCAAAAATTAGACCAGCACACCACAGTAGATCAACACCCCCTTTCAGTGTTGAATAATCTGTGGTTTTTAATCTCCAACACAACAAGTATTTCTAACATTTCTCCTCTATCTTCATTCATTTGTTTCAAAACCAGCCCATTAACCTCATCATGGCCCATTGCATAAACCTACACAATTTACTTCCTTGCCCACTTTGAATATCTGGTAATTATTCACACACACATCCCTTAGTGCATTTATCACCTTCAATTCTCCCTTTCAAGTAAAAGCCATTCAGCCACCTCTGTCTTCACTGCTCCTTTTTGATGTCCTGCCTATTTTCTAAAAAGAAGGCTCATCAAACTGAACATAGTATTTGAGTCTAGGTCCTGTCAAAGAGAGGATTACCAGGAATGAAACTGGTCCCTGACCAGGCGATGGAGCTGGGGGAGTGGTGGGACCCTGGATCTCATTGACCTGCACTCACCAGACTGTTTTCCCAGCTCCTCTGCACCTGAGTTCCCATCCTTCTCTGGAGCAGCTGCTGGGAGGAACATGCTGCTGGGCATCATCACCTCAGGGGTTGTCACCTAGAGACAGAGGGAAGGGACATAGGGAGGGGAAAAACACAGGAAAATATTTTAAACATCTCCAGTGGCAAAACTAGATATCAGTATTGTGAAGTCAGAAGCGTCATTTTTCACAGCTCACTGAAGACTTCGTATTTATTAGACAAAGCTCAAATCAGTCAAAAGTGTTTCTACAGTTACATTCTGGACATAATTAGCAGTGCACACTTGAAGAATAATCTTATTATTAATATTTTTCCTTTATGTGGAATTCAGACTTTGATCACTGACAATGTTTTGTCATGGGCTGTGAAACTTCTTGTGCAACCAATTAGGTAGATAAGTTGAAAGGCCCACCTTAAGCTGCTGAAAACATAATAAGGCCCCTAATTAAATCATACCTAGTAAAGTACACTGTAATCTTGAACCAGGGAGCATTGCAGCACTGTTTTCAAAGTGTATCGATGCAGGGAAAGGAGGGGCATGAGAAAGAAAAGTACAAATAAGGAGAGAGGTGACAAAGGAAAGGATGAATAAGAAAGGACTAAAGAGAAAGCAAATTGTGAAATAAAAAGCTTTTGGTAACCCTTTCCTTGCTCTGACTGATGCATTCCCTTTGCTCCTCTTCAAGTATTTGGCTAGATCCTGTACCATCAAAACCAGTGCAGTGCTGGGACACCACTGCTCCTACAGAGCTGGAGAATCAGCATGGCTCAGCTGGAGAGGCTCTTTGGAAGAGCCAGAACTCATCCTGTTCTGGAACACTGTTTCTTTGGATATACCTGGTCACAAACCATCTCACCAGCAGCCTGCACATGGCTGGCATCAGATGCAGGACAATGAATGTCCTTCTGGATGTCTGGAGACAACGTTTCACACTGCTGGAACGTGGCCTCACAGCACCAGGACAGACAGACCCACGTCACTGTCACCATCCCTGTTTTCCAGCCCAGGGTTTCCAGTGCTGCTCAATGCCTGCGGCAAGTGAAGACTCCACCTCAGCCTTAAGCAGCTGCCCATGCCACCTTGCTGACACCCAGGGAGCATTCCCCTTTCACCAGGTGCTCCTGGCCATGCCTGTGGTGCTCCTACTCCCAGACTCCTGCTGCTGGGAAAGTGAGGCACAACTAAACATTCCCATTCAGGTGTAAAGCAAAACAGCCTCTCCATCCTTCTGCTGGATATGGAGAGTGCATCTGAACCCTAGATTTCAGGAGAGAGAGAATGTGTGTTGTGGCTGCATGCCATGTACCCGGCTCTCTGCACAGCCAAGGATCACAAGGCTCTAAGTGAACTGCAGGAGAGAGGAGCACACCTGTGGTGAAGCTGAAGCTCACAGAAAATCTCAGGATGAGTTGGTGGCATAGAAGTGGCTGCAGAGCTGTGACCTGAGCTGTGAGGGACACAGAGCTCCCTCCCCTTCCTGGGGCAGCCATTGCATGGCAGTGAGTGCCAGGTCCCATGGAGCAGCAGAGAAGGCAGCTGACACATCCCAGGAGGGGAGCTGAGTGCACCAAACTCATCCCACCTTCTGCTCTAAACAGAAGCGTCTGAAGGCTGTGGGTGGTTGGTTGGTAGATGTGAAAGGTCACAGAGTAATTTCCAGTAGCCAGGCTCAGAGGAGGGGGATGAGCATGGACGCCAAGAAGGGGAGGTAAAAAGAAAATGTCCCTCTCAGCTCTAGCAGCAGGAAGAGCCTGCTTTCCTAGGATCTTTAGGAATTATGAAAAATAAATCATGAGAAATTAAAAAAAACCCCAACAGAGTAGAAAAAGAATAAAATTATCTAACACCTCAGCTGCACATCATTATAGAGCTGTGGCTTTTCATAGGCGTTACAGTACGGCAGCCGTCCCCACCACCACGCTCAGTACGACGGATCAGTAATTGTTTTCATACACTTTAATTAGAAAAACTCAGATGGCTATGAATAATAATGGAAAAGAGAGACTTTTGCACTTGAAAGGTTGAAGTCAATCAAGTGTGAATGACGGCAAAAAAGAAAAAAAAAAGACACCAATTCATCAGGCCTCTGTTGTCTCGCCGCGTCTTTAATCATAATTCCTGATTGGGATTCAAGAAGGCAGTAAGCAGCGGTTCTTTGTCTGCCTTCACCTTCCGTCAATTAACTCTCCCCGAAATATAATCATCAACCTCACATGCTCCTCTGCATCTTAATCTGGGGCTCCAAACCTGTAAGTCTTGCCCTATATGTGTTTAAGTAATTACCTTTATCTACCTGCATCTCCACAGCCACCATTCCTTCCCTTCCTTCCATCTTCCCTCCACCACAGGGAAAAAAAAAAGGAAGAAAAAAAAAAGGCTGTGGTACATTAAATTGCTACAGGCACAAAATTCCCAGAGGCAAACAGAGAAAAAGCTTGGAAAAAAGTGCAGGGAACTAGAAATTCTGGGTATGGATGTGGGAGCTGTGGTGGTGCAGCCATGGGCGGGCTGGCCCTGGGGAGCAAACCACTGGAGAGAAGGCACTGGTCAGCAACTGGACCCACTCTAGTCCTCTGTCTCCATCCAGGCTACTCCTGGCCCTTTCCTACACAATGATCCAGGGCGGGACCCTCTGTCCTTGCATCCCCATGGACCAGCCTCAGGCAGGTGGCAAAGATACAGTGAGTGCAAATGGGCTGCACCCAAATCACTCTGCACTGACAAGGAATTACAGACTGCCTTTTTTGAAGGGTTTGTCCTTTTACTCTGCAAAAACATCTCAGGACACGTCATTTCTTTGGACCTGTAGAATTCACCTTGCATGCTGAGGCTGCTTTTCATATAAACTACGAGAGTGGGGGCATGATGGGGCAGGAGGGTGCAGTGGACCACGGCTCCCAGGCAGGTGTCACAGGACCGGGCTCTGCGACACAGCATTTTGTACTGCAGATGTATTTCATGGCAGTGACAGTTCCAGGGACTGAAAGGAGTGTGTTTATCTGGAGCACAGCCCGTGTTCGTGCGGCTGTCAAATGCTCTCCACCCCTCTCTCACCTGAACAGGTGATACCTGGTGTGTCATTCTGGCATCCCTCCTCAGCCTGGCAACCTCTCCCCTCCTCAGCCCCTGTCTCCCCATTTCAATGGCTCTAACACTCTTTTACAACAGCAACACATCAGTCAGTGAGAGCCAGTACTAAAACACAACCCTCCAGCTGTGAGTTCAACAAATGTGGTTTGCCACCTCCCTTCCCCTCTTTATACCTGTTCTTTGCTGTCCAACACCAAACCCTATCCCCTGTGTGGCCGCAGCTACCATCTCCTGGCCCACAGGTCACCAGCAAAGCTCACTGCAGCACAGCATCTCTGTCTCAGCCACCCCAGACCCACCCCTGGGCACAGCCTGAGCACCATCCCCTGCAGCTCCAACACCTATGATCCCTCTAAGTTCTCCTTCTGCTTCCACACAGAAGGTCCTTAGAGGAATGGAAGTTGGACAAGCCTCTCTGCTTCCAAGAACCCCTCCTTTTGGGTGAAATTTGGATCCCCTCAGCAGATAAAATGTCCATATGATTATGAGATCCATGGAGAGGCAGGTGTACCCCGCTTCAGTGGCCATTTTTGCAGACACAGTGGCCCAGTGAGGACTGTTTCAGAGCACCTGAGAGCTGATGGGCCAGGTCTCCTGCCTCCCTGCTCCATCAGTATCCACACACCCTGTCACCCCTCTGCAGAACAACCAGTGGGCCCACTCCTCACTGGTGACAACCTCCAGCAGTGACATGCACAGCTCCAGCCACCACTGGATCTACTGGATTTTTAACAACCAACCGCAGAGCTGCTTGTGTGCAGGGCTGGAGGCTCAGAGCCCAACACCCATCAATACAACACCTGCATATTGCTGACATGTCCAAAAAATTCCTCCTGGCTACTGTGAGCAGGCAGCTCCTCTCACACTGCACCTGCCCGTGCTGACTGTCCATGGACACCAAACAAGGAGACAGTTACCCTGAATATAGCCCAAAATGCTGAAATCATGCAGCTCTGAAAAGAAAACCTCTAGAAGAGGTCTGAGGAGATACATCACTGTCCCCATGTCTATGAAACCAGGGGAATTACAGACAGGAGGGAAGGTTCCCCACCAGACAAAGGAGGTAATTTCCATTACAAAGAGAGAGAGAGGGTGCTGGAGTGAAAAGCTTCATTAGACTCCGAGAGGCAAAGTGATGGCAGTATACCAAGGTCACTTCTAATTTAGACCATCTAATTGGCAAACATGGCTCCAAATGGCTATCATCTCACAGGGCTCAGAATTAATGAAGCCCGATTATTTTCATTACCTTCATCCGAGATGGAGAATGAGACACAGAGTGAGAGGGAAAGGGGGGAGAGGGAGGGGGCGAAAAGGAGGGAGAGAGAAAAATTGAGTGACAGCAGAAGGGAGAGAGCAATAAGAAAAGACAATGAGAAAGAGGGTAAAAATGTAAAGATAGCAGGAGGGGGAAGTGAGATGGTAGGGATGGGCAGGAATGACTCCTGGAGCAAGGGAGAAAAGAAAAAGATGGAAAGATGACTGGAACAGTGGGAAGATGCCCTACTGAGGAAGAGAAAGCTGACAGCAGAGATGATGAGACAGAAATGTGCAGAAGGATATGGCTGGCAGCAGGAGGAGGGAGAGCTCCCGCTCCCAGAGGCTCTTGGGAAGCCATCCTCTCTCCCGTCTCCCAGCTCCAGCCCATCAGTCCTGTCAGCAGCCTGCGTGGGCAAGCTGCACTGCACCCCAGCACAGGCCCTGCAGCCCAGCAGGGGCAGAGGCTGTGGTGGGAAGGATGGTGCCTGTTCCTGCTCAGGAGGCCGAGACACCACAGAGAGAGACCCTGGCCACGTCCACGGTGCAGCCCCAGGGAAAGGAAGCTGCAGGAGACGGGGGGCAGCGTGTGCCCCAGCCCCTGTCCCCGTGAGGCACGTGCTCCATTGCTCAGGCAGCCCCGTCCCCGCGCTGGGGCCAGAGGGAGGACACGGGGGTCCCGGGGGACAGCAGCCCGGCTGTCGCTGGTGTGGGAAGGAGGGAGCACGGAGATGCTGAGCCGAGCAGGAGCCGTTGCCATGGCAACAGACATATTAGACACTGCAGGTTCCTGAACGGCGTCTGATAAGGTGTTATTAACTGGAGCCTCCTCCAACGCCGAGTGCAGGCGCTGCGTGGAGAGGGACCTGGCTCTCAGTCACGGCCCTAATGCCACGGCTGCCCCACTCCCAGATGGATCCCCGGGACAAGGAGCAGAGCTGGGGCCCTGCCACGCTGCCGTGTTCTGCACAAACCACACTCAAACTGCTGTCACAGAATACAAAATGACCCACCTTCTTCCCCCCGTGCCGTGAGACCTGGAGGGGGAGAGGCAACCCTCACCCTGTATGTGTCTCTAGGTGCCAAAGGGAAGAAAGGTGGGAAAACCAGGAACACACATGAGGATGAGCACCATGGCTGGCCAGTCTCTGCTGATCCTCACAGAGCCCTGCGGCCCTACTCCAGCACTGCAGGTGGGCTCACCTAAGGGACTGTCCCTGACCTGCTCTGCACAATGTCCTCCTCCCATTCCCTCATATCCTGGAGGACACAGATATGCCTGAGGACAGACCAGCCCAGCACTCCTGCTCCACACCACACATCCTGCCCAGGCTGCCTGTCTGTGTCAAAACAAACCCCTCCACACCAGCACGACAGCCACCCCAAACAAACTGGTTACACCCACTGGCCTAGGGAAGGGCTTGGCTTCTGCTCGCTGCTCTTAGAAAGCCAAAACGCCTGCCATCAATGCAGTTAAAAGGTGAACAAGGGCTGTTCAGAAGGTATTTACACACTGGAGCAGCACCAATGAAATGGACACAGGTCACAGAGGCCGTGGTCTGTGGGACAGGACAGCTCTGTGGCCCAGGTGCTCAGGCTACATCCTGAGAAGCCCTGAGGGGACAGACAGCTAACAGTGCAAAGCAGGAAGATAAGAGCATAAAGGCACTTAGGGAGTGGGAACTGCAACAGGCTGCCCAGAGAGCCTCTGGAGTCTCCTTTCCTGGAGATACTCAAATGTGGACACTATCCTGAGCAACACGCTCAAGGGACCCTGACTGAGCAGGGAGGTTGGACTGGAGCAGCTCCAGGGCTCCCTCCCAAGACTGCTCCTGATTCCATGATTGTGACTCCTGTCTTCGAGAAGGAGTCACAAAAGGCATAACACAATCATTAAAACTTAAGGGAAAAGACCCTTAAGTCTTCCATGTCCAGCCATCAGCCCAACACCACCACCATGTTAAACTGTGTCCTCAAATGACACATCCACATGATTTTTTAACACCTCCAAGAATGGTGACTCCACAGCTTCTGTAGGCAGCCTGTGCCAGGGCTTTCCAACCCTTTACAAGAAGACATTTTCCCTAATATCCAATCTAAACGTCTCCTGGTGCAGCTTGTCCTCTCGTCCTGTCACTAGTTATGTGGGAGAAGAGACCCACCCCACCCAGCTCCAACTTTCTTTCAGGGGGTTGTAGAGAGGAAGAGTGACAGAAAGACAAGAAAACTGTAAGAGAACAGCTGGGCCATGCTGTGTGTGCTTGCCCACGAGATATCACAGGAGTGAGCTGGTGAAGAACATCAGTGTTACAACAAACACCGTGTTATTCACCCCCGGTACCAGGAACTGCCAAAAAAGGGAGAAAACAAGCAGAAACAGGGTGCAAGGAAAGAAACACAAAGAGGAAGAACTGGCAGGAGTCAAAATAAACACTTATTTTGTATACTTGATAACAAGTTCTTAAATGAAGACACAACCTTGCATCAAATATTATACCAAAGAAACAACAGGGAAAATTTATCACATCAGCTGCTGCATCTTCCAGAAGCTTTTGCACAAGCTGCCATCCCAAGCGCTGACCTCATCAGGTCAAGGAAATTGTATTTATCCTGATTTCACAGGGAAATCACTCAACAGTTGAGCTTCACAGGGCTCAAGCACGGGACACAACACACCAAGATGCAGCAAACCGTGACGGCAGAGCTCTGACAGGTGGAGGAGCTGACCACCACAGCAACTTTCTGCTCCTCAGCTCTGTGGGGCTGGCAGTGGACACACTGGGATGGCAGCAGCCTTGCCTGCCTTACACAGCCACTCACCGTCATGATGAGTTTCTCGACGCAGTCGGGTGACACGCTGTGCAGGTGGGTGAGGTGCAGCTGCAGGTGGATCTTGTTGTTGAGCATGTCCTGGCAGAGGGGGCAGCGGAGCATGGGCTGCACCGAGTGCTGGGTCATGGCGTGCACCCGCAGCCGGTTCACGTCTGTGTTGCTGTACTTGCAGTATGGACACTGGTACATCTGCGGAGCACACAAACCAATCACACAGCTCTTCCACGTGCTATTTTCCTCTCTTACAGCCAGGCTTTAATAATTTGATGCCTTCTACCACCAGTTATCTCCTTTCATCCTCTTTCTCCCATTTTATTTTTTGCTTCTGGCACATTGGAAACACATTACCTGCACAGAGAGACGGGTTCTTCTCCCTTACCTGCTCTGATTTGGTCTCCTCTGAAGTTTTTGACCACTTAAAGGGGAGAGGCGACTCAGAGCTGCTGGGAAACGGTATCCGCTTAGAGGATGCTGGAGGCTCTGTCAGCTCCTTCTCTGGCTGGCTGGCTGGTGCTGCAACAGAAAGCAATTAACATCAGGACACCCCAAAGAGGCCTAGGTTGGACAATTTCCATTTACTGCTTGGCAAACACCCACAGGACTTGGAGGAGAATGAATCTGAGGACTGACCTCTGTCCTGCAACACAAAGCTCACCAAAAACAGTTCCTCCTTGCTGATCTCCCACAGCAAGGGAACGGTGTCACTGGTGGCCAGAAGCAGAAAGACCTCAGCTGTTTCTAGGGGATGCTTGCAACCTGCACGTGAAGTAGGGCCTGTGGCTGCACTGGACACACAAATGCTTGGCCAGATGGCGAAGGACCATGTGTCACCTCCAGGAGCAGCTGGACTTACTGGGTAAGGTAGAAGTCATACCCCTGTCTGAGCCAGGACATTCCACATACAGACACTCTGAAATGCATCTGCCCTGGAGAGGGCTGGTGGTCGTGGCTGCCAGCCCAATCAATGGCACCCGAGCTGGCAGCAGTGGTGCTGCTGGGATGGCTCTGCTAGCTGAGCCCATGCCTCCAGAGGAATGTGCATATCTGGTGCTTCCTAGCACATGGTCCAGCCAAAATCCCAATTTTGGCAGGACCTTGCTAAGGGGACCCAAACACTCCCACTGTGATAAGCTAAGAAAAGGCCACTTGATTCCAGCCAAACAGAGAAATGCAAATGAGCCCTAAAGTCAACAGCAAAACACTCCACGAGTTGTGGCACTGGGAGAAGCACATCCCTGACCTTTCTCCTCCCCCGAACCCTGGCTGCCTTCAGTACATAAATTTGTGGGACATCTATTATTTAAAAACTGTAAGGACAAGTATATTATACACAGCCCCCGTCTCCTCCTCCCCGAACACACATTCATAACGGTACTTTAATCTGTCTCGAATCGACTTCAAACCCATTTCGCCCTTAATGGGAGTTATTCATTTTCACTTGAAAGGTAATATCTGACAGCTGGATATTTAATATGATGGATCAGCTGCCGATTAACAAGGCGCTGTAGCATTCTCAGGCCAGGCCCCCATACTCTTCCCCCTTTCTCCTACTCAACTTGTGAACCCACTGGAATCTGCTCCTTGTTTCAGATGATAACATCACGAGTCAGATCCCAGCAAACTGCTTCTTTCCTAAGACCCTTCTGTGCACTGGCATGAGCTGCATTTCCAAACCCACCATATCACAGTGCAGAATGCAATTCCTGTTTCTAACTACCTTCCCTGCCAGTCCCCATCTCTGCATTCAGCTGAACAGAGGCAAAGTAAGTTCTGGAAGAGGGAAAACAAGTATTACAAACAGGTAACAGTACTGCCAGAAGAGGCAGGGATTAGAGGATTTGATTTCGGACTGCTGACTTTCTCCTGGTAGGCTTGTCCATACTGAATGGGCTTGGAAGTGATCTTGTTCCCCACAGCACTGCTTGGCTGCACGCCTGGTGCTCCATGCCTGGCTGGGCAGCAGCCTGCATGCGTGTCCAGTCCTGGCTGTACCTGAAACCCAACCCCCAGGGCTCTGCTGTGCTGCCAACACCACAAAAACATCCAAACCGGGAGTGGAAGGAGCCTGCAGTGTGAGTGCTGATGGACAGACACCATGACAGACCCTGCTCTGCCCCTACAGAACGACGGGCTGCTCCGCTCAGCTCACCGCTTGAACCGAGACTCTCCCTGGCCTTCAGAACTGCAAACGGCTTAAAGAAACCTGCAGGGCCACAGCTGACCTTCCTTGTTTCCTACAATGAACGTGCCTGGAGCATTAGGAACACAGCACCACTCTGCTGCTCCTCTCCTGGGGAATACAGTCCCCCAGAGGGTTTGGGGAGGAGACGCCACCACCAAGAGCCAGCACTGGTGGGTGAAGGATCACCCACCCTGCCTTAAAATGCCCTGCCCAAGCCCTGTGTGGTGTGAGTGGCCCTTGTCAGGAGCCTGATTGCTGCTGACACTGTCCAGTCCTCAGTGTGACCCTGGACGCTGACCTGCCAGCCCCCATCAGGCTGCTGGTGTTGAGATGAGCAGCTGGAGACCCCAGGTCTGTCAGGGTGGTCTGGAACAGCCACCTGGGTCCTGCTCTGGACCTGCACTGGGCAGGGATGACAGTGACAGTCATGGCTTTGGGTCCCTTTAGACATCTCTAGGTGGTGACTGTGGCTCCTGTGTGGTTCACAGTGTATCCCTGAACTGGGAACTGGGCACTGGCAGCTGCTCATCAGTGGAGTGCTTTTGGATGCAGTGACTGAATTCAGCCCAACCATCAGCTACTCCAGACTGCTGAGTATCAGGTCCAACCTTGGGAGTAACAACAGGGTATTTTCTCATCTCCTTTCTACTGTGAAGCAGCCTGCTTAGAATTAGTAACAGGTAATTAAAATGTACCATCTCCTAAGTGTCCAATTTCATTAAATCACTTGATCCAACCCCATAACCTTAATCCTTCAAAACTAGAATTACTGATGATTGTCCAGACCCAAGAATAACTGATTTGTTGCACACAGGATATTTATTTTAAGTATTAGTTTTTGAGTTGATAGCTCAGCTGGGAATTTTAACACCAAGACTGAAGTTTATTGTTGATAAACAGTCAAATGCACAAAATGACACATTCAGTCCACATCACAGATGATCAGAGGAATTAACAACTCTCTGCTACCAGGAGAAATGAGGACATGGCTTGGCGTCTGCCTGCAGAGTTCTTAGCATAGCCTGGAACCTTCTGTCTGTGCACAGAGGACAGGACAGAATGTCCTGAGCTCAAAACGTCCAGAAGGCCACGGCCTTGAAGGGCTGAGTGACACTGGAACACACAGAGACAATACCTGTGCTGTGACCATGGCCAGCATCTTGCTTCCAGGTCCAGGCCTTGCAGGGCACAAAAAGGAATTTGGTTTAAAGTATGATGCATGCCTACATATCAGATAGTATTGTTACTACTTTGACTCTTTAAATGGATTTAGTTCAGATTCACTGACTTAGAGGGAGACCTTTGTTTCTCAACAAATGTCCCCTAAAAGCTAAGTGTGATGGGGCCGGGCTGCCACAGCACTTCTGGAGATCTACTCATCTGCTGCTTTTCAGAGGAGGAGGAGAGATCCTCCCTGGGTATATTCCAGAGGTGAGATGGGCACTTCCTTGCAAGTGGGGGGCTTTCCATTGCTGGTTCCAGAGGCAAAGCCAGCACGGATCCCCTAAACTGCTGCTCTCCATGTAGGTGGGAAGGAAGTCACCACCCACCTCCTACCCATCAGATTCTTTTAGCTAAAGTATCACTGACAGCCCCTTCATCTAAACTTCCATCTCCCAACCAAGCAACATAATGGAAAAGCCAATTAAATGATTATTAATTCATGCTGCTTTCCGTAAGCCAGAGGTTCTCATCGCCCTGCATTCCGTAAACCAGCTTGCCACTTGCCCTAGAAATTTACAGTGGGGTTTCTGCTATTGCCATTGATTTAAACACCAACAGCCTCCAAAAAACTCCTTGCCATAAAGTCCAGCCGCTGGCCTGGGAAAGTTCTCAGCAAGACCAGGGAACTGTGCTTTCACTGCCTGGTGGAGAAATGTGTTTGGTGGTGCCTCCTTCCTCAAATCACCTCAGTGTGTTCTTGGAGCCATCACTGAGCACAAGTCCTGGGACCAGTGGAGCTGCTGTGCCACACAGCTCTGTGCCAGCAATGCCCAAGTCTTCTGCTCCCTGTGCCCCTACAGCACTGTGTGTCTTCTGAAATCCAGGGCCAGATTATCCATTTCATACATTCTCCAGAAAGTGCCCTGAGGCAGGAATGGCCAGAGCCCACAGGGACTGAAGGGCATGGGGCACCCAGCACTGCTGCAGCACTGCTGCCTCCTCAGTCACATACAGAGCACTTCCTCCCCAAACACTGTCTGTTCAACTCCCCATTCCCTGGAGGAACTTCTGGTCCAATCACTGGACCAATCTGGTCCAATCACTAGCCACACTATCAGGCCTGTGCACTACCTGTTGCTCTGCAGCATTTCTCAGCTCTGTATTTGACAGTAAATCAGCTAACAGGCAAATGCCCCACACTTGGCACACTCTGCACTCGTCCTCACTGCTGCTTCACAGCCCCAAAAATGGCCAAATAATTTGTTTTTCTAATGCTGTGTCATACCTTCCCACCTGCAGAGAGTATCCACAGCTGAATTACTATTAAATATTCATATCCAGAAGCTCCAGCCAGCACCAGACTTCCCTGCCTTGCTCCAAATGAACACGAAACACCCATCAGATGCCTCTGTGAGGTGCCAAGCAGCGCCAGGGGCTCCTGGAGGTGGCCTTTGCTTGGCACCACAGACCTCTCCTGCAGTACCTCCAAGGCCACCAGAGCCCAGCATGCCTGGAGCTCTGCTGGCTGCTGCATGGAGCCACCTGGCCCAGCCATGTTTCTGGGCTGGAGCTGCCACCCAGCAGCCTTTTGTGCTTCATATATCCTTGAAAAAACACAGTTATAGGCAACTCCCCAGTCCTTCTCTCCCATCCCCTCTCCAGGTTTCCCTGGCTCAGGCGCCAGTGCTGAGTGGCTCCGTCATGCCCCTCGTTCTCTTCCTCCCAGCCTCTCAGGCCCCCAGAACATCCCAGCCATTAAGTGCTCCACAAATGCCAGATATTAAAAAAAAAAGCAGCAAAAAGCAGCCGGGGGGAGGAGCAGGAATAGATTTCCGTCAGGATGTGCCTGACCTGTTTTTTTCAATTTCAGTAATTAGAAAGGCAGTCGGCCTGTAGGAATTATTCATAAACTGCAGGAGCTGTGCAGTATACATTTATGTTAAACATGTCAAATCCAATTGAAATCATGCCTGCCAGCACCATACTCCATAAACACACTTTTCTGCAACAATTTCCCAGCTCTCAGCAATCCATTAATACTTCCTTTAATAGCAATCTACCACGGATTCGAATCAGGGACGGTCCATTGCACTAATTGCTCTGTTAGGTGAGCATCATGGACTTAAAAAGAAAAAAAAAATCATTAACAAAAATAAAAGCCCTTCAGGCCAGTCCTCCAGAAAAACTTCATTTCAATCTGTATTTTAAGAAGACTTTGTTTCTTGTTTTTGTGGAAAACCCCTAATATTCTTCATGTACCCAACTGACAGTGCATTAAGGAAGCCTCTGGTAGCTGGGTTACTGCTGGTGATGGCTTCTTCATCAGAGACATGAACCAGCACCACCCAAAACCAAGAGGCCTTGTACTGCCATGAGAAGGGTTTCATCTGAGTATCCATCACCTACATCCTGCCTTAAAAACGGAGTTGGGATCAGCCACGATTCCTTTCCCCCTTGCTGGTTTGCTTGTGGTAAATCTCACATTAGCCATGACAAGATGATGTCTAATACTGAGTCATCCGGCACACAGCATCTCCCTGCTCCAGTGTGGAGGCACTGCCATCTTCCAGAATGTTCCAGAAACCACAGAGCTATCTATAGAAATCAAGATCCAATGAGTCCTTCAATGGGATGGAGTTTTCCTCATGTATATTTGACTGAAAATTATCACCTAAAAAAATGTTTCTGCTTCACATTATTGCAATTTAAAATAAATACAAAGAATGAATCATTACATGTATTTTGCAGTTGAGACATTTTGACAAGTTTACAATGAAAACAGAGTTTTTCTCCTTGGTGCTGACACTAACCCCAGCACAGGCTGCACCTGGGCTGCACCCACCACAGTGCAGACCCTCACCCCTGGGCTGGGGCAGGGAGATGGGCAAAGCAGCTCAGTGGCTTGTTACAGATCTTGCAAACCTTTAGGAAAATGGAAGAAATAAATCCCCTGTGTGCAGTGAGGAAACCTAAGCACAAAGGGGAGTAAATTGCTGAGGAACATAACGATCAAATTGCAGGTGGTGAGCAGCAAAAAGGTCTGGCCCCCTTCCCTTTCACATGCCCCATCACTGGCTTTCAGCCCACACCTCTCCTGCCCCCATCTCCATCTTCACAGAGTCACCTGGCTCAGAGGCTTCTCTGGAGGTCAGCCAGTCCATCCAAAGCAGGTTAGACTGAGCCTACCTCATTCCTGACAGCAGCTCCTCTAATCTTCTTGAAAGACCTCTGAGGAACCTTCCCAGAAAACTCACTCCTGTGCTTAAGCCACGGGCTGTACAGGAGGACTTTTAAAAATTTGTTATCTAACATCAATCTTTCTCTCTTCAGTGTAAGCCTTTTGTGTCTTGTCTGTATCCTCAACATGGAGAACAAATAATTTCCTTCCTTTCAGAAGCATTTCATGCACAAGACTTATCTTGTCCTCCTCTTTGGTCTTCTTTTGGGTCAAATAAGCCTGTTCATTCCATTTTCTCCTCCTGACTGATGTTGCTCTGTTCTGGGTTGTTCCTGCTGTCTGGGCTTTCTGAAATTGCTGCCCAGCCTCCCCAACACCCCAGCTCAGGAACTGAGAGCTTTCCAGTACTAATGAAACCCACCAATGGTACAATACTGTCACCTACACTGACATCTGTGCTTCATTTCAGCCTGCCCTGAAAAGTGGCATCCAAAGCCTTCCCAAAGAGACACTGACTCCAAACAGGACCTTCTCCACATGAAGGGAAATTGGGTCGTGTTGACATGATTTGCTCTTGACAAATCTGTGTCGACTGTTCCTCATCTCATTATCTTCCCATCAGCACTTACAAACAGTTGTTTGGTCAATTCCTGGGAAAATCTGGGGCAGAGATGGCAGGTGTACAGTTCCCCAGCCACTCCTTCCATCAGGGACAAGCCCCGTGTCTGTCCCTCGATGCACCTCCCCTCTCCTCTGCACAGCACAAGGGAGAGCAGCTGGCAGGTTTGGGATGCTGCAGGCACTGTCTGCCAGCACCCAGGTACAGCACAGCAGGTCAGGGACAACCTCCAGCAGCACCAAGGGCTCTGCAGCCCATTCCCTGGTAGCTGGGGGACGGGCTCCCCCCATGCTGCTGCTGCTGACACGGGCTCTGCTGCTCTGCTCAGTGAGGGCAAAGAAGGCTTCAGAATCAGTTTGGGATGGGAAGGAACACACAGAGCAACCTCAGCGAGTGCAGCCCACACTGAGAGCCCACAAGGCCCAGCTTGCTCCCTTCACCACTAGGACACACTTTCCATTGACTGAGATTACAACTGTCCAGGTCAACTACCACATTCCATTTTGGGAAGACAATGTACGGCAAAGTATCTTTGGGGCTCACCAAGAGGCAGCAGAAGGCTGCCTGGAAGAAGGGTCTCTGTGCAGACTGAGGCATTGCACTGACCAACACTGAGCCTGCCGACCAAATGGGATCTGGAGCCAGAACTGCTGTGTCCTGGGCCAAAAAAAATGAATGCCACCTTTGGCACCTCGGGTTCTGGACCCAGGCTGAAGTGGCCAGCAAGGGCCAGATGAGGGTGGAAGGTGGATGGCCCTCTCCAGAGTGGGACAATCACCAAAGGGTTCACGTGCTGGCTGCTGGCAGGAGGGGTTGTCCTCTGCCTCCTCCTCCTCTCCCAGCTGTTGGTCCCCATTGCCCAGATCTGGTCCCAGAGCACCCATGGCCCAGTGCCAGCGTGGGGCTCAGGGTGGGGACACATGGGCCACCACAGCTCAAACTACTGAGAATGTCAAGAAGTTACACCCAAAGCCTCCACAGAGGATGACACTTATGTCACGCTGACGCTGCCACTTTGTGGTCAGCCAAAAAGGAGTTTGTGGACCACGGTTTTTTCCACCTCTCCTTCCTGGATTTAAAGCAAATGGACCAAACACCCCCTCAGCTAAATCACAGAATCATACCTGTCCATTTACTCTGGTCCTTGTCCCCTCCACTCTCTTGCTCCTTGGCAGGCTCCTCAACATCGCCAGCTGTTTCATTGGGCCCTTCCACATCTTCACTGGGTTCTTCTGAAACAAGAAAAGCAGAAAGTGTGACACAGACATGGAAGGCAGAACAGAAGTAGCTGCCAATGAGTAAGAACAACAGCTAAGGCTGTGCACAAGTGTTGGGTGGCAGGTATCAACATCATCCAGTGTTCTCCCAACACACCTGCTTATTGGTCAAGACAGAAACTGTAAAGAACTGAGAGATGAAGACAAAATGAAGAACCTTGCTTACTTCTGCCACCTGAACTACTGAGGTACCCTAAGGTGTCATGTACAGTGACATGGTTGTCTACAAAATAAGCTTCTACCCGGCCACATCAGGGATAAAAGAAGCATCAGTGATCAGAGCTTCCAGCACCTTCAGCCTCATCCTTCCTCCTCACCCCATCTCAAGCTCTCTGGAGCCAGTGACAGGTGCTGTACTGACCCTGGTCACCAAGATGCCAGAGTCCACTGCAGACATGTGACATCCCTCCTGCTCAGACCAAGCTGGGAGCAGCCTGATCTGCTGCAGACAGGAGGCACAGCAGGAACACACTGACAGTCCTGCCTTCATCCCAGGCAGGGGGAGAGCCTGCAAACCCAGGCAGCACCATGCAGGTGCAAAGGCACGGAGGAAACACTTGGTGAGGTGCTGAAAGCTCAACAAAACACAGAGCACCATGGTGCAGCCCATAATAACACCATGGGCACAGAGTGTGTCAGCCTGGTGTGGGGCAGCTCCAGTCCAAGGCACCCTGTCAGGCAGGACACTGGGAGAGAGAGCTGTGGCTGCCAGATCCCCTACACTAGGGTCTAACAGCCCCATTATCATCTACTATTGTGGGTATTAATGTACAGTCCCTGAAACTGATAGGGGTTTCCCCATCACTGGGCTAAAAAGGGCACTTTTAGGCTATTACACCCATTTTTAGGCAGGACAGTTTAGAATTTTAACTCACATTATCTGGTCATGGTAAATCCCATGAACTATTCTGAGATTTACCTGAGCCACCTAACGGGTTCAAATACCAACCCCCATCCTCCTCCTAACAAAGACAGGACTAGAAATTCAGATTAAAAATATGTATTATCAGCTTGCAGATACTCAGTAGTACCCTTTGAGGGTATGACAGCCTGGACTGGGCATGAGAGGGGAGATGGGTGGCAGCACTGACAAAGGCATCCGGCACGTAGAAAGACGTATCACTGGTGGAGGGGTGAGCTGGGCAGCCTGCCATGTGAGCCAAGTGCTCAAGTTTGCTGGGAGAAGGGCTCTGAAACCAGCAGCTGGGTTCACATTTCAGAAATTAAAATTCCAATCTTTTTTTCCACTCTGGGGAAAAAACACGACAAACCATCCCCAGCCCAACCTCACCACCCTGGTGCCTTCAAACCACTTCACAAAGGGCAAGGGTGCCCCTTCGGCTGAGGCAGCTGCAGTGGAAGCAGATTTTAGCTGGTTTTATTAAAAACCTTTGGTAATGGGTTTTTATATTTAATTTAAATCATCATTTTTACCATTCTCTGCTGGCTCAGATGCTCAGAGCCCCCCCTGAACAACATGAGGACATGGCCCCCATAGCCCACTGCCCCACTGCACAGCCCCAGACCTGAGCCCCCAGCCCTGAGTCCCTAACCCAGAGCCTCCAGTCCATAACCCTGAGCCCCCAGCCCTGAGCCCCCGGCCCTGAGCCCGTAATCCAGAGACCCTGGCCCTGAGCCCCGAGCCCCCAGCCCTGAGCCCCTAACCCAGAGCCGGCAGCCCCCAGCCCCCAGCCCCAGCCCCTAACCCAGAGCCCCCAGCCCCTAACCCCAAGCCCCCAGCCCTGAGCCCCCAGCCCTGAGCCCCTAACCCCGAGCCCCCAGCCCCCAGCCCCAGCCCGGCTGAACAAAGGGCGCCGGGAGCAGCGGCACTCCCAGCTGCGACCCGGAGGTGTCAGCATCGGCATGGGAGGAAGAGGAAGGGCGAGCCAGGCTCAGCCGCTGTCTGGGCTCTAACCTGAGCATGTGGAAATAATACGTGTCTTCCAGTGTGCTGTCTGGTTCGAGGGGAATAAAATAGGACATTCATAAGCAGTTACACCATCTGTCTTTATACCATCATCATCATCAACAAGGGAAAAAATAGCTCTTTAAAATGGATGAAAGCCCAGGCTGACAGTAACCGGAAAAATGTGAGCTATGAATACCAATAATGGGAGAAAATGATTAAAAAACAAGGCTACAAACAGCAAGTCCCCAGCACGGCTGGGGCTGCAGCTCCTTGCCTCCATCCACCACCAGCCTGGACTGAGCCCCCACATCTCTGCAATGAGTACTCCACAGTTCTGCACCAGGAACACTCCCCTCTGAGGACACAGACTGCCCCTGGCTCAACACCCTCTGCTAGGCAGAGGGCAGGGAGCAGATCCAGCTGCAAATCCTCCTCCTGCTCCACCCTGAGCTGTCTTTTTTCTGAAAAGTAGTTTTTCTAAAGCAGGATGGGAAGGGAGCAGAATCTAAGCCATCTACCCAAGGAGGCTCTGAACCAGCTTGGGTAGGTCCTCGTAGCATCCCTGCTCAGCTCCTTGCTGCCAGGGCCTCTGGCACAGAGCCCCGGGAGGGGAAGCACTAACCCCATCTGCCTCGTGATCCCCTTCCAGCAGACTTCTCTGGAAGGCTGAGGCTGCTCTGCCCACCAGGCTCAGTCTGGCCTGTGGTGCAGCCACCAGTGCTCCCACTGCACCCAGGAACAGTGGGGACAGGCACCCCACCCCTGAGCTGGCTCTGACCCCTGAGAACCTGCCTCCAACGCTCACACCCATGTCTGACCCAGCTTCCACCAAGCAGACCCCAGCACTGGCAGTAAAAGCAGCACAGCCCCTGCTCCTGAAAGGTCTATGCCCACGCTCTCTGGAGACAGCTCCGTGGTTGTTGAGCCACAGTGGCAGCTCCATGGAGCAGTGCAGGTCTGGAAAGCAAACCCCTGTGTGAAGGCACCCAACCATCCATCCCCTGTACTCCTTTGGGGCATCCCTCTCCGAGAACAAGGCCAGCAGCACATCTGGTAGGGAAAGGTCTTCTCCTCCCCTCAATCCCCTGCACGCCACAAGGAGCTTCCATTGCCACGGCAAGCTGGTGTCCCGCTGCACACGACCAGAGCCCACCACTGTCCTCATGCAATGGCCCACAGGACCCACTGCAGCAGTGTGCAGACCACCCCAAGACCAGCTCCTGAGACTGAAGGAGCAGTGCTCAGCAAGACGTAGGGAACTTATTCCAAACCACCATGACCTTTTCACTACCACCTGACCCCTCACCCCCAGAGCTGCACATGCTGTTTGGACTTCAGAGGTGCAAAGAGCTGCTGCTGTGGGATTTGTATGGGGGATCATGTCCCTGGAAAATCCAAACAACACACACTGTGCAATGGTTCCCATGCCAGAGCTCCATCTCTGAGTCCATGGTGCTTTATCAATAACTTTTAAAAGGGATTTTCCAACTGCCAGTGCTCAGGTCAACACTGAGAGCAAAGAACTGCAGCCCCTGGAGCCAAAGGAGCTGCTCTTCTATCCCAATCCACCTGCCCCACACAAAATCCTAGGCAAAGTCTTTGCTTCCTTCATGAATAAATCATTTTAGAGAGCAGTATTTCCTTTTAATTTAAAATTAAACCATTCACTAAGCGGGGGGCAAGGGGGGGCTGGGGCGGGGAGGGGAGAGAGCAGGAGAAGAGTCTGGAAAATCACAAGTGTCTGACTTCTGCAGAGGTCAGGGAACCTCTGACTCAGTCACACACCAAAATGGACCCAAACTGCCACGTGCAATCGCACAGCATCACACCACTGAGGTCTGTCCCTTCCCAGACGCTGGAAGTTTGAGAGCTAGAGAAGTCGGCAAATGCTGATGAGATCCAGACCAGCTTGAACAGTCCAAGACTTCTCACCTCTTCTTCTCCCAGCCAGGTTTTCTTTAACAAACCCAGATCTCTTATCCGAAGGGATAAAGGGCATTTCTGGGGTGGTGGAAATGCAGGCATGGGAAAGAGCGTGCGCTGCCTCTCCACCCTCCGGCAGCCTTGAGAGCTGAGAAACATTAGCTGTCATGAACCACAATCAAATCAGGTTTGAAATATTTAGCAGTGGCTTGGAAAATGTGGCGGTGCAGCTCTGACAGGCGAGATGTGCAGACACCCATTTTCCATTATAATGGAAATATCAAGCCTGTTCTGAATATGTATAACCTAGAAAAATGTATTGATTTTTCATTCGGCATTAAAAAAATGAAATACCCTGCAGCTGTCAAAAGCCTTTTGTTAAAAGCTCATCTTTCCTGGAATGAGGTTTACCAGAAACAAGTTTTAATTGTACACAGGGTCTCTCCTTTGGAACAAAAAGAATCTCTTGACGCTCCCTTTTTCGGGATAAGTAGCCAAAAAAGCCGACAGAAAGCCAGGCCTGAGCACTGGAAGAGGGGAGGTGAGGGTTGGCTGTGCACAGCCGAGGGGCTGCCCACTGCCAGGCACAGCACCCTCCTGAGCCACACTGCAGCTGCTTTCAGCTGCTGTAAACCTGAGCCACACTGCAACTGCTTCCAACTGGTGCCAGCCCGAGTCCCCCTGGGTGGAAAGGCTGGGGCTCACATGGAGGAGGAGGAGGAAGGTCCACAGTGATGCCCTCCTCCATCCTGCACGCCAGGGATGCCAGGCTCACAGCAGGGCCCGGTGCAGCTGGCTCAGGAAGGGTAACCGAGAGGCACAGGGAGGGCAGCCCCAGCTCACACCATGCCCAGTGCACCCTGCTTGGTAACAGAGCAGAGATGGAGCCCAGATGGGCTCTGACCTCAGCTCCCACCCCGGATGCACGTATGTGCTGCAACACCATCTGTGCCAGCTCCTAACAGGATTACTCTACATCAGCGTGTTCACTCCTACTGTTTTCCTGAAAGGAAAAGCAGGACTCCAAGCAGTGCAGAAGCAGCACTAAGCAAGGTTACAGGAGAAATGCCATGGAGCTCCAGCCTGGGATGCGAAGCTGGTGGATGAGTCCCACCTGACAAAGGGCTGCAGGAAAACAGTATGATGCTACATGCACCTTGGTTTAATGACACTCATTTCCTAGACAGCTCCACTCCAGAGCACGGCCAGAGCATCTCTGCTGCTTTCACTGACAAACAGAAACTGCTGACTGTAGCGTGCTCAGCTGACACAGACATCAGAGAGTCACAGACTTCTTTTGGCTCGCGAGGGACCTGCAAGACCATCTTGCTTCAAAGCCCTGACATAAGCAGGGTCATCTTCCACTAGACCAGGTTGCTTCAAGCCCCATCAAACCTGGCCTTGAACACACCCTGGGATGGAGCATGCACAACCAAGAACGCCTTCCCTGGCAGAGCACCACCATTCTCCCACTCCCAGGGAACAAGGCTGTCCATGTTTTTTGCAAACTGGGCTCTACTTTAAGCCAGTGAAACCCGACAGGGACTTACCCCTTTAATTTCAGTAGGACTAGAAAGGTTGCTGTTATTTTCACACATGAAACATAAAAAAAAGGCAAATTCCTTGAGCATGTTTGTAGTGGAGCGTGATGTGATTGTGTTGTCATTTATGGGAAATAATCGCAAGCCCATCTCTCCCTTTCCCCCCATTTTCCAGTCCAAATAACCATGAAAAATTACACTTCAATGTCAGGAGGACAACAAAGGAGGGGCTTTCTCCTGCGGCTTGACGGCTTTTCAGCCTTCCCTTTCTTGGACAAAAACTACCTTCAATTCTGTTTCATTTTAAATGTGATCTAACAAATGCATCTTGACAAGTTCCTTTCTCTTTTTCTTTTAAACAGTATTTTGCACAGTTTAACCTAGCTCCAAACTGGAATCAGCTGGAAAGGAGATGCATGCAAAAACACAAACACAGATCAAACAGCAAAACAAAAGAGCCCATCTCCAGCTCCAGGTCTGCAGGGAGAGGACAGAGCAGTCTCCACACAGAGACCTGCAGGACAAAGGTCCAAAGACAAAGGGGACCAGTGGGAGGAAGAGGATGGAGGAGGTGGATGCAGAGGTGAGTGACCAAGGCAGGAGCACAGGAAAGGTGACAGGGGGACAGGTGCCCAGCCCCACTTGGAGAGGGAAGGCAACCCTGGCCTTCTGCTAAAGACACATGATGGAACTACTCCAGCAGACAGTGGCAGGTTTTGTAGAATCATGGAACCATCTGGGTTGGGAAAGCCCTCGAGGATCACTGCGTGCCACTGTTCCTCCAGCACTGTCAAGGCTTCCACTGACCCACATCCATGTACCACATCCACAGGGGTTTAAATCCTGCCAGGGGTGGAGAATCCAGCACTGCCCTGGGCAGCCTGTGCCAGGGCTGGACAGCCCTTTCCAAGAAGGAATTTTCCCAATACACAACCTAAACCTCCCCTGGCACAACTTGAGGCTGTTTCCCCTTATCTTGTCACTTGTTCCTTGGGAGAAGAGCACTGCAGGCCTTCAGCAGACTGTGCCAGCAGAGCAAGAGATGTTTTGTGCTCACTGAGAATACAGGCTCACTTCAGAAAAACCGTGGAGATCCACAAACAAAACCAGTGCCAATGCCAAGCTGAAGTTAATAGCCAACTTTAGCAACTTCACAGCAAGGTACATCTTGAGAACACTGTAACTATAACAAAAATGAGGTATAATTAATTCATGCTTAGCCTTAGGGGCTGAATATGCACAGGAGAGCTCCCAACAACCTTAACCCATCATCCTCACAAACCACACTTAAATGAAACACTAAAACGTCCTCTTTCTGTTTAGTTTTTTTTTTTTTTTAAAATATACAACTCCTACTCAGTTCTCCCTCTCCATGGTATTGCTCTAAGGAAAAGTTAATTAATGTCTTGCTGACCCTCTTTCTCCCCCTCCCCAACTGTTTCGAGTTCTTTCAAGCTCAGCTAAAAATTTGGGAAAGCCATAATTGCAGTGCCCTGGTTTAGAGACAATTAAAATATCCCAGCAGCCTGTCGTACCACAAGTGCCCAACACAGACATGAGTGGAAGGGAGTGGTGGGGCTGAGCCAGGGCAGGGGAGCAGGGGGACTTCAGACCATGCCCAGGAGCCCTGAGAAGGACAGGGCAAATACACCCAGCAGGCTGGACGTTGGTACTACAAGGGCAATACCTGTGCAGGTTCACCAGGCAGAAAAATTGGCCTGGTAGAGCTGCAGCACCAAAGTTTTTGGTGTGAATGGTCATGGTGTCACTCCACTGCAGAAGAATGGAGGCCATGGCAGCCAGGCAGCCCCTCCAAGACACAGCCCCACTTCCAAGTGCTGTCAGTCCACAGCCCACGGATCTTCACTCCCACACCACCACCCCTGTGCCAGCACCCTCAGAGCTCCCCCACACCAAACACCACCTGGGCTGGTGCAGAGCAGCCAGCAGGTGACACAGGGGAGCTCTGCAGCCATGGAGCTGTCCCCGAGGGCAGGCTTGAGGGGTCTCACATCATCCTAAATGGCAGGGATGGCCACAGCCCACAGCCTGGGTTGTTCCTCCCTGGGTTTGGGTTAGGGGCACTGGCAAAACGTCACTAATTGCTTTTCCCCTCGTACTAACGAGCTTTCAGCAGCAGTGACTTCAGCTTCCTGGAGCCAACAGCCCCTTTTTCTCCACTCTCCTGGCTTCGGGTAATTGAAAGCGACTGCAATTTCAGCACTGGCTCTCCAGCACTCAGCTGCACCGGGAGGTCAGGGAAAGTCAAGTGAAGCCT
The DNA here is from genome assembly GCF_009819655.1 of Sylvia atricapilla. Classification (NCBI taxonomy): domain Eukaryota; kingdom Metazoa; phylum Chordata; class Aves; order Passeriformes; family Sylviidae; genus Sylvia; species Sylvia atricapilla. The sequence continues at coordinate 362,024 of NC_089151.1, forward strand.
TTCCACTCACCTCCAGCGCCGCACGCACTCACGGAGGCAGCCTGTCCCCGGCCTGAGAACACGCCAAAAACGGGCTGTGAGCAGCCAGGGGAACCAGCACAGCCCCACTGCAGCAGGGACAGGGCTGCCCACTGTGGCCCTGCACCACAACGAGCTGCAGAGCCCTGCTGACCCCAGACTTTTTGTTTTTTCCTTTTAATTCAAACCAGCAGATGGGTTTCTTTTCAAGGAAATTATACCTTCATTCGTATTTTTTTTTGTAGCATCACAAAACCCTTTCCCCTGTGACGCCCGTGTCTCCTGACACACGCCAGGGAAGGATCTTCCACTTGTCATCAGATCTCAGGCAACAACCGAGAAGGGCTGCTCCAGCTCCCGAGTGAAACACAGAGGATCAAGGAAAAGGGAAGAGCACAGGGCAGCTCCCAGGGAGACACGTGAGGGCACTGACGGCTCTCAAGCTGCCAGCCTGTGGCCAAGCAGGGAGGCAGCACCAGGTGGGCCACGCCAGCAGACTGGGTGGACAGAACCTTTCAGTCTGGCTCCTTCCCACTGACAAGGGCACATCCGGTGCTCTGGGGACTGGCTCCACTCCTGGAACCTGGAGCAGGGCACACGCACAGGTGGTGACTCCAGCAGAGGCCTGTGATAAGAATTTATTTCTCTCAATTAGAGGCGCTTGTCCCCAGCCTCAGTTCATCAGCACAGCCCAGGCGAGTCAATGAAAGCCCTTTAACACACTAATCAGATGCACAGCGACTTCCTGGAGCTGCCGCCTGCTCCCAAAATAAGCGGCAACTTTGGGATGCTGGTTTCCAGCCCTGCCCTCTCTCTGCTCCCTGTGCTCTGTCTCTGCCCTGGGGCTGAGGTGCTGCCTTGTGCTGCACACGTGTGTGGAGGGGCAGGTAACAGCACCTGTCATATCCTTTATGTCTATGCCCACAGGAATCCCTCTGTGCCAGAAGCTTCTAAGGATGAGTTATAGATATTCAGATTAAGGTTTTGGGGTTTTACTTCAGTTTGATATAAAATATTTGTTCCCTTCAGCCCAAAACCATTCTGAAATAACGGTGAATGTCCCGAGCAGACAGAGAAGAGTCTAAATACTGCCCTCACAGAACAAGTGTAAGATGAAAATTCCAGGGAAAAATCACTGCCCAGTTCCCTTCTGGTGTCCTCAGAAAAACAGCGCCTCTGCTTTCGGAAGCCTCTCTTGAAAGAGTCAGGCTGCACAGGTGTGGAGGTGTGTGCCCAGGACAGGGGGATGTCCCCTGCTCTCTGGGATGCCTCTGGGCTGGGGCCATTCGGTTTAAAATAAGCACACAAACAGCCCATCCCCTCCTTCCCCGGCCCAAGGGAGCCCCAGGAAAAGGCTGTGAGCTGCATGCTGTGCCCCCAGTCTGGCACAAACCACCCCTGCCCCAGCACCTCCACAGCCTTCACCAAACTCTGCCAGCATGAACCTCCGAGGTGCAGGGACACTCTCCCTGCAGCCTGCTCCAGAGAGCATCGATTCAACACACACTTGGTGCCTTCAAAGTTGTTTATGATCAATATGCAAATTGCCCATGGCATCGATCCGGTATTAATTTTCAATTAGGGAATCCACAAGGGGTCTCCCAGGGTCAATATCCAACAATCCAAGGTAACTCCGCAGTGGAGCCTGTGGGACTGATGCTGCCCAGGGCCTGGGGCTGCTCCTGCACCTCCTGTCCTGATCCCTATGGACGGTCCTGACGTCACAGTGGTGCTGGCGCTTGGGGCAAGCCCCTGGCAAGTGGATTTAGGCAGCAGCCTTCAACCTGCACGCTGTGTTACCTGGTGAACACTGTTACTGGTACTGGTGGTGTGGGAAAGCCCAGTGCAGGGCTGTGCACAGCAACAGCTGTGCTTGGTGGTGGGTCGAGGGGTTCCAGCAGCTTCCCAGGGACAGAGCAAGAACCCAAATGCTGCCTTACGCCATGGAACACAAGTTATGGAAACTTGAGCATCTCCAAAAACATATAAGACGTGGGAAAGGTGCCCGTGTGTTACACAAAGGTTCCAAGAAGTGAAAGAACTAATTGAAAGTGCCTCAAAAATCTAGAGCAGCATGTCCCTTCCCAGCAATGTGACCTATCCCACCAGCCACCCTCCCAGCTCCCTCGCTTTGGGAGGCCCAGAGTGAGCTAGCTGTGGCTCCAAGTCCCGTGGTCTCAGTGGAGTGGGGATGTCCCCTCCCGAGCAGAGAGGTGACGATGCCTCCTTCCCACAGGGGAGGTGATGTCCCCTGTGCCCACCCATGGCTCCACCACTCACTGTGCTAACCAGCACATTAGCTACCCAGGCTAATTGGTTTATGGATAACATTAATTACCATGTTGCTCATTAATGGATGAAATCTTTATTGGTTCCATTGATCAGCGGGACTTGTTAGCCGGCCTCCTAACCAATGGCGGATGTAACAAGCTCTCTTATTGGCATATCAATTAATGCAATCAATTTCTGGCCAGCGGCTGCCATTCGCTTCCCTGCTTGTTAGACTGGGGGAGACAGAGTCATGTCAAGTAAGCATTTATTTAAAGGGTTCCTAATTCTTCTTGAGCTGACTTCCCAGCAGGCTTTCTGCCACACAAGGGTTTTCTGCCTCCAGAGACCTTCCCCTCTCCTCCCCTGCAGAATCAGATCTATGACAGTCCCTGCAAATGGAATCATTTCTGTGAAAATATTTATCGAGTCTGGCGAGTAGGAACAGCCACAGCCAGAGGTACAGGATTGACAAGTCAGACTGTGCAACTATCCTGATTTAACACGCTGGGGAGATTGGCAGGAGCACAAACCTGCTCCCAAGGACAGATGGGCTCACCAGCCATGCCACAATGCCTTCCTGCACGTGGATTAATGCTAATCAGTTCCCCAAATTAGCATAGTTTTGTCAAAGAACAACAAGCCCTGGACACTTCTGCCATACCCCATCTCCCAGAGCAAACCCATGCCACATGAGGATGCACCCACATCTCAGGCGGTGCTTGCCTCTGCCTCAGCCTGGAAAAGGAGAGCAGGATCACACTGCTCATGGGAGGAATTAGCTGGAAAACCCATGGAGAAATGCCATGGGCTTAAGTGAGCCTGACAGTGTTGGCAGGCCCAGTCCTGCCTTCCTGAGGAGGGTGGCACAGGGGATGGCCCAATGGAACGGCACAGAGCTGGTCAAGGAATGATGAAGACTGAGGGATCTGAGCCATTTCCCCCTTCTGAGCAAGAAGGGGCTTGCAGGCAAGTGGAAAGGAGGCCAATGATGCTTACAAGGAGTAAGAGCCTCTGTTCTGATTCCCTGATGTCTGCTCTGTTTTCTTTTGGGGTATTGGCCAGAGTATATTCACAAAGAGCTCAAGTCCCATCCTACTGGGCTGAGGTTCCCCGTGGCAAGAGGCCCCACGTACCCACAGCAATTTTTCCTAGCCTGACCCCCCTTCTGGATCTTTGCCCAAGTGATGGTGTAGGAAGGATCTGCCCCACCAAACACAACAATAAATCAAACTTTATCAGAGCAGAACTATAAATCTGTGAGGACTCCAATAATTTCTAGCCATGGGAATAACACCACAAAAGTACTTTTTAAACTAATTACTCAGATTCTGAAGTGCTGCCCTAATGAGCCTTCCTTCTGCCCAGAACTTGCTAAGAGAAAAAAAAATCTACCTTCAGTACAGTAATTACTGCTTTCCCCTTCAAACTTCTAACTGGAGATCAATGCTGCATTTTAAGACTCATTGATTTACAATTAGCCTGGCTTTCCTGCTAAAGTGTTTTTAAAGCAGAGTTTACTTTTATTTTATTTTGAAATCTCAAAGATCTGGTTCTTAGATTTTACATCCTCATGAGAGGTGCGCTGGGAGCTCATAGGGAGGCAGGCACACATTGGAACAAGAAAAGAAAACAGGCTTTGTTAGGCTGAGATTAGAAATGAGAGACTGAAATATTTAAGGGATAAACACGAAAAAGAAGAAAGGGGAAAAGAAACAAAGCTAGAGGAAAGGATAAAAAACCAGAACAATAAGAAGCGTAATTGCAAAGAGACGTAAAAATAAACTGCAGGCTAAGGAAGGAGAGTCACTGCTGGGTGGCTTGGAGCTCTCACTGCTCTGTTGTTCATCAGCATCCTCAGGAAACTCAGCAGCAGCTTTGTGCATCTCTGCAAAACAAAGCCCTGGTTAAGAGCAGTGCGTGGCGGCGCCTGCGCAGGCTGCTGTGCAACCTGTCCCGTGAGGAGAGCACCAGGAAGTGGAGCCATTAAGAATTCCATGCTGATTGCTCCAAACCTTTTCTCTGTGCCATAAAGATAATAGCCTCTGATACATCTGCCTGCCCTCTCCTGCCTCCTCCCACCCCAACATCATCTGCTTGGCCTCCCCTGCCCTGCACTGCCAGCGCTGCAGCAGCTGCACACTGGGACCCAGAGAGGCTGGGGGGGTCTCCACACCTTGGAGATGCTTCAGACCCCAGCAGAGGCAGCTCTGGCCAGCAGGGCTCAGAGCCTCCAGAGCCTCCGCCAAGCTGCACTGCTCTAGGAGGCCACGAGCATCCTAGCACTACCTGGTTCTGACTCATTTTTGTGTCATTTCTGCAGGAAATGAGCTACACTGGACAAACAAGTTCAGCCTTTGCCTCCTACTTCTCCCTTCAAACCTAACATTAGGAAGGTCTTCCAGGATTAGCATGAGTAGGGACCCATGAGGAGACAGCTACAGGAGCCAGGAGGCAAAGGGAACCGCTGGCAAGGGTTTCCAGTTGTGGGGCCACCACAGCAGTGCAGCCTGCCCTTCACTTGTGCTCTCACTTATTTTAGTCTTTACTACTGCAGGGTCCCAGGTGCCAGCGGCAGAGGATGATCCTGGAGTGATGAAAGCAAAGCAAGAAAATAGGGAAGCATCTCTCCCTTTTGTGTTGCATTTTAGAGAAAGCTGCTTAGCCCCATTTCAAAGACTAATATGAAAAAAGTGCAATTAAATCCTCGAAAAACTGACAGATCAGCAAAACAAAACCACCCGGAGGAGAGCACGATTGAGCCTCATTAAGGAAGAGTTCAGTCTGTTTTTAAAACCTTTCTTAACATTTAGCTGGTACCGCTCAGCAGCCGCCACTCCCAACGCGCCCGGTGCAATTAGTGTCAGAACGGAAAGGAAAAAATCAGCCTCGGAAACAGGAATTAAAGCACCAGATCCAGGCGAGAGAAAAAGGTCTGGCTACAGTGAAACCACCGAAATTTGGCCTCCTCCTCGGGGTCTGTGGCAGGACTCAGCCCCATGTGCTCACACACACACACACATGTCCAGGGCATGGCGCTGGGGCTGTGCAATCCCCGTGCCCAGCCCCTCCCCGGCCCCAAACACTCTGCATGGCAGTCACATCCCTGGCCAGGGCAGGTTTATGACAGATGGACAGTAAATTACACTGACCTCAACAGCAATTACAGCCGCTGCCTGGGACAATGAGGAAATGGAGGCAGGGACCGTGCTGTCCTGTGCAGGGCTGACTAACCCCTGTCATCTCACCCCAAAACAGCACCCAGCACAGCCACAGCTATTCCTCTGCAGGGGGGTGGGGATGAAACCATGGCAGACAGGAAAGATGGCAGAGGGATGAAGCCATTTTATTAAATCAGGCAAATTCTAATTTATTCTGGGGAGATGGAGGAGAGAAAATGGATTCATTCTCAGCATGCACACTCCGTATCATCTGATCCAATCCTCACTGCCTCGCCAGAGGGGGAGGGGGCCTCGGCCTGCTGCAGTGCTCCCACAGTCGGAGAGGAAGATTGAAAATAGGATGATTCTCCTTTCGGATTGTACAGCAGTCACGGGGAAAAGGCTTCTCCTGGGAGCACGAGGTGCCAAGCCCTGCTGTCAGCCATGCCTGGGTTTGGGGGTTTGCCCCTCGGGGATGTGGAAGGGGCAGCACAAAGTGCAGGACCCACCACAGCACACACACCACGCAGGAAAAGGGGGCAGAGACACCTGGGAGGAACATCCTGCAGGGATCCTGCTCATGTCATTCCTGGTGTTCACCCCAGCACACACCCTCACAGCTGGCAGGGTAATCACCATCATTCTTCATCAGTAACAGACCCTGGGATGAAAGTGCCATGTCAGCAGCACGGAGGAGGCTGGTAGGACCTCAGGGACCCGTGGGCTCAGGCACTGGTGCAGAGCACCACCAGAACACCCCTGGTGCCTGTGACCATGGGCACCTCAGGCTGCTCATGCTGCAGCCAGCACAGTGCTTCCACAGGTCACAGCAGAACCCGGGAGCTGAGCTCCTCTGTGGCTCCAGCCAGTGGCAGCTGAGGAGCTCACCAGGAGCAGCCAGGCTGGAAGCCATGAGCGAGGGCATCCCCTGCGGTGGAACAGCTCAGGTTATCTGAAATGACGTGCAGGACCCAAGGGCTGCCATGGGCCCTTGTGCTGGGGATGGTGGGTTGTGACAGCTGGGGACACCGTGTGCAGGATGTTTCTAAGAGGAGCTGATTTCCGAGCTCTGTGTTTGCTGGGTAAGTGTGATGAGCACAGCTCTCTGACATGCAGAGCGAAGCCAAAGGAATTCCTGCTCTACAGAGGACATGTCACTGAACAGCACTGCACAGTTTGGGAGCAGGGACTGAATGAAAATGCAGAGGTCTGGTTAAACAACACCGAGGAAAAGCAACAGGAGCTCCTGCTGCAGAGGACAGCCATCTCTGGGATTCATGGGCCAGCCATCCTACCCAAGGAACAGACACCTGCAGCCCCTCGCTGCCCACACAGGGGACAAGGGCACCTGGGGATGGACACGGACAGTGCCAGTGCACACAGAGAGAGGAAGGTGAGATGTTGCTGCACAAAGCTCCACGGGCACCAAGGTACCTCCCATCTCAGAATTAACCAGAGCAAAATGACAACAACACGTAATTAATTACCAGTGGCCAAGTAAGTCCAGGAAAACAAACAAGATCTTGGGTGAATGAGAAGAATGTCAACCCTGGCCAGGGCAGAATGCCTTGGGCCTCACTGCCCTGTGCAGAAATCATTCTCGTTATGCTTGTAATGATTAAATGAACTTTTTATGAAACATCTTTCTGAAAATATTCCCCTGCAGGAGCCCCCCTCCCTAAAACCATCAACACTTGTCCCAGCTCGGACTGGGGCCTTGGGGGAACAGCTTTGCAGGAGGGAAAAGGCCAAGAGCCTGGGGAGAGGGGCCAAGGTGCAGCACCTGGAGCACAAATTCCAAACAGGAGAAATTCCTGTTTTGCATCCAACTCCAGCATGGGCAGTGAAGCTGATTTTATGACTTATTTATTTATTTCGTCTTTGATGAACAGAAGGTTAATATAAGAACAACTCCTTGGCAAACCTTTAAGGGTAATTCAAGCGACACTGATGTGAATCAATGTTCCCTTTGTGAACGCATTACTTGGCAGAAACTGGCTTTTTGTAACCCCCTTAAACCTAGCTGGCAAAACAAAAAGAGAAAAAAAAACGTCCTTCAAACAAAAGGATGAGGTGAAAATAAAGAGAGAGTCGACTGCACTTTATTCTCTTTCACAGAAGCAAATGGATTTGGTGCTTTTTATACATTAATCAATCAATATCACTGACTGTACATCAGCGGCGCAGCCAAGTTATGAATGACCTTTCTGGCAAAGAGGACACTTTTAATGCTCATAAGACTGCTCATAGCTTAGCAACTTTCCGAATTTATGCCTGCATGATTACCCCTCGGAGGCAGGCGCCCGTGAGCGCCGCACTGGATAGGACAAGGTTAGTCCTTGCCAATTTGTGCAGGGAAGGGGCTGCGGACAAACGGGCGGTGGCCTGGGCTGACAGGTCCTCGGGAGCAGGAGGAGACCCCTGACCTGCCAGGCAACACAGAACAAACCACGAGTGACCCTCCACGCCACACACACGCAGAAGGAGAACAGCAGGAGCCAGGGTGGAGGTGCCGTGGAAGGGAGAGGCGGCTGCGCCAGTGAAGTGGAACGCTGGCGCTGAGCGCGGCTGGCAAAGGCCAAATTAATCCCATTGTTTGGCCACAAAGGAGGCAGCAAAGTAGCAGTGGAGGCCAAGGAACAATTCCAAACACTCAGCCCTAATTCAACCTTCATCACCATGAAAGGGGGATGGAAAAGGCCAGAATGCTCCAGCTGAAGCCATTGGCAGAGAAGGTGCAGCAGCGCCTGCACAGGAACACAGAGATGGGAAGTCACCCCGGGCTGGGACCCTGGGGTGCCCTAACCCTCACCTGGGGAGTGATGGTGAGGGCCACACAGGGCCCCCAGGCACCATCCCAGAGCAATACTGAGATTGAGGGGCTTGGGGCCCCAGGCTGGGGCAGGGAGGGCACTGAGTGGGCTGCATCGTGTGGAGAAAATGATGTCCAGCACATCCCTGCAGTGGAAACCTACCCCTGACACAGGGGAGAAAGAACATGTGCAGAACAGAATCAAAAAATCCAAACCACTGCTATGTATTGAATGAAGTGACCACACGCGAATGAAAAGCATGAAAAGGGGTAGGAGGAAGTACAGAGAAGGAGAGGGCTCAGGCTCTTTGAAATGAAGGTGGCCTTCACAGGAGCCTCCAAGTGAAGGTACAGCAGTCACACCAACACTGCTTCTCTCACTCACCACTCTTGGAAGGACTGACAAGGAAAAGGGAAAAAAATGCAAATTGGAAGCGAATACAGATAATAATTTCTCATACAGCTCCCAATTAACCTTTGGTACTTGTGGCCTCAAGAAATCAAAATATATGGCAAAGGCATCAAGATGTGCGACTCGGAAAAGCAAACTGAGTATTTGGAAGAAAGAGAAACCCTCTTGCTTAAGGGCATGAACTGAATTTGAGTAGGAACAAGGATGAGACCTCGAGTTGGGTAGGTTATTATTTGTTTATGGGTCCCCAGATTTCCCTCTGAAGCAGTCAGAGCAGGCAGGACACTGGTGCTGACAGGCACGTTATTAGCCAATCTCAGAGTTTTAGTGGAAAAATAAATGCATGTGGTAGCTCCTTCCCAGGTAGTTCTGAGATGTTAATGTCATCACCAGAGGATCAATAGGCCTCGCAGAAGGGACAGGAAGCAAGTGCATTTCAGAAGTAGAGGCAAACAGAGGGCTGGAGCAGGGACACAGGAGACTGGTCCAACATGCACACCACAGCAGAGGGAATGCTGGAGTGGGCCAGGCCAGGGGTCACTGCCAGCCTGAGCCAGCTGCTGCAAAACCTTGTTCCACAAATCATCCCCCCCACAATGTATGGAATCTCATTTTGCCTATGGCTTGTACAGAAAAAAAGGAATCTAATTCAGAACCCAAGCTGCCTATCTCTTGCAATTAAATCCACAACCCATAGATCAGAAGTGGAGGAGAGCACTTCCTATTCTCATAACGTCTCCTCTGAACAAAGGTCACAAAGCACTTTCTAATTTTGGGCATGCATTGGGCTTCGTGGCAAGGTCTGGGTAAGAGGGGAGCTCCTCCTTCAGTCCTGCCAAGTAAAGACCATGTGCTCCTGCAGCAGAAGGAACTATGAGAGAACCACGGCAGGGACACGGCAGAACAACAGGAAAAGAGCTGCTGCCCTGCAAGGATATTCCATGACAAGGGGAAGGTGCAAGGACATTCTCTTACAGTGCTGAGCATGACCCTGCAGACCCGTACCAGTTTTTATAAACAAATGGATCTTTTGCACAGGACAGTGAAGCCTGTAACTCCAAATGGGCACGTTTGGTGGCAGCAGGCTTCAAACTCACCTTCCAAACAGGAAAGCACACCAGAGTGCTGCTCCAGGCCTCACCCTGCTCCACTGCTTACTTATAAACCAGTCAAACATCCCTGCTGCCTCCCAACACAAAGCCTGTGCCCAGCTGAACATGACTGACCTTTCCTTTCTGCCAGTGTCCCCAGCAAGGGTGTCACTGGGCATGTCAGCAGGGAAAAAGGTACTGAGGTACCACCAGAACTCTCAGTTCAGAGCTTCAGACTCTGGGCAGAAGGTCCAGCCCCTCTCAGTTCAGGTCAACAGTGGAACAAGAGAAGAGACCCCAAACGAATACACCAAGAGGAGCACAGCAGCCAGGCAACTCTTTCAACTCATGAACCTGGGAATACAGGAGGAGGCATGTTCAATCCAAAGATATTTAATTTCAAGCCCAGTACCACAGCACAAGAGAAAACAGAAGTGCAGCAGTGGTTACAAGTGTCAGACCTGTGGGAAGGTGCTGGATATGAGCTGCTGCAACACAGTCTATGAGAGAAACATGATACATCAGGGATAGAAGAGGAACAGCTGCTGGAGCATGTGTCTAAGGTTTTGGAGGGTTTAATTTTCCTCATGTCACCAGAAGATCGAAGCAGGGGTTTGGGTCAGACACAGCACCTGAGCAGGGGTGAGCCTGGGACAGAAGGAGCACGGCTACACCTCAAGAGGTGAGTTTGCTGACCTGCCCCTCACACAGAGACCTTCAGCCTTTAACCTGCACCACTGCTACAACCACTTCCAAGTCCTCAGGGGAAGAGCTCCCCATTCTAAATCTGTGCAGGAGAAAGGGGAAAAGAGAAGCAGGGAAGAGAAGCAGAAGGTGCAGTGGGCACCTGGCACTGGGCATCGACAGCAGAGCTTCATGAACAGAGCACCAAGAGACAGGTACCAAGACACTCCTGAGTCCCAAGGGAAATGGAGCATAGGGAGACGCTGACCTCTGATGGCTGGGCTTCAGTCTGGCTCTGGAGTTTGCTTGAATAGGGAGAAAAAAGCAGAGAAGAGGGACTTGGAGCCTCACAGTGTTGTACTGCAGCATCTGGTGAGACTCCCTCCTTGACTTTTCCTAAGTGGAAAGGGCTTTAGGATGCAGTCGAACAAGAAAAACATTCTAGAACAAGTCAGCTGTCAGAGCTTCCTCTCTTTCTGCTTAATGAAAGCCATGCTCTCCCCGGGACAAGTGGCTGGAGTGGGACAGAGTGTCTGAGACTGCTGCCAGGGCTGGGTGCTGCTGCTCCTCCCGCTGCCCTTTCATTAACCACATGCTGGAGGGTTGGGGGAGGCTTCTGCCACCACCCCCCTTCACCAGGGGCACAGGAAAAAAGGCACGACCAACTTTAATAAAAACAAAATTAAAATGATTAAACCTTTCATATCCTTTCGAGATTATCTCTTTGCTGCTGGTTGGTCAAAGTGGAGCTAAGGCACAACTGCTCTTGACTTTAAACTCAAAACCAAACCCCTCTCCCCTAAAGAAAACAAAGGACATCTTCCTCTGCCAGATATTAAAGGGAACTAACTTTATCCCTGCATTCTGTGCAGCCAGACCTTATAAGCTCCACTGTGTCCCAAATGGAAAAGGACAGAGAGATGCTGCTGGGATGGGAATGGGGTCCTCCAAAATTTAAGTGGGAGAAAGGATGCACGGAGGGAACAGATAGAAATTATGTTACAGGGCAATACCAGGAAAGAAAAGACCCCTAAAAGTTCCTCAAACTGTTGCATTCACATGTCCTCAGTGCAGCCACCCTGATGATCCACGGCTGCCAGAAACACCTTTGCTGGATTTCAATGCCCATTAAAGCAGTGTGAAACTAAAGCAGAATCAAAAGCTCCCCCCTACCTCTCTGCCTGACAATGGAAGAGAAACTCTGTCATCTGCCCAGCCTTGGGATGGCCCCCGGTGGAGAGACCTTGCCAAAAATACTGCAACTCTGTCAGGAACTTGCTGGAAAGGTAAAAGGTCCTGAAGCCATGCAATCCATTAAAAAATGAAAAAATTCCAAGGTTCAGCAGAACAACAAAGGGGAAGGCAACAAACTGTCCTCTAAATGAACACATGTGACATAAGATCTTGAAAAACAAGAGATAATCCTGCATGTGGGGGTAGTTGGTGGGGTTGGCAGGGAGATCAGAAACTGCTGCAGTAAAGGGAACTGCAAGTTCAATCAGCCCAATATGCACATCGCCCAGGGCTGTTTGCCTCTGCTGCTAGGCCACATATGCTATGCACCATGGGTGAGGGTTTTATCAAACCAGGACAATCCCTCCTCTCGCTCCCTGTGTCTGAGGAGACGACAGGAAGGGATTTCCCCTGTGCCAGGAGAGCTGTCTCCCAGCCCTGGCTGCAGGACACAGCCCTGGCTGCAGGACACAGCCCCAGGAGATGGGTGCACATGCCCCCAGTGCCCCACAAACCTGCAGCTGCTGGCCCAGCTCCATGGACATGATGACCATGACCATGCACATGATGACACACAAAGCATACTGATGTTTGGCTGCATTTGCATGCAGCATTTGGGAAACAAAGCTGAGCTGGCTGCTGCCCTCGGGGGTCACAGAGCACGTACTGGGAAAAGGCAGTACCAAGTTTTGGAGAGTGAGAGGGAAAAAGCCCAAGAGATGGACGAAGCTGGGCAGCACTTGGTGTTTGCACACAGCAGCTCAGGCTGTAACCTGGGTTGGCTGATTATTAAATGTGTCAATCAAGGACAAGCCTGGAAATTACTCCCCCAGCCCTCTGCAAGGGCCACACATTTCAGACATCTAACTGCGGGATCATCACCAGAGCCAGAGCTGCAGAGTGGTTTTGACTGGCAGATGCTGTAGCATGGGCTCCAGTGTGCTCTTTTCCTGCAGGCACCATACAGGTCATCTGCTTTGCTAAGCTTTTAATTGCTGTGTGAAATCAAGTCCCATTGAAAACTGGAGAGAGATTACAAAACAAACCGGTGATTTCTTTCCAAAACCCTCCATTACCCCCAGCAGAAGTTGGAGACCAGCAGGCATCATTAAGAATGACCTCACTGTATTTAATGGAGACCAAGTAGAGGACATCAGATCCCACCAAAAATTTATTTTAAGTTTGAAGAAATGTAATTTGTCACTACCAACTTTCACTTCAAAAGTCTTCAAGTTCTCCTGGAAGTAGAGAGTCCGCTCTCATAAAAAATCCACTCCAAAGGCATACCTCACATCCCTGCTGTAACAAACTCCATGAATAATTACTCCATGCTTGATGATGGTGAAGGAAAAATGCCTTACATGGTTGCCCACTCTTGAAGGTGGGAAAATAAGCCGATGGCTCCCTCCAGGAGGTTTTTGGTGGAAGATCCCCTCTCCCTTTCTCCACCATTTGCTTCATTTTACAGATGGGCTGGTCACAATTCCCAGTCCAAGAAATGGCTACTGAGGGAAGAGAGGAACTGTAGAGCCTGGACAGTAGAAGGGGGAACCAGAGAGCAGTGTCTCAGTCTCGAGGAAGCAGGTGAGGTCTTGGGGCATGCTGCAGGTCTGCCAAGTTTGGAACTGACCGGGCTGGCATCCAGCCTCCCTTCTGCTTGAGAGAAACTCAGAGAGAAACCTCACAGTGCACACCACCCCCTGAGCAAACAGGCTCCTGGGCACAGGGGACCTGCCCCTGGCCCCTGATGGAGATGCCTTCACCCACTGGGGCAGCCACAGAGCTCCCTGTGAGAGGAGCAGCACCGTGTCCCACATGGGCACAGAGGGGCAGCAGCCAAACCAGCACCCTGCTGGGCACAGGGGACTCAGGCTGAGCTGTGATTCTGTGATTCTGAGGCTGGCAACTACTGTTTTTAAACCACGTGGGGTTTCCTCATCTCAACACTGCTTTGGCTATGCTGTAGCTCTGTTTACATACTGGGTTTCATTAAAGATTCACATCCCGATTTCAGTCTGCAGCTCCCAGCCCTTCAAAAGGTCAAACACTGAAACACAAGGGAGATGTAGACAAACAGTGCACCTCTGCCTGTGGGGCAGAGGGAGGGAAAGCAGGGGTTCTGATGCATGCCCCCCGTCCAAGGAACCAGCTCTGCAGGGGCTCTCAGAGCAGAGTTTGGCACTAACAGTACTCCCCAAAATACCTGAAATCCCCCTGTTTGGAGCAGGGAGGCTGGGCACTCCCCTGCTGTGGGCTGGCACAGGGTGCTCCAGCAAGGCTGGGCACTGGTGATCTCCCCAGCCCCTGTCCCACCAGGACAAAGGGGCTCTTCACAGCATCTGGTGTCCAGCGAGGGCTGCCAGAGCATCAGCCCTGCTCCTCCTGCGAGGGCCCCAGCCAGGATCCTGTGCTGGAAGGAGAGGATTGCCAACGATTTGGCAGCAATGAGAAGGATTGCTGCGGCAGCGTGGCCACCACAGTGACAGTCCTCTGTGCAGAAGTGGGGAGAGGCAAGGAGCATGGACACCTGATGGACACCTGAAGGATGTCTGTCCCACACACTGGGAGGAGTGGGCAAGGGCCTTCTGCTCCTCCCACAGGAAGGGAGAGCAGGGATGGAAAAGGAGGAGTCAGGAGAAACAGGGAAAGGAGGAAACACAAAGTGGGACCAGCACTCGCCCAGGGGGACACAGGCTGAGCAGTGGGGGCCCAACAGCCCCACCTGTGTGGGTGGCACATGGGGAGGAAAACCATGGGGACAGCAGGGGCACCACGTGCTGGACCCAGAGCAGAAATCCTGCTCTGACCAACGACCCTGTGCACGGGTGCCCAAGACAGGGAGAGGTGCTTGATGCCTTCTGGGATGAAAGAAACACTTCCAAAGTCAGAATGAAAATTCGATGCAGGTTGTTCCACATTTGTTTCTATCATTACCTAATGAGCTGTAAGTGCATTCATCCAACATCTTGAGAACGTTTTGGTTTTTATTATGGTCACGCTTTCTTCACTTTTTTCTTCTCTAAACCCCCATCATTAAAAATCAATTAGCTTATGGGTAACATTACATAGATGCTGCTGCAGCAAGGGGCTGCCATCTGCAGTGGCAGCAGCCCAGATACCACAGCAAGAGATGTGCAAAAATACCCTGAGAGGACAATACCCCCTTCCTTGAAGCTGTGTTCTCTCTGATCAACAAACCAGCTGAACTTCCAGGCACCTCCCATCTCCTGTGCAACGAGCACACTTCTCAAAGCAAGCAGAAAAGTTCAATTGTCTTTAATTATCCAGTTCAAGGAGGATTGGGTTTCCTGCCTGATGTCCATATAATTTCCCTGCCAACAACTTCATCATCCCTTTACTGGAAGTGGAGGGCAGATCCTAAAGCTCTTCCCCAGAAGACAGCAGTTTTTGGGGAGAGCTGAGGGGCTGGCACAGGCAGGGACAAAGGTCCCTGTGTCCCTGGAGCGGCTGCTCAGGCTGCCTGTGCTTCTGCAGGGTGGGAGGGAGTGAGTTGCAACTAATGTGCAATCAAGAACCATCACAATTACAAATGTAAATGAACAGGCAATTGGCACTGACCTTTGCAGATTGTTAGAGGACTAATTAAGGTGTGATCAGAGCTCTCTTCCAACAGATTGAGATGCATCTACACAAGCAAATATCTACTCCCCGTCTCCAGACAGCGCTGCTTTCTCCTACATGCCTGCACACAGCAGCGAGTAGGTACACACAGAGTAGGCACACACAGCGTTCACCCCAGCACCCACGCTCCGTGCACAGCAATGGGACAGGGCAGGAGGGGAACGGGGCCACTCCACCGTGTCACACGAGGCCACAGGACAGAACAGAACTGCACCTGGACTGCAGCAAAGCAACAAAGGAGTC
Source organism: Sylvia atricapilla (assembly GCF_009819655.1). Classification (NCBI taxonomy): domain Eukaryota; kingdom Metazoa; phylum Chordata; class Aves; order Passeriformes; family Sylviidae; genus Sylvia; species Sylvia atricapilla. Next base: position 377,588 of record NC_089151.1, read on the forward strand.
ACCGCCCCTCTGTGCCCTAGCAGACATGTGTCACAGACCAGAGAAGTGCCATGGACAAGTATCTGTCAGGTGTCTGAGCCTGGTATCTAATACCACAGAGACACTCGATCAAAAAGCAGCAGGGAAAAGCCTACCCAGTGGTCAGAAAACAGCAATAAAAACCTTGATGGGGACGCAGAAGAGACCCTGTTAGAGAGCAGGAGGAGACGGAGGGCACAGACTCACACTGCCCCTGTGCCCTGCAGCTAACTGTCCCCACACCAGGGGGATGTACTGGGATCAGAGTGAGTGGGAGATGGGAGCATCCCTTCTCCCCCTTGGGGTCACAGCAGCTTCTCACCCAAACCTGACTCCCATCCCTGCAGGGTGCCTGGCCCAGCACACCACTGAGGTGTCCCACTTCCACCAGCTCAACCATGGGCTCAGGAGTGTTTGAAATTAAGTCTCTCAGCTTAAAGTGACTTGCAACACAGACCCAAGATACCCCCTTTGCCTTCTGCAGCCTTATTCTTGCTTGTATTCATAACCTTTGAAATAAAGTATGACCAAGAAATTGCGTCTTGTTTGCTGTCAGTTTTTGTTGAAGAACCAACAAGCTTGAAGGAAATGAAAATATTTGTAAATCGAGCTTTCCTTTCAGTGACTTGTCAGGAGTTTTACATGACGTTTTTTAAAATGGTCACCACACTGTTCTCTCTCCCAGGCAGTCAGCTCCTGCCCTCCCAGTACCTGCCATGTCCTAATCTGGGCGGCCGGATGGCAAAGATAAGGTTTGTACAGTAAAAGACAAGGCAAACACAAATTTCTAGAGTAAACAAGGTTCTCAAGGTTGTTCTGTCTATCACAAAGGGCACGGATGGTTTCCCCTCTCTGCTCATTTTGCATTTAGGCAGCTCACAGCCCAGAGCCCTGCCCGAAGAAGCCTTGTGAATTTGGAGTGTTTTCCTAGGGCAGGGCCCCGCCGTGGTGCTGTCCCCCGGGGTGCTGTGGCTGCCACCGCTCTCGCTGTCACTGTCACCTTTGGGAAGCCTGTTCCATGCTCTCGACTCCGCTGGGCCACCAAGGTCACACCCTGGGCGCTTTTTTCCACGAGACTGGATTTAACTCTTCACGAAAAATCTCCTGTCTCACTCTTGGGGGGTTCTGGGTTTATTTCAGAACCTCATTACTCACAGGCATAACAGCAACAGAACCCAGTTGTGAATTCAAGGGACATTTCTGAAAACCCCACATGTTCTCTCTCAGCTGCTGCTGCTGTCCCTTCTCAACCCTTTTGGCCAAGATCACCTTCCTTGTCTCCATGTGCATTCACTGCAGAATGCCAGTTTCCCAGAGTGGCTCTTTGTAGGATTTACCCATTTTCACAGCACTCATAGAGAAAACTCCTGCTTGAAGTTATGAGGATTATGAAGGCTTTTGCTGGCACACCCCATCTCCAGCACCACTGTGTCTTGACAGCACACAAACCAGTAGACCCAGGATGATTCTCCTCCTCCCTCCAGAGAGGGCTTCAGGAGACCTGGGTTTTTCAAAACATTAAAAACATCTCCACCCTTTACACGACTGAACAAAGTACCACCTCTGCTCCATCCAGCCTAACTGCTCCTTTTAGGCACACTAACTCTTGCTGGATTCTCAGCTGCAATCCCTGTCCTATGATCTGTGAGAGCAAATGTTTCACATAAGCCCTTCCCTTTATTTACCATACCAAGAGGAGTCATGGAAAACAGACATGGAAAACTCACATGTCCTGCCCACCCCTTTTGCCCAGCTCCCCCTCCCAGTCTAGAGTAACTGCAGTACCAGGAATCAGTGCCAAGCTGGCACAGCTTATGCTGGTGCTGAGGGCACCACCTGACTCACTGCAAAGCATCTCCTGGTGCACTGGTTTGTTGAGCTGTCCAGATATGACAGTATCTTTAGATGCTCATATAATACTCCGAGGTTTAAGGCACCAACCTGAACCAACACACTCACTTCAACATCCCAAACCCCACCTCAGGCAGGTGGGATTCCTGTAGCGCACTACTGAGGAACTGTGTCAGCCCACAGCCCAGAGACACAGGAACATCACCAAGTTTGTCACCAGGAGCACAGAGGGTCCGATGGCCCTCGCCCACCCCTGCTGACACCCAGGCACTCACCGGCCTCGGCAGCTGGGCACTTGCGTATGGTGAAGATCTGCCCCAGGTCCTCCTCCTCCTCTGGGAGACCCTTCTGGAGGCGCTGGAGCTTCCGGAGGCTCTCGCTCCGCTGGTGTTTCATGGAGCGCACGTGCTGGATGAGGTTCAGCTTGGCCTTGGTGGAGTAGCTGCACAGGACACAGTGGTAGTAGCAGCTTTCCCCTTCGACCCCGCTCTCATGGTGCTGCAGGTGCTGTGGAGAACAGAGCAAAGGGATGTCACTGTCCTTTATGCCCCCAGTCTCCTGCGTTTGTCCACGGTACACTGCCAAAAGGCACCTGGGAATTAGTGAAGGAGCCACATTTTGACATGGATGCAGTGAGACAATGCCTGTTTGTTCCCAAGGTATTACACGCTCTCCTGCTGAAGAGCACGAAAACCAAAACTCACCGAAATGGGCACAAAGCACACAGGGACACAGGTAACATCCTCTCCCCCAGGGAGGGACAGCACCAGACCCAGCAGTAACACCTGCTCACGACTCACACTCAAAGCTTGTCCTGGGAGAGGATCCAACTGCTTAACAAACCTAAAATTAAACTTGGTAAATTCTCATTAGGAAGAGTAGGAAGAGTAAAACCAAAGCAAACCTAGAACACAACAAACCCATTAGACAGAGAGGTCCTGGACACTGTATGGAAGCAGAGTGCTGAGCCATCCTGCCCACATCCAGCTCTCCCCTCCCTGGCATCCAGGTTCTACCTCCTTGGATCAGGAAGGAAGCAGCAGCCTCTAAGATGGCTGTGACAGAGACCTCGGCTGAAATGCCACAGGTACCACCGTGAGAGGCCAGCACCTGGAAAAACCCTGTCCCCTCCCAAGCTGTGTGCCTAATTCTGGATTATCATACCACAGTTATTTGGCAAAACCTATCAACCCCCTGGTAGAGGTCCATTCCTCTGGGGAAACAAGCAGTCATTTCCTGTCATGAATCCCACAGACATGGAAATTATTTCTTAGAAGCAGAGGGAAGAATTCACCCTGCACAGCCACGCTTGCTGCCATGGCACAGCTGCTGCCCCTTCCCCTTGGGCAGTGGGAGGTCACAGGAACTTTCCCAATTCCACAGTACGGGTGTGTCACTGGTTCAGAAAAAATGAATACTGAGGTGAAACAACATGAGATCCCTCAGTGAAGGCCTTGGGTGTTTCCACCCCACACCAAGCAGTTCAGCTGTGCCATACTCCCCGCCAGCTCCTGCCATCCAACCCCAAGACCTCTTTGGGTCTTTGTGTCATCTCATGCAACTCTCTCCTCACCACACCACTTGGCCCAAGGCACAAGTACAATGATTTGGACATGAACTTGAGGTTTGTCAATCAAAATATTGCCTACGTGCAGCTAGGATCTTCTAGTAAAAAATTCTGATGCTTATTATCTCAGTTACAGCTGAGATAAGATTAAAGACACATATTACCCAGCGCTGTGTGCCTTGCTCACACGGAGGAAGGAGAGCCCTCTGAGTCTAGGAATGATTAAAAATAGGATATGAGCTGATGCTGAGGCTTCTCATTGGAAGAGCGAGGAAAGAGAATAAATGTATTCTAGATCTGGCTAATTAGACTAGCCTCTTTTGGGATCACGATGTATTTAATTAAATTCACTGTAATATTTGAAGAATCCACGAGGGCACTAATCCCACTGGTGCCCTCAAAAGATTTTTTGCTGTTTTCCCTTATAAGAACTTCTTCCTCATCTCATTTCTATTGTTTGCATGCGTTACCCTCTTCCTGAGCCAGAAAAAGACGAATGGCTCACGGCAGGAAAGGTCAGTGAGCCCATCACTGGAGCAGTGTGCCCACCTCAGACGGGCCAGCCTGGCTCTGCCACAGCCCCTGCCACAGCCCCTGGTGCTGTGCTGCTGCCTCCAGCCCCACACCAGCCCTGTCCCCGTCCCTGCCAGGGACAGCCCATCCCAAACCCCGCGCCGAGCTCGGGAAGTGCCCACGGGCTCAGCCGCAGCCTCTGCGCCGAGCCAGGAAAACCCCAGAGAGCAATTAGAGAGAAATCCGGTCACGGGTTCAAGGAAATATTAAGGACATGGTCTCTGTGGAACCAGAGGCACAGTCTGCACTGCTCTCATTTAAAAGGGGGTTTTAGGAAAACATTTGTTTTAAACAGTTTAATAAATGTGTCTTGTTTTACGCTGTTCTCTTGCTTCCTCTCAAACATCTCTTGTGCTGGGGTCAGCCTCACCTGCCCGTCATGCTGGAGGAGTCACAGGCTGAGGGTGCCACCAAGCCCAGCCTGGGCACAGCATGGCATGCACCTGATCCAGCCATCCTCCAGCAGAGGAAAGGAGCAGTCCAGAGAAAGAAGACACGAGGGCCAAGCCAGTCCAAGCTGTGAGCTGCTGGAGGCAATGAAATGTTGTCCAAGTACATGTAGTTATTGCCCATCACACTGTTAAACGTCCCCCTTGTGAGAATTTATCTGTATCACAGGAAACAAATTCAAAATACTAAACCAGAACCTTGTTAGAAGACAAATCAACTTGAAAATCAAAAGAATATATTGTTCCAAGGAAAACCAACCAACTTCTGTCAGAAAACATTGATTTCTCTGGGTCTGAGGGGGTGTTTGCCCCCTCCCTCTCCACAATAGGAAACTTCCAACATCTGGTTCTTCACGCATGGCATGCAAAATATTGATCAGGGTGAGTCAAAGCTACACTTTAAATCAGAAGCAGAGAGAGGAAGGCTCTGATGGAAACCATACGGCTGACGAGTGCAGCTGCCCGGGGGACACGGGTGTTCCTGTGTTACTGACCACAGGCTCCCAGCACCTATTCCCTCGTGCACCACCCAAACCCAGCCTGTCTGTGGGCACAGGAGGGTCTTGCCAGAGGCCTCGCCTCCCTCCCCTGCCCCAGCTCGGTGCCACCAGCCCCTCAGTGTCCCCCAGCCCTGCCCTGTCCCCACGGTGTGGCCAGGCTGGTCCCACCACCCCACCAGACTGACTGCCCTGCTGTCACTCTCCAGCACCTGCCCCAGAACTGCCTTCTTCTGCCAAGGAGTAAATGCTCACAGGATACGACTATGGAAATCTGATTTTTAAACGAAGTAAGGAATGATGCTACAGTCAGTTCTTGTTTCTCTCCGTCCATCCTTCACATACCCCAAACTCCTGTTTATTTTACCATCTCCCCTTTCCCCACACTATGCTGCCTCAGCACAGTACTTTACAATAATCATGGAATTGTGCATGACACTGCAGCAGCCTGCCTGAGTGCAGACAGCCCCCCGCAGCCCATGCCACATACCACACAATGTTCCTTGGAGCTGAGACTCTAGTACACAGGACTGAGACCCAGAGCTGCTGCTCTTACACAGGTAACAAACTCTCATGAACACCTCTGTAGCTGTTCCTGCAGTTCATATTCACCATGACTTCTAAGCTTTTCTGCATCTTATAAATTTTAAAAGACCTTCTAAATTTTAAAAGATGTTAAAACACTGTCTGCTCAAAGCCTCTCCTGCACAAAGTTTATTCAGCCACAGTGCCGTGAGCCTGATTCCAGCAGTGACAGGACAGAAACCCCCCTGAAGCACTGCCAAGGGGCACCAGGGGCTCCTCCAATCCCTCTCTGCCAAGTTGAACAGCTCAGCTGCTGTTCTGCGGGATGTCTGACCTGTAACCTCAACCCACCAGGGAGATGCAACAACTCTTTGAACTACCTCATGCCTTGGATGTTTATTATTCAATAGAAAAAGGCCAAGTTCCTATGCAGTCTTAACTGGCCCGAAGTTTACCCTTCGGAGGGCTCTGAACGCTGCTCAGGACAAGCCCAGGCTCACAGCACCAGCACCTCTCAAGCCCCTGGTTTGCACTGAGGGGCAACACCCCAGCACCAACCCCAGGGAAGGTCCACGCTGCAAAAGCAGGAGAACACGTGAGGAACCTCTCCAGACTCGAGGATGGCCCCTTCTCCTGCAGCCTTTGACGGGACAACCAGCAGCAGGAACTCTGCCAGTGCCCCAAGGACAGGCAGATGGTGGTCCCCAGCTGCCCCGGGAGATCCCCCGCACGGGGCTGCGGCTCTCCGGGCAGGAGACGCAGATGAGGTAACAGCACTGGGGCCAGAACCCGAAGTGGGAAAATAAGCTCATAAAGGCTACACAGCAGCACACCAGCAGGAACAAAAGGAACGATGTTCCTCCCCCTGGCTGTGACAGGGCCGGCGGCTGCAGCCCTGCAGATCCTCAGCTGACAGCGCTCCGGCGCTGCGCAAAGCCTGGCGAGCTCCTGCCCTCCTGCTTGCCAAACCTCCTCTTCTCACCGCTCTGACCATTCTGGACGGCCAGGGTCACTGACAAACAGCCGGCAGAAACCTCCTCCACATCACAGGCTACCTGCCATGAAGACAAAGGCCACTCCACTACCCAGAGCTTCTTGGAAAAGAAGTTGTCAGACTTCAACATCTTTGGCAGAGCTTTCCTTCACACGTAACACTTTTCCTACCACTGAACTCAGCACCCAGCTCTGTTAGGATGGGTAAAGCCAGCAGTGATTTCAAAGAATTGACAGATGCAGCTGGGGAGGAAGGAGCCAAAAGTCTGCTGGAAGTTGACAAAAGTCGCAGAAAGAAGCGCACCACAGAGGTGGCACTGGGCTGGCTGTCCCCCACAAGCACTAATGTCCGAGCAGTCCCAGTGGTCAGAACCTGCACACGGAACCAGGGAGTGCCTCAGCATTTACTCTGAGAGGCTGAGTTGGCTCAGAGAGGCTCAGGAGCTCCTGGAACCACTTCAGCCCTGCCAGCAGATCTGCAGCACAGGAGAATACCCAGGGACTGACTCTTCCTTGGGGTGAGGTCAGACGGGGTAATTAGTCACAGGCATGGTAGGAAACACTTCAGGTGCCACTGAGGACTGTATGCTCCTGGGGAGGGACAGCAGGTGACCCTTACAGCGCAGCTGGAGGGGGGCTGTGGGTCACCACAGAAAGGGACCCGACCCTGCTGCAGACCTCAGAGGCCTTGTGAGCATCTCTTGGCCCCAGTGTGCCTCTGATGTGCTGCACGAGATAAATCGCGCAGCCCTGCAAGAGAAGAATCTGAATTTTTAATGAAAGTCATGTGGATGCAGCTGTCTGATCCTGGTCTGTTCCAAGTACTCCATAAAAGTCAGGGCTGGCCAATCCATCTTGCTCTCCTTTCACACCTGCAGCCGCAGCTGGAATTTCCTGGAGCCGGGAGCGGCCGCAGCGCGCAGTGGGACACGCTGCCTGCGCACTGGGGACAGACAGCTGCAGTGCCAGCAGTGCTCCCCCTTCCTCCTCCGGGGGGGAACACTGATCCTGCATCCAGCAGGTTCAAAAGCTGAACTTCTGCTCTTTCATATCCAACATCCTGAATTGTTTAGTGCTTCCAAAGGAGCAGCGTCACAAACCCTGCCCTCCCCCAGCCTCCTGCCTCCATGCATCACTCCTCCGTGGTGCAGTGCCAGTGGTGGGCTTCAGGCTCATTTGCCCCTGAGTTTCTGCAGCTCAGCTTGTGGTAATTGCTCTCTGACCCTGATCTTTCTTACCTAGAGGCAGGAAATGTAGCACTCCCTCCTGCCACAGAGGCTGAGGTACCAATCCAAGTCCCCACATCACATGGAAAGGGCTGAAGAAGAGCCACAACTGCCCCCATTAACAGCCCATCCCTGTACCTCACCACATCTGTATTTTCTGATCCCTCCAGCCCTGCCTGGCAATAAGTGAACACAAGAGATGCTCTCCTTGTTAGCCATGTGCCTGGTGCTAGCTGTGCTGCAAGCTTTTGGGTTCCCCCACAAACCCTAAAGCGACCCAGCAAATGGGGTTTGCTCCACCAGCCCTTGAAGTCTCATTAAAAGCCAAATATTGCTCAGCCTAAGGATGGAGAGCTCAGGATGGATTTTACTGAACGTTAAATCAACCAGCAAGCATAGCCAGCAAACTCTGTGGCACTTTAACTTTAAATAATGCAATAATTATTGAATTTCCTTTTTATAACTGAAGTGCTGGAATGTAAACAATGGGGCTGTAATTGCAGGAAGGGGGGATCAATAGAGGCAATCGTTTTCAGCCATGTTAATTGTAAATACAATTGCTCCAAGATGTCAGCCTCGTTCTTCTCGCTCCCAGAATCATCCTAACGGATGACAGAGTCCAACTTTCCCATTACAGCTGTTCGTTCCTTTAAGAGGTTCTCAATCAGGTCTGATCAATCTGTCAAGATAATGCATAGAGTAAGTAAGACTCTTCCAAACACAAGCTCCCAATCAATAGCTCGGACCTGCTTAATGAGGAGGGGCTAAAGCCCAGGGGGAGGCCCAGTCCCAGCTACTGCTTGACTCCAGCAGCCAACTTCTTCGCAGGGTCTTGGAGCAGCTCCTAACAAGGACATTGTTTATGCTGCCCGTGATGAGCAGTGTCCCTGCACACCCACAGTCCCGTGGGGTCCGTGGACAGAGAACAGCAGAGGTTAACAGAAAACAAGTGGCAAGAAAGGCTGAACTTGTAATCACATCCCCTGCACCTTTTTAATTGCGCAACAGACCTGCAAGCACTAATTAATCATTCCTGGGAGGAGACGCCTGAAGATGCAAACCTGTATGGGGACAGCTGACAGCCACGAGCTTCACTAAGACTCCTCCTGTGGAAGACTTCCCTCCCATGTCTTGGGGAAGGACAAAGTCCAGGGCAGAGCCAGCACTGGCCCAGTTATGCCAGCCAACCCCTCCCAGTGCAGGGGACACAGAGTGGGAGGCTGCCTGAAGACCTCTCCAGGGAGGGAGGAGATGCCAAGGGAGGTGAGGGAAGAGCCAGAGCTGCTGCTCTCCAGCTGCAGCACCTAACTCCGGCAGCACAGGTATCCCTTGCACAGCTGGGTCACTGCACACCTGCTGAGCAGCCTGGAGAGGGGGAAACAACAGGTCTGACCGTGCTTGGGCACTCTCCCACAGCATCCAACTTTCTCTTCGCCCACAGCTGTGCTGCAAAGTCCTGCCAGCACAGGAAATCCACTCTTGGGCAACTGCAACTTCAGCTGCAGAGAATCCTTCAGATCCCCAAAATCTCCCCCGGGAGACAGAGGCACAATCGCTGCTGTACATGGAGATGCACACAGGAGTGTGAGTATCGATCCCACTAATTATAGTGCTAAAACCAAAGCACCAGGAGAGTACATTTCCTATCAGCTGGCCTGTGAAGTGCTGCCCTCAACCCTGCACGCTCCTGCCTGGCTGTGGCTCCACCACAGGACCCAGGACAGCCCTGCAAGGGCACCTGTGCTGCTCACCTGTGCACCTCTGACCAACAGGAACCAGCAAACCTCACACAAAGTGACCTCTCCTACGACCAGCCAGGATGTGAGGGGTGTCACCCAGAGCCAGCCTCACCCAGCAGCTCCTGTGGAGCAGCCCAGAGCTTGGGAATGGCTGAACTCCTCTTGCAACTGAACCAAAGCCTGGAATAGGGACATTCTGATCCTTAGGAAAGCATACAGTTCTGTCACTTTGTATTTCCATGGATGCTGTCATCCCTGGAGAAACACAGCGGAAAAGCTGCACTTCTGCCTGCAAAGCAATAGGATGAAGTGATTAAAAAAGAAAAAAAAAAAAGTGCCAGAATGCAGCAACATCACCAAGGAAGAGGCTGAGGGCTTCCAGCCCACTCCTTTCTCAGTGCTGGGATAGGCAGGACCTGAGGAATTCACAGAGCCTCATCTTTTCCAGGGTTAGGAAAACAAATGGGGAAAAAACAACTGAAGACAGTAACCATAAGCAGGCCTCACAATGCCACTGCCCAGACCTTTATACTGTATTTTGCACATCTACTTGAAAATAATCAGTTCAGTGTGACTTGCTAAGCTGTGAACACTCAGGTGAACTAGAGCAGCCTGGGAATATGGAAAAACACTGGATAAAAAGTAAATTATGTAATCAAAAGGTCTGGGGGGAACCTGGAAAGACAGCAGGATCGAAATCTGTTGTCCATATTGTAATTGTGTAGCTGCTGAGTAATTGAAGAGGGCTTTCTGTAACACAGAGCCAGGCTAGGACTCTCCATAGCAGTGATGTTTTGTTTCCTCTGGCAGCCCCAGGAATGATCCCTGTGTTACGCAGGGCTCTCTGAGGAGGCTCTGATGCAACATGCTCCTGGGTCTTGTGTTGATAGTGCATCTCTGACTTCACCACCCAAACCCTTCTCTATGTGTGGAGGCTGCTTTAAGGATTCAAATTAAAATTATTCTTCCCCCCATATGAAGTCTTTTGGAAAAGGAAAGTCTGGTCTCTGAGGGAAAGGCTTGAGGACTGTCTGACACCCCTGTGCTCTGCCCCACATCCCAAAGTCAAGGGGCACCCAGGTGTGCCAGCCCCTTTGCCCTGCCCTGGCTCCACGGAACCCCAGCCTGAGCTCATACTATTGAATAAAACACTATTAACTCCCACAGATTAACTCCCCTCGCCTGGGATTTATTGTTTCATCCATTTCCAGGGAAGTTGTGATGGACTGAAGCTTTCCTTGTTTTCACACTGCTTCTTTATAACTTCTTACAGCACTGTACCACCTCAGCTCCCAGCAGATAACCAAAACAGTAACAACAACGCACACGACAGTTTTTCAATCCTCACCACAGATTGCAGAATATCAGTATCAAAGACGTGGAGGACACAACCTCCCCATGCAGAAACCAGCAGAGATCCATGGAAAAACAAAAGACCCAGCTCATCCTTTGCCCACAGCCCACAGCAAGGATTTTTCAGGATCAGGTGATAAGGGAGGAAGGGAAACTAAAGGATGGTGTATGGGCTAGTAGGGGAGAATGGAAGCAGAAAGAGGAAATATGTAATACTCCAGTCTTGAAGGTGAGCTGAAAAACAGCCAGGGAAGCCCCTGGCAGTGGAGCAGCCCTTCTCCAGTGGCACAGCCTGCAGGGCTGGGCAGCCAGAGCACGACCTCTGGGGCACACTGTGCATCAGCCTACCCTGAACACGGGGACAGGAGCACCAGCTCACTTCAGACCGTGCTGCCAAGGTAAGTTCTTTAAGTGTCTGTGAAACACAAACAGAACACAGAGCACCATGGAAATGCCCATGAGAAAATAAATAATTCTTCATTCAGTGAAAGCTTTGGATTGTATTAGACAAAGCCTGGGGCAATGTAATGAAAGAGCAAGATAAAAAGAAATGGAATAATTACTCACAGAATGAGGCAAGGATCCTGCTGGAAAAATATGTATGGAACTACTTATAATTAAGAACCAAAATAATGTCTGCACACAAAGGGCTGAATTAAGGCAACCTGCTACTTCCTATGTTCTAGAAGGTTGTGAGAGCTCCATGAACCCAATGGACACTAATGTGTCCTAAGAGCTGTGTACAGAAATTCCTGCAACTTCTCCTTGCCCCACACCCCTGAGCAACTACTCTGTAAGGAAAGGCACCAAGCTCTTGGGGAGGAGAAGCCTTCCAAACCCAGTCTCCTCCAGATTTAACTTAGGTATGTTATGGTTCTCAGCCCACCTTGTTTCCACCAGGAAATGACCCACAGCAATCCACAGCAGCACAACTGTCTGCCTCATGGATTCCGGACACAGCCTCCAAGCAGTTTGCAGCCTGTGAACAGTTGGGTTTGCTGCTCTTTATTTCCTGTGTATATCTAAAATCTAATTCCACTGTCGTATAATTCTGCAGAGGGATCTACAAGAGAACAGAATGGCTCTGAGCATTAGCTGCAGCTATTCCCTCCAAGACAGACCACAGCAGTGGAAAACACGGCGAGTGCAGAAGCACACTGACACAAACAGAGCAAACCCGAGATGATAAATGTCTCTGCTCTTTGGTGCTCTCTTTGTTCATGTGTATCTGCATCCACTGCCATTTGCCTTCACAGGTACAGAAACCCCTGGGAAAAGCCAGGCCCACTATTTACTGGTTTCAGCCACTCTGGCTCTGCAATCCCAGTGGGGAGTCTGCAGAGACACACACGGGGTAATGACAAACACTGCGGAGGCAGCACTGATCAGCATCAGGAGGGTGCACTGACCACTGCAATTCAAAACTAAAACAGAAGCAACAGAACCTTTCTTTGGGAGCAGAATCCACTCACAGAGAGGTGTGAGGAGATAACAGATTTCTAAACTCTGTTTATGAAGGTGTAACTTCAGTTACTCCAACTGCCCCAAAATTCTCATTTCTGTGACCACATGGGATTAACTTATCTGCAAAAATACCTGCTTGGGGTAGGGTTACCATATGCTACCTGTAGTCAGTCTGCAGGTTTCATGTTTGGATAATCCCCCTGCCTTGCCCAGAGTCAGACACTTTGATAGGTCTAGTTGGGCACTGGAAAATCCAGGTGAGTCAGAGCCAAGGAGGTATGAAAATGAGAAAAGCAAAGTTCCTGCTTTGTGGGAGCACGAAAAACACTCACAGGCAGCCAGAGATGTCTGTAACACAGACCCCACAACATGAAAACATCTGCAGGACTCCAAAGCCTTTAAACCTCTCCCACCTATGGTCACAGCATGCTTGAGAACCTGCTCTAGGACAGCAAGTCCCTTCTCTGAGGGACTTCCAGCATCTGGTCCCTTTGCAGCACTGCTGCTGGTGGTCAAAAGCCAAAGCCAGGTGCTGTCCTTCTGTTCCTCCTCCCACAGGCAGGTCTGGGCTCAGCAGCAGATACCACAGTCCCATCAATGCCGTGGGCAAAGTGAAGGAAATCAGAACTCTCAAACTGGGACACCCTCCAGCTTTGTGCTGGAGAGGAAGGACGTGAGTCTCACCTGAGGGCAGGAGAGGTCACCCCAGGAGAGCTCCCTGCTCTTCTGCTGACCCTGCCTAAAGACTCTCCTTCTTCTGGCACACATGTGAAGACGACAACTCCCTGGGTCTGTTTGCAAAGAACATAAACGAAGGCTGACCCAAACGACCTGGACCTGCTGAAGCAGGAGTTTCTCTGCAGCACAGACTGGGGGCTGGATGGGGACAGGGATGTGAGCAAACCCAGCAGGAGCCAGGCAAGGGGACAGACACGGCTCCTGCTGCTGCCTGGAGAAACTGGCCAGCAATGGGCAGAGGAGAAGCCCCACGCTGACGTGGGCAGCTCTCATCCCACGGAGGGCAGGGAAGCAGCCACATGTGGAGGGAGCCAGGGAATGCAGCGGGACCCCGTGGGGGTCCCTGGGGCAGTGTGAGCCCTCAGCACAGACAGCCCCAAGAGCCGTGGGCACTCCAAGGCAACTGTGGCTGCAGTGCCGTGGCTGTGAGTGCTGTGGCTGCAATGCTGTGGCCGTGGGTGCTGTGGTTGCAGTGCTGTGGCTGCAATGCTGTGGCTGTGGGTGTCATGGGTGCCGTGGCTGCAATGCTGTGGCTATGGGTGCCGTGGCTGCAGTGCCGTGACTGTGGGTGTCATGGGTGCCATGGCTGCAGTGCTGTGGCTGCAGCGCCTAGGCTGCGGTGCCATGGCTGTGGGTGCTGTGGTTGCAGTGCCGTGGCTGCAATGCTGTGGCTGCAGTGCTGTGGTTGCAGTGCCATGGCTGTGGGTGCCATGGGTGCCATGGCTGCAGTGCTGTGGCTGCAATGCCTAGGCTGCGGTGCCATAGCTGTGAATGCTGTGGCTGCAGCGCTGTGGTTGCAGTGCCGTGGCTGCGGTGCCGTGGTTGTGGGTGTCATGGGTGCCATGGCTGCAGTGCTGTGGCTGTGAATGCTGTGGCTGCAGTGCCTAGGCTGCGGTGCCATAGCTGTGAATGCTGTGGCTGCAGCGCTGTGGCTGCAATGCTGTGGCTGTGGCTGCCGTGGTTGCAGTGCTGTGGCTGCAGTGCCATAGCTGTGAATGCTGTGGCTGCAATGCTGTGGCTGCAGCGCCGTGCCAGGCACCAGAGCTGCTGCCAGACGAGTGCTGTTCTCCTTCCCCACCAAAACCCCCGAGGCCTCCCGCGTGTGCGCTAACCACAGCCCTTTGAGAGGCTCGTGTATTTACAAACTAAGGCATGTTGAAATCAAAGGGGATACCATATGACATAATTCACATTAAAATGTCAACAGGCTGACAATTTATAGAGTCAATCCACCGGAGGTGGGGAGAACTAAGACGCGGTAATTGTTTAATTCCCGCTTAAACCAACAGCAGCTTCACCTTCAAAGCAGCACTGCACACACAGCCTCTGGCTGCTGTCAGCCCTGGTGCCAGCCTGGCCCTCGGCCAGCACAGAGGCAGTGGCCTCAGCCATCCACTGGCACCAAGCATGGGCTGGGCAAAAGGGATGCCACTCCGAGGAGCGCAGCTCCAGCCCAGCCCACGGCAAATATTCACCATCAGCACAAGGACAACCAGATTTCCAGGAAAGCAGAGTCCCTCTGCTCAGGGCGCTGGTGTCCATTTCCACACCAGGGCACAGCACACCTCCTCTGGGGGGGACACAGCAGGTAAGTGCTCTGAGGGCACTGCTGAAGGAACTGACTCACCCAGTGCCTGGCACTGCATGGCCTCAAAAATACCACCGCAGTGGAACAATGAAAGCATGGAGTGTCCCAGCCATAAACCCCCTCGGGACACACTTGAACTTTTTTACCCCAGGTAGATGGCAGCATCTTTGCCCACATCAGATAGGTTGTGTTGTTTTGTGATACTCCACACCAGCACCTTCAGCCCGCTGACATCCTCTGCCCGTGGACAGGCTGCTGGACTCTTACAGCTTGCAATAAAGCATAAGGTAGGCAGGAGAGGGAAACGTGCACCACTGGGAGAAATTTTACCTGGATAAACCGCAGCCAATAAATTTTCTATCAATGCCAGCTAATGCTGTCCCTTGGAGAGCACTGGGCAGGGACTGCCGGGCTCCAGAGCCCTCGGCACAGCCTCGCTGTCTGTACATAAACAGTAACACCTCATTCTCTCTTCTACCTCATTAACTGAAACGCATTAAAACAAGTGTGCACTGGGAGCAGCAAATGAGACTGTTAAACCAAGCTGATATAATCCTCATCAGCTGTGGGAAATGAGCACACATCCATTACACTGAATCAAGCCGCCAACTGCGACTCACTGAGGATGCTGAGACCCCAGGAAGACGCTCTTCCCCCGCAGCTGTACCAGGGAGCTCAACCACTGCCTCCAGCACACTCTCCTGGGGCATTTCCAGAGTGCTGGGGTTGCATTTCCATCCCAGCAGCTCCCCCTAAGCACACAGCTGGGGGCCGTGGTCCCACACTGCAGCCCAGTGCTGTGTAAGCCCACCATGTCCAGAAGGAATCTGCTCACTGACACACAGGGAACCATCTGACTCCTCTAGTATCCGAGTAGCACAAAAGGCCAAGGCAGCAGAGCAGACACACGGAACATGGGGTATTTCCCAAGCCCAGGCTTCCGTGGGGACGTGCCCATGCAGCGTGACAGTGCCTGACCACAGCAGGGCTGGCCTCAGGTGATGGCCACGTGCCCAAAAGGCACCAGCCTGCAGAACTGCACGAAGGGGGGAAGATACAACCGCCCCTGACAAAGCCCCCAGCACTGACACCACTGTGGTGCCACGGCTGTCCCCACTCCCCAGCTGGCAGCCAGATGCTGAACAGGGGGAGTCTCAGCTGAGGTTGACAGCTGTCGCACAGTGGCACTGGCTTTCAGCACACAGGACCAGCTCCACACAAGGATATGGAACTGCTCCCTTCTTCTGCAGGGCCACCACACCACGGCTGTGCTTTCACAAGCAAAGATTTGCTTAAAATGTTTAAGAAATGCTCCCTCTGCCTCCTCCCTGAGGAGGCGGAGCAGGGAGCGCTGCGGATGCTGAAGGAACCAGACAGACCACATTCACCTCAGACAGACAGACAGACAGACAGCACGGTGTGCCCTCCGCCGCCTTGGGTCTGAACTGCTGACCTCCCCAGAGCAGCTCAGGTTTCCAAACTCTCTCCTGCTCATACCAAGGAGAGCTGAAGAGGCAGGATGGGGTCCCCTGTGCCTCAGCCCCGTACTCGCAGCAAGAATGTAAACAGCCCCTTCACAGCTGCTATTTCACTTTTGAACTCAACGGAGCTATTACACGGCATTTCCCCCCTGTGCAGTCTGTGCACAGAGCAGCCCAGACCAGGCTGCCGGGGACTTGCTCCTCCCTGTGGAACAGGACACCCTGGGGTCTCCCTGGCAGCTCCCAGCAGCCTGCACAGGCATTTTGAACGGGGTCCATGAAGTCTGTTTAACCAGCATGATGTGTGCAACAGAATCACAAAGAAACAGGCATTTAAAGTGACATCTGTTGGATTAATTAGCTGTGTAATTAGCCTCCCCTCTGTGGAGACAGGCTTTGTTACTGCTGCCTGAAACTTCCCCAGGTGATTCTCTTTGTATCCATCCTTCCCTGAGCACACAGGAGCAGAGTGGGTGAGATGGGGCTGTACTGTCTGAGCGAGGGGCAGGAGACAGCCCAGAGGCCACGGGGCAGCTGAGGGGCAGCAACTGGCCCAGAGAACCCCAAATGCCACATCTGTGTGACGGAACCCAAACAGGAATGTCCATCAGCCTGAGCACATTCTGCAGGTCTGCCCAGAGATGAAAGGCAGGGATACAAGTCAGGCATTTGCATCCTCCCCAATTAAATGGGAACATCTCTGCCTCCTGTGACCCACCTCCCTGGCCTGTGAGCCCAGCGCTGACATGGGGGTCACAGCAGCCACTGCACTTCTGCCCGAGCCAAGGCAAACTCAGCAAACAGAAACATCCCGAGGTCATCTCCAGGACAAAGAGGATCCCTGGGAAGAGCTGCACTGCACTGAGGGCTCGATGGCCAGATGCAGGTATCTCCCTGCTTTGAAGCAGAACAGAGGGATGCTGTGGGGGGACTGTGCTGGGCCCTGCCCCACAGCCCAGGGCTGTGGGTGCACAGCCTTGCCTCTCTGCCAAAGCCACCTGGAGCCAAGGATCTCCCAACAGCTGCAGCCAGGCTCACCAGAGCCCGTCCAACCATACCCCAGGGCTCAACTTCCAGAGAACCTGTTGCACAAGTGCAACTTATTGCTTAATTTGACTTGCAGAACTTATTGCCCACGTCACAGTGCAGGAGCAGGATTTTTATGACTGGCAAGAAGGGAAAAAAGCCCATTATGGTATTAAGTTATGTATCATGCATACATTATTTATCGTAATTTAATGAATTCCCTATGAGATAGCAAACACTGAATCTCCCATGCTGCTTCCATAGCAATTCTGGGGACTTTGTTTCAACAGTTTCTTTAGGAACAGTTCAGTTAAAGCTGGAGAAGGACGACACAGCGTCCTGCAGCCCAGTGCACTGGCACAGCCAAACAGAAACCAGCAGTCCATGCCAGGTCACAGAGAACAGGTTGGGGAAAGCACCTTGTGGGGCCCTTCCTGGCCTTCTAACCAGCCCCCACAGAGATGGATGCTAATGAATGCCCATCCATTATTTAATGAGGTCGTCGCCAGCGAGCCTACAGCTGCAGAGCTGGTGCTTGGCCAGGGCTGGTACCCAAGGCACTGAAAAACTGACCCTGTCCAACCAGGAAAGGAACTAAGAGCATTATGAGGTCTTCGAGGCATATTCCTGTGTTGAGGAATCCATCTGGTCCAGGCAGCTGGACTCAAAACACAGACTGAAATGCCAATTGAGCTCTGGGTTCCAGCTCAGGACAAGAGGTTGTGAGCTGCCAACCTTTGGGATAACAAAGGGCATGCAGGTGACACCAGCCAGGTGAATGGACACTGGGAGACACAGCAGAACTGGGAACAGCCAACCTCTTAGATAACAAGGGAGACGGGACAGAAGACAGGCAGGAGCTGAAAACCTGGAGACTTGTGCACGGGTAGACTACGAGGCTATAAAAGCCCAGGTGCTCTTCTGTTGGGGGTCCC
The DNA here is from genome assembly GCF_009819655.1 of Sylvia atricapilla. NCBI lineage: Eukaryota > Metazoa > Chordata > Aves > Passeriformes > Sylviidae > Sylvia > Sylvia atricapilla. Next base: position 395,611 of record NC_089151.1, read on the forward strand.
TCCTCAGAGGCACCAGCTCAAACTGCTTCTCTGCTGATACACCAGGAATAAATGACTTTGTGGAATGAGACATCTGACACTGTGCCATGGGAAGCCCGGTCTGACAGTGCGTAGGGGGTGTGGGGTGTCATGCAGGACCCACCACGCCACTGGGGCCACCTCTGGAGGGGCTTCAGTCCCAGCAGTGAAAGCCCCTGGCCTCGGGAGTGTGCCTGCTCAGAAATCTTGGGAGTGGGCTGCCTGGGAAGTTTCCTAAACCTCTGCAGAGAGAAACACGACTGCCCAGAGGGAGTGTGGGATCCTCAGGGGGAGCTACTTGAGCACAGCTCTTGAGCACAGGCTTTGAGCCCTGCACTGCAGGGCCATTTGCCTGCTTCAGCCTCACACTAAACTGTCTCCCAGCTCCTCTACCTCCTTGCTGCAGCCCTCCTAAACCCCGACTTGTTCCAGTCCAACAGCTCATCTTCAACTCTGTGTGTTGGGTGTCTGCAGGATGTGGGGGAAAGACCCTGACAAACATGCTGTGATAAGATCCTGGCAACCATACTGGGATAAGACCCCAGAACCAGCTGGATAAGGCCACAACAAACAGGCCCATTTCCTGTCCTGGACAAGCATCTTCTGAGGTCCCTTGACTGGAGCTTCCCAGAGCACAGCTAAGAAGACAATGCCAGTCTTTGGGCTGTGGACCAGCACCTCTCCCTCCAGGCTCTCCTCTGCAGGGCAGCAGCTTCCCACACCTGCCTGGGAGGGACAGTGGGTCACTGGCAGCTCTGCCAGAGCCTGCCAGCCACCCTGCACCAAAACTGTGCCAGAACCACTCTGTCCTGGCCCTGAACATCCCGGCAACAAGCACTACCTGACATGGGAAAACTCCTGCTTGGAAATTTAAATACTCATCCGCATGTGTTGCCTCAAGTTTGCCTGCTTTTCACTGTTTAAATTTTGTTCTCAGGCAGCTTCAAGTAAACTATGTATGTTTTTAAAAATTATATCTTTTGTTTACATACTTCTCTCTAGGAGGAGAAAGATGATTGATGGTGATGTTCACCAACGAGGTCGAAGAGGTGGCTACCTGTGCAGCCAATCTTGGCCTGTCTGTAAAATTGTACATATATGGAGTCAGAAAAATAAAGTAGAAGCTTTCCCGCTTGACCTCCTGCTGCCTGCCTGGTCCTTTCATGCTCCTAACAGCAGCCACAAGTGTGACCCTCTGTCACACACATGTTCCAAAGTTACCAGGATAAAAGAACGAACCATGAACAGACAGAACCGGCATCATGCAAAGGAACGGGTCAGATGCACACTGACACCTCATCAACACAATGACACCTCGTTTTCAGGTGACACCTGAGGTTAAGAACAGCTTTGCAAGACCCTCCCTGCCCGTGCTGAGCCTCTCTCCCAGCCAGCCCACACCTCTGGGCGAACAGGGAGAGCCAAGACCCACTCCAGCTGCTCTGCCATGGGCTGCTAGAGGAGCCAGGAAAAACTCAGCCTATATAGATTAGGATAAAGCTTGACAAGGTGTTTTTCTGTTCGATTTTTTTTTCCTTGAGTTTGGTTTGTTTAGTTGGGTTTTGTAGCCCATTCTCACAAATATTTTGAATTCTAAACCCTACCTGACCAAGGGGTTTTAGCTCCATGTTCTGGGGAGCTCCTGGTTCCTGCTGTGTGACCAGGGCTCCTGTTCCAGCTGCACTCTCCCTCCTTTGTTATTTACATTGCTTTTACAGGCTGGTTTCTTTACTAAGCTGCTGGCTGCACATGGCTCAGCACTTACTGGAAAACTTGAAAGAAAAACCTAAGTGACAGAGGCCCATAAATAAAACATAGAGCAAGCAATGCTGTGTGCTCTCAGCAGTTGTGATTCCAACCCTTTCAAAAAGCAGTGCAGGGAAAGGAAAAGTTCTGTGATCCTGCACTAACAGACTTTGGTATTCAATACCTAAAGGAAGCTAAAAACATCTTTTAATGCCAGGAGAAATCTGTCACTCAGAGGAACACATAGCCTCATGAGAGAGGTGTCTCAAAGGGTTAAACTGACATGGAGAGCTTTTTGTCAATCCCAACAGGACCAAAGGTACTGGATTGTAAGGGTCTGTCTTCATACTGGCAGCTCATAAACTCCTTTCCCTATGAGTTTATCCAAGACTAGAGGATGCAGATTTGAATTAAAGGTTTTGGAGACCATCTTTAAAAACAACTTTGTAGGGAGACGTAAACGAGTATTTAGTTCCCTTGTGAAGCTGCCACTGGAATTTGTCTTAAACCTTGTAGGAAATCAGCTCAAAGTCCCTCATATGCTGTAATTTAAATGGGCTTCAGGCACAGTTTGTGTTGCTCAAGAGTGTAATTCAGAGCTCTGACGCGGCATCTGTATTCCAAGAGATAAACTTGCAAAAATAAAGCCAAAACACACTGAAGGCAGACAGCGAGTAAATCAAAGGTTAATAGAGCTCTAAATCTCCTAATGAGCATGACAGACTTTCTGTGAGCAACTTTACCCCAAGAACCTTAAAAGGCAGAGATGGGAGGAAGTTTGTGATAAAAATCAAAACCCAAACACGTCTCCTTTTGCCCACGACATCATCTGGGTGTTTCAGAACTGAATCAGCCCAGCTCCTGGCAGCCCCAAGCAGAGCTCTCCCTGGGCTGGTCCCCAGAGTTTTCCTACACTGAAGTCCTGCAGGGAACATCTCCTGTCAGCCAAGTGATGGGATGAGAAGACTCTCAGCTTGACCTTACTGCAGAATGATGGCAAGACTAACTGGCACCAATCCAAATGCAGCAGTATTTATTAAACCAGCAATTTCCTTAGCACTGAAATATATAAAATTCACAGGTTCTCCTGAACTCCTGTGTCAAGCCATCTCCAAAGTCAATGGTCTCTACCCAAGTCATTCCAACCATTCCTGCAACTTTCTCTGGTGTCTTCTAAGGTTTTTTTTTAAGCCTTCCTAAAACAACCTGAATTGAACACAGTATTGAACCATCAGACAAAGTGAGGATTTACACAGTTCACATATTATCCCCTTGCCCTTCTGCATCCCACTGATCATTGAGGCAATGCCTTCAAAAAGACTGGCAAATATCCCACATCCTGCTTGCAGGAAAAACAACTTTAACCCCTCTTTTTTGTTGTTTTCTTCTTCTTTTTTTTTTTTTTTTTTTTTACATGTAGGGAAGCAGGAAGCCTAGCTCCCATCCCTCCACCCCTCTAACACTGTGACACTAAATTCCATCAGTCATTTCCTGTGAAATCACTTCATGTTTTAAAGCTCTTCTGCAATTGTCACAGCTTTACAGCCGAGTGGTCCACTCTTTTTACCTTATAGCCGATTTTTAAATTTGCCTTTAACTCCATTTTTGGATCACTTACAAACACAGAAAGCCCCTGTATCTTTCCCATCCTTTTTCTCCATCCTGGAAGGTTAGTTTTTATTTTACCTTCCCTTTCTCATCCTTCACCTCCCTACCCCTGCCCAGTCCTTCTGGTTTGTCCTGGAGAATGTCACCGAAGCCCCTGGGAAGCCCCTGTCCCTGCGGGCCAGCCCAGCCCTGCTGGCTCCTTCAAACACCTGAGTGCTGCAAGAACCTCACTTCCACAAGGCTGCTCTTCCCCTTCCATATGCCTCCTAGGACTTTTCTATTACAGTTTCTTTCAATTTGCTGACTTAATGCCTTGCAGTTTCTGTCCCACATTACTGCCAGGAGCCTCTGCCCCTCCTGTGGGGCTCCTGCAGAACCCTTCAGAGCACAGTCCTGCTAAGTCAGTGACTTTTTCCTTCATGGCTCCTCCACGTGAGACCACCCTTCAGGATTTATCCTCCGTACAGAGGTACCTTTCAATTCTGCTCCTAAACACACGAGAAGAATTCTCTCCTCCTTCCCCTCCCTGTAACACAGGCCTTCTTCTCTTTCCCTACCTCCACATGCAATACTTTCCTATTGGATCACACTGGACTTTCCGTGGACTTTGGCCAGGTTCCCCCTGCTCTGTTTTCTCAGTGGTTGTGACATTTAACACAAGCACCTAGGTGCTTTTTGGTCACTCCTCTGTGACCTGCACACATCACACCCCTTCACCTCACCCAACAGCAGCTCACCCATTTTCACATCATTTTAACTTCAAAGTTAGCTACAATTACAGAAGGTACTCTTATCCCTGGTTCTATTATGGAAGGACATTGAATTTTAATACATTATCACCATTCTGTAACTACATCTCATACAATATTCCAGGCATCCTCAGGGATTAAAACTTTTCTGGGATTTTCCAGGTTTCTTTGAGAACCCCGTGACCAGCAAAGGAGACACAAGCTCCTGTGGGAGAGGCATGATGGGGCAGCACTGCTCCAGGGTGGAACTGAGGCCTTCTGCTGGGTGTCCTTCCCTTCCCACAGGTCAGCTCTCTTCTGTCCCAGCCAGCACAGATCCAGAGATCCATCACCACTATTAAAGAGTCATTCTCCTGCACGCTCTGCATCTCTAGCTAACAAAGAGCCTCTATGCATGGCACCATGTAACCCAAACCCTCTCCTTCAGACTCTCTCGTCCCTAAAAAAGTGAACTCAGCACTTGGAAACACTGAAAAGGAAGACACTGAATGAACTCATTGAAGGCACTTGCTGGCAGTCTGGCCAGCAGTGTGTTTCTTCAGTAGTTCTTTGTTTAAACTTCTTCTGAGCTGCACATTCTGAACTAGAGATTGTCCGGAAGCTGTAGGAAATGTCCAAACCTGGCTCCTTCTCAAGCAGATTAATTCCTTCTGGAAACTCCACCTGTGCAGCAGACTGGGAACTCGTGCCCAATCTCCTCCAGATGTGTGGAGCTGCTGCTGTGCCTGGTGCCAAGCTCTGTGGCCACAGGGAGACCAGCCAGGGCTGCTGCTCCTGGAGCTGCACTTGTCTCTGCCTCTGCTCAGAGCCACGCTGTCACCCAGCCCAGCCACGTCCCATGATGGGAGAAGGGTCCTCAAAGCCACCATCCACCTCAACATCCATCTCAGAAATGCAATGCCGTGCACTGACCACGGTGCTCCTGCTCTCCAGGGAGTTCTTCAGGACATGAGCCCCCTCAGCCACCCAAGGTGGTCAGCAGCCACAGGAGAGGCATAGGCACCACGCTCCCCCAGCAAGTGCCACATAAACAACAGGATTTGCACTTTACTCACACAATTTTAGGGGAACAGGAATTGGGAGTACACAGCAATAAAAGGTTACCAGACCCTTCCAGTCTTTTGCCATTCCTCTCCCCTAACCCCTGACAGGGAGGAGGCCTGAGAGAAGCTATTGCGAGGTGCAGGATGAAGATGGCAGCAGAAGACCAGACCTTCTCCCCTGGCACTGGGAGTGTTGCAGGAGAAGACTAAAAGGTTCACCCGACTGCAGACTGCCAGCGTCTCCAGATCACATTTTCTGGCAGCAAGTAACACTGACAGAAGTGGCACTTGGGCAATGCAAGCAGCCAATAACATGTGATTTAGGAAAAAAATGGCAAAAGCAGCAGAATAAGGAGGATTGTGTGTGATAAGCCCAGTGTGTGCTCTCACCCAGCAGCATCTGGAGAGGATTTTCTCCAGCAGGCAGGGAAGAACTCGATTACATCCAGTTAACTGTGCTCTAAACTGATTATGCATGTGCCAGGCTAATGGATTACATTAGCAAGAGGAAAAATAACATCCAATCAATCTCAATTTACTGCAGACCACACCAAGGCCTGAGAGAAGAGAAACCATTCTGTGAACTCCCCCCAGTTATCAGCAGAGACATGGTGTTACAGCTGCCCAGGGACTGGAGTGCCCTGCTGCATGCCCCGACCCTCGCCTCCTCCAGACTTCCCCACTAACCCAGTCCCTGACTCCAGCTATGCCACAGCAACACACCCTCAATCCAATCAATCCACCACCCTCTGCTCGCAGCTTTCTCCAACCAGGAGAAGGCCAATACATGGGGCATTCCAAAGGAATCCATTGCTCTGAAACAGAGCTGTTTCACTGCTGCTGTGTCAGAGGCACCGCAGGGCTGCAGCAGCACTGAGACTGCCCAGGCCTCTCACAAACCTGAAAACTGACAATTCCTCTTTGCCTGCCCAAGGAAAACATCCTAGGAATCTTTATTACAAGAACCTATGGCTGTATCCCAATGCTGGTGGGATTTTTCTTCCCCTTTCTCCTTTTTTCCCCCCTTTTCTTTCCCCTCAGCAAGAGAATTCCAGTGCCCTCAATTGTTTTTCCCCACTGGAACCCACTGTAGATGAAGGGCTTGGATCAAGAAAACTTTAAACTTTTGCAATGTATACTCAAAAGAACAATATTTTGTGTAAAAAGTCGTAATATGGCTTTCAAACAACTCTCTTGTACCCCAAACTGACCTCCACAGAGGAGATTCTGTTCCATCAGCTGGGTTCTTGAAGTCTCACGGGGACTCTCCTGCCCCCAGGTTCCAAGACCTAACCCTCTCAGGTCTCCTGCACACCAGAGAGCAGAGGTCTATGTGCAGACCAGACCATTTCCAGAGCCAGATTCTGCTGGATGAGGCTGGACCAAGATGGAACAATCACTGTCACAGCCATTCTGGCCTCAACACTGAGCTCAGAGAAACACAACGCTGCTCTGGGCAGCTCCCCACCTGCCCCAGGCAGGTCCAACAACCACAGCTCAAGGCAAACCTTTTATGGTGCTCCTGGTTATCACCTTCCTCCCTGAATTTGCTGGAACCGTTATTTCCTAGGAAAAATCCAGGAGTTTTGAAAATGTGTCTACACTGTGATGTGGGTGGGTACTATTGAGCTCAATGTCAGGTTCTTAAATCCCCGTTACATAAAGAAAAGTTTTCAAAAGAATAATTGACAAGTGCAAGGTACACTCTGTGTGTATATAAAGAAACCTCAGCATATTTGGGGGAAAGCAGGAAGAAAAGGATGACGACAGAAAGAATATAAAAAAAGCTGTGAGGAATGAGCAGACAATGAGCAGGAGAACACGTGTGAATGGAGGGGATGCGGCTGCTGAGATTTATGGCAATTCGTACCTGATTGTTCATACTAAAGCTATTATGGGATGATTAGAGAAAAAGGTGAAGCTTTAAGTCCAGTGAAAATCAATAGAAACGTCTGGAGCAATTCTGCTGCACGAGTGAAAGGACTATTTACTGTATCCGGAGCTCCTCTTGGGTTACAGCCCACAGGGTTTGGGCCAGCAAGGGGAGGGGACGAGACGAATGAGGCAGGAAAAAGAAGATGGTTATAATGATTATAAAGACAGAGTGGGGGTAGGAGAAGAAGCAAAGACACCAAGATGGGAGTGACAGCCCAAACACCGCTGTGGATGACAACACACAATGCCTCCAAGGCGCAGGGCCACGCTCACAGCTCCTCTTCCAGCCTCCTCCCTTGCCCAGGAGTGCTTTGCTTACAGATCCCAGCACAAATGCACACAGAGCACAACTGCACTGCAGCCACGGCCCCTCTGCCTGCCCAGGGCCAGGAGCAGCACAAAGACCACACTGAAAGCCTTCAAGTGACACAAAGTGACAATCTCATATGGGAAAGGGCCAACAACCACAGGCAAATGTCACCTTGCACAACTTTTCTAACAGCAATTGCTCAATTTCTCTGCAGAGTACCACAGTTGCAGTGCCATAACACACAAGCCCCCTCTAAAGCACTGTGGCATGAACATCTACTGGACAACCACAGTCAGTAACAGAACACAGGTTGAAGAACTGCACCATGCAGTGAGACTGAGTGCCAATGGAGAGCTCCCAGCAGCTCATCTCCAAAGGTCACAATCCACTGTGGCTCAACACAGACTTTCCTTGGAAAACAAAAGGAGATGAAGCAAAGCCAGCCCTTACCTTATAGAGCTTCAGGCTGGCCTCGTGCCGTGAGTTCACGGTGTGAAGACGTAGCTTCTCCAGACTGTTGGTGTAGTAGTCACACGCGTTGCACTTCAGATGGACTGGGTTCCCAATGGCCACACACTTGAGCCTCCACTCGTTGGCTTTGCCCCCCTCCTTGATATGTGCCACCAGCTGGTATTTCTGCACGTGCTTGTCCGTCTTGCAGTGGAGCTGGAAGTTGGCCTTGAGCTGTGTGTTGTAGCGGCACAGCTTGCACTGGTACGAGTCCCCCATCACCGCCTTCCACTCGTCCTCGGGGAGGCTTCGCTCCACGTTCATGTGCAGCCCCAGCATGTCCAAATTATCTGTGGTGAACTTGTTGCACACAGCGCACTGGAAGAGCTTCAGCGACGGGTCGTTTGTTTGCGTGAAACTTTCACCCAGGTTCATGAGCTCCTCAGACACCAGCTGTCCACCACCCAGCCGCATGTCCAGAGGGATCTCGCCACCCACTGCACAAGAAAAAAGGGGAAGAGGAGGTCAGAAAGGCTGAATTCTTGCCAGAAGATAAACGCGGAGCAGAACATAAGCTGCTCCCAAGTGCCACCTGTGTACCCACAAACACACAGTGAGGCCACAGGCAGCTGGTGTCTCCCTTTGCCCACTCCTCTGTGTCGCTGGTCTGCACCAGAGCTGAAGAAAAAAGTTATTGCAGCCAGCACAGGAGGCTGGGAATGGTCTGCTATCACCCTTGCTACCCTCTTGCTGAAGGATCATCCAGCCCTCTGCCCAACAAAGGTGGCAAGAAAATCCCACAGACTTTGAGATGAAGGATTCCACAGCACCACACTGGAAGTTTCTGTGGCTATTTCAAGAATGGCATTAACGTTGCATTCTGTTTTTTCTTGCCTCCCCGGGGAAGCAAATGCTACCTCCTGCAGTAGCGAAGCACAGTCCCTACCACACATAAAACAAAGGTCAACAGTCACGAGCCCAGGTGATGGCCACATCACAGGGAGGTCACCACACTGCTATCACAAGTTGGCAACAGCGCAGAACACGGAATGGACAGAAACAACCTGAGAAGCAACACTCCTGCACTGTTATATCTCATCTCCTGTCCAAGAGTTCAAAATAGTGAAGAACCTTCTAAAAAACACTTTTGACAAGGTAAAGACAACAACTACTAAAGAGGGTGTGAGAGCATGTCAGGGAGAGCCAGGAGGACCCTGTGTTTCTCAAACCAGAGCTCAACTCTGCTCACTCACAGCTACTGAGTACAACAGGCTCCTACTCATACCAGAGCACCTGAGAGATGCTGACAGAGAAAATCTGAACAAGCACAGAGACAAACCAGGAGCCCTGTGCCACTCTGCTCTCCTTTTCTGTTTTTAAGACATTCATGATCTTTCTACAGCTTTTTGCTGTTTTACCTTGATTTGATGTCACAGCTCAGTTTAACAATTCTATGAAAGGAACCAGGTCAACAATTCCTCCGTTAATCAAAAAGAGATGTTATTTCCTTAACTTTTCATTTCCTATGTTGCAACTTATTTGCTGAGAAGCAAATGCTCTTTAAGGCACTCTCTCCTGAACTCACCATGCAGGAAAAACCCAAAAGCAGACTCTTCTGAATTATTAATGTTCTGCTCAGTTTTGGACCAAAGTGTAAGGATGAGAAAGATCTGCTTCCCTTCTTGCATAGCTCATGGTGTGCACATCCGAGTCAAAAGGGCCAACCTGGTGTCAAGTGCTTATTAACACAGGCAGGGCCTCCCTCTGCAACCCTCAGTGTGAGATTGGCAACCAACAAGCGCACAGTTCACAAACTGCTCTCTGGACAGCTCTTGGACATCCAAGGCCCTGTCATTTACTTAAGGAGCTTCAGTTAAAACATTCCAAACTTATTACAGCTGCCCCATGCCTTTGGATGGGGAGGGGTTCTGAGCTTCAAAAGCCTCCAATCCCATCTGTCACTGGCAGCAGAGGAACCCCATCCCTTCTACCCCTCTCAAACACGCTTACCTTGTCTTCTCAAGGCAACACAGCCTGGAACAAACCAACCCCAAACAAACACACCTGCCTTTGGGAGTGCCAGCAGGTGACTGCACCTCCTCTCAGAGCTATCCGCATAACTATTCCCACTCCTCACCAAACCCAGGAGGAGTTCTCAGGAAACACTGTAGTTAGGATGCTTTCCACAATGAGGAAGAACATTCAGCGCCACAGCACCCGTAACTCATGTCTGCTTTTCCATTAACTCCCTGTGAAAACTCTTGGAAAACATACTAGAAAAGCCACAAGATGAAGAAAAAACTGCTCAGGGTGAACACAGATGAAAAATCTGCACTGTGCAGCCTCCATCCTCGACCACCACGCAAAGGCAGCTCACGGGACCACAGCGCCAGATGCCTTTGCTGGCTCTCTCACATTGAACATGGTGGAAATCCCTTCAGCCTCACCTAGAGATGGAGCCATCGTTGCCATGGGGTTGGTGGGATCGAGCTGGAACCCCCCCATCATGAACTGTGCATCTGAGGAAGTGCTGTCCATCTTCAGGTTGGGCAGGTTCATGTTCTGCGCCAGGTAATACTGGTAGAGCTCGGCCTCGGCGGGGGACGGCAGGCTGCCGAGGCCCAGGTGCCGGTTGTGTTGGATTTGGGACATGTTCTGCTGAAGCAGCATCATGTTGTGCATGTGCTTCTCACTGGTCATGTGGATCCGAAGGTTCCTAGCTACGTTGGTCTCGTAGTCGCACACCTCGCAGCGCCACGTGGGTTTGGTTTTTGGTTTGGTGGGGGAAGGAGCCCCGCAGGTGCTGCCGATGTTGGCGGCGGCGGCTGCCGCGGCTGCAGCTGCCGCCGCCGCCGCCCCCGCGGTGTGGCTGAAGACTTGCTCTCCCCCTCCGTTCTGCAGGTTCTGCATGTTGTTGAGATGCTTGTCGGACTGCATATGAATACTGAGGTTGCCTTTGGTAGTTGTGGAGTAGTTACAGACCTCGCAGCGGAAGGGCTTGTAACCACAGGTGTAGCTCTCGCCCCGCGCCAGCCGCGGGTGCGGCTGCCCGCTCTTGCAGTAGACGCAGGAGCCGCCCGGCTCGGGATGTTTCTCCTTCATGTGCGCCTCAAGCGTCTGCTGGTACTTGTAGTGCCAATTGCACTTGGGACACTTGAGTGTCTTACATGAGTTGCGAGAATGCATCATAGTCATGTGGCCACCCAGCGACCGCGAGGAGCCCAGGACCGTGTCGCACTTTGGGCACTCCACGCCGCTCCCCGAGGGGCACTCCCCACCCCCAAGTTCACAGAGGGGGCCAGCATGCTGGTGATGGGAGATGTAGCTCCCGTCCTCGCCCTCTGCACTCTCATTTGGTTCTGGTGCTGTGGCATTGTCTTTATTGGCACTTTCATCGATGAAGTCCAGCCTCCTGCTGCCCTCGGCCACACTGGCTCCGCCGCCCTCATTGTTAAAGCTTAAGTGATTCCTCCTGTTTGCACCATCAAAGACAAAGGAAGAAGCAGAATTAGAACTAGTAGAAGCCGTGCCCCGTGACAGGGTCTGGAGCACGTTAGGCATTAAGGGAGAGTTAGAAATGCTTTGGTTTGAGAGAGCAAGGTCCTTTTTGTTGCTGCCACTGCCTGCCACAGCCCCACCATCCTCCTGGGGCCGGTCCTCCAGCTCATCCTCCAACTCGTTTGGAAATAGTCCTTTGCAACCCTCATCATCCTCATCTTCTTCCTCTTCCTCCTCTTCCTCTTCCTCCTCCTCCTCTTCCACATCCTCCTCCTCCTCCTCTTCCACCTCCTCGGCTGGCTCCACCTTTTCCGAGAGGCTGTCCTGGTCGTCCCCCTCTTGTTTCTCCCCCCCTGCCACCCCAGGGTCCTTCCCCTCCGAGGATTTGGTGGGACTGGAAGCCAGCGGGCCTAGGGGGACTGAGGTAATGGGAGTCTTCAGAGCTGAGCTGGTCAGCCCACCCAGGTTGAGGAGTGCACTGGGGGCCAGGACACCCGCTGCCGGCGGCGGCTCAGCTCCGCTGGCCGCCCCGGCCTGGAGGGCCTGCTCACCTTCCATGCAAATGCCACTGAATTTACCATAAAAACTGTGTCCAGGGCCTATGAGGTTAGCTGCGGAAACGAGAGGGTGCTGAAAGGTTTTGTTTTTTGGTTCCAGAAAGCTGACAAGGGGTTCCTTGTCTTTGCCTATCCCTTGGATGATAGCGGAGATGTTCTTATTGCTAAGAATTTTCCGCTCCTCCTCACTCAGAGTCATTCGGTGGTCGTGCACGGCATGGGTCACGAACGAGCGGACATACCCAAAGGAGAGCTTGCACAAGAAACACATCAGGATGGGCTTCCTCTTCCCATAGAGCACAAAGCCATCGAATTTGGACAGGTCCACATTGTTGGGAACATCTTTGGATACGCAGGAGCTTTTGGCAGAACCGTCGCTGTTCAGGTAATCCTTGTTGCTTTTGTGTCGGACATCGAAGACGCGGAAGCTGTGCAGGACGGGGCTGATGCCCGCCAGGGCTGAGGTATTCGGGAAGGCCTGGTCTGAGCCCTCAAACCACTTCCCGAAGGATGAGGCTATGTGGAAAGTGTTGATGATCTGTGGGTAGACGGGAGCGGCAGCAGAGGGCTCTCCCTGCTTGGGCAGAGAGTTCGGGAGCAGCGAGGGGAGAGTCCCGCTGCCGCCGGCGGCCCCGCTCTGCACCAGCTGGCTGAGGCTCTCCACGATGTAGGCAGAGCCGTCGGGCTGGTAGACGATCTCGCCGGCCAGGTTCTCCACGTCGCTCTCCTCCTCGCCGTCCTCGCTGCTGTCGCTCCCGCTCTCCCCCCGCAGCGGCGGGGGCGGGCGGGCGCCGGCACAGCGGTGCTCCATGTAGCTCTGCAGGCCGGCGAAGGAGGCCGAGCACTGCCCGCAGCTCACCTCCTTGCCCGCGGGCTCGGGAGCCGCCGCGCTGCTCTCGGGGACGCGCTCGGGGAAGGGCACCCTCAGGCTGTCCAGGGGGCTGCAGCTCTCCGCCGCGGGCTGCTCCATGCTGCCGGCCGGGTCGGGGAGGTGGGCGCTGTTGAGATCAGTCCATTGCTGGTGCTGAGGAATGCCGCACCCATTGTCCTTCCCAGGGATGACGGGCGAGTCACAGCCTTCCATGGCAGGGCCGGCACGGAGCGCTCATTGCACCCGCTACGGCTCCGACCTGCGGGTGGGAGAGAAGGAGAGAGGCGGGTGAGTCAGGGTGCCCCCGCGAAGACCCCAGCACCACAAGGGCCCCTGCTTCTCAGGACCAAAGCGGCGTGCCAAGACGGGCTCCAGGACAGGCAGCCCGGCCTTGGGAAAGGGACTCCTGGGAATGAGCAATGGAAACACGTTGGTGGCAGCAACACGAGACAAACTGAAGGGGCCTGGAAGGTGGCAAACACCGCCTCAACATCTTTCCTAAAGGGAGCCAGCAGGAAGACTGCAGGACCTGCACTGTTACCCCCAAGGCCTGGGGTCTTCAGTAAACAAAACATCATGGGAAAGCTTGTCACAGACACGAGGTACGACAACAAAACAGTTCTGTGGCTTTACAACTTGGTGAAACTCGTATCCTCTGGCTCCCCCTAAGGCAGATGCTGTTTTTCTGGGTGTTGCCCTTCTGCTAATGGCTTGGGAAGCCCTGGCCCAGCGCTACCACACAGGCACCCCGTGTGTCCCAGAGCAACTCACAGCGATTCTGGAGTGACAGTGCTCAGTATGCACAGGAGACAGAACTGCTCTGCTCTGGACAGAGTTTAAACAGAGAGATGTCAGGAGAGGAACCAAACAGGAAATTCCAGATCTGACAAGAGTGCATCCTGGGGACTGGAAAGCGGTCAGCCCACCATGCTCCAGGAACCTCCCAGAGCTCCTGCAAGGCACAGCCTCCGCACACGGATTGCTTCCTCTCACCCCTGGGGACAAACAGTGGGTGCAGGTCCTGGAAGAGGAGCACACCCTTCCCACTGACATCCCACCAAATCATCTGGAGGATTGGAGGATTCCCACCAGCTGCCAGGCAGTCAGTGGGCCCGGGCACATCCAGGGCTCCCTGTCATCGTGACTTTTTGCTGCATCCAGCCAACGACTCAAATACTGCAACCCTAACGGAGCCCTCTTCAGCTCATACAAAAAGGGTAAAGAGAACTGGAAACCTGCCAGAGAAGGCATGACCAGTTGCAAAGCCAGTGATGTGCCACAGCAACACTGTATGAACTACCTGAGTTAGTTCAAACAAAAGAAAACTGAGTGACAATCAGCCTTTTCCTTCTGGTTTCACTATCTCCTAGTTTATTTTTCTTTACTACACAAAGCCATCCACACTTCCCCTGTTTTCTCTAATGTGTTTGTATTTTCTCTTTACATTTGACTTCTGGTGAAGCTCAAAGAAAAATCATTTACAGCTACCACTGAAGGCAAAGTATTACTCTCAAAGCCCATGTGCAAAGATGTCTGCAGAAGGACACGCAGGTGCAACAGGGAGACACCACCCAACGTGATCACACACAACAGTACCCCACAGCACCTCCAGCTTCACCTTCCCTGGATTCTATGCCATATGCCTGTACAGTTGCACTGGGAATGAACAGGGATTTATTCTGCAGTAACAGTAATGTGGTGCACTGAGCAAAACAAGAAGGAAAAGCAGAATCCCACTGCCAGGAGGCTCTGGGTCCTTAGTCAGCCAGTTTTGTTTCCCTAGCCTAAAATATGCTCCAGCCACGTAATGGCTCCTACTGCACCAGCTCCTTTCCCTGGATCACTGATCCCATACCCTTCTGTGTTGAGGCTGCACATTCACCTTCCCACAACATGCCTACTCTTTCCCTTCTCACTGCTACTTCTGCAGTGGCAACTGCAATCCAAATTAAACCAAAACAGATTCATACGGGGGAAATGAGGAAAAAGAAACTCCATAAGCCTCGTACTTTTGCCAAGTGAAGTTTTGGGAATATCTATATGGACTTCAAAGCACGACATGGAATGACAACACCCTACCAAATCCTTTTAGATGTGGAGCGCTGTGCGGGCCAGCACGGCCAGCTCCTGGGACACACAGCCAGGTGAGACACAGCCAGGGTCACAGCAGTCCTGCCATCAAGGGCTCCTGACTGGCAGGAGATGCCTGAGTGACAGCCAGGCCGGAAGGGCTAGCAGGGCTGGAGGGGCGGGAGGGTTAACAGCCTGATTGGAAAATCAATGTAATAAATGCTTGGTAAGTTACAGGAACATGCGGGAAGAGGAGGCCACGATTGATAAAGGACTGCAGCTTTGATGCTGCACTGGGGACTTGTTTATTGACAGGAAAGCCAATCTCTCTCCCGGCCTGGCCCGGCCAGGCAGACCCGCACGCTCCAATTAATTGGTGGGCTTTTCTGCCTTGGCTTGCTTTAACAGCTCTCTCCCACTCACTCCAAGTTAACCAGCTCAAGATGTGCTATGCCAAAGGAATCTTCTCTCCTCTCCCTTTCCTCAAGATAGATGAGCCCTTACAGGGCATGGGAAAAATCCAGAGCCAAAATGGCCAGCCCAGGTCCCAGACACAGGCTGAGCCCCTGCACAAGCCCAAGCTCCTCTGATGGTCCAGTCACCACCAGACTGTTCCTGAAGGGAGCATGAGACATGAAAGTATTTGTTTCTATTCACACAGAAGCTGCAGGAATCATCTCTTTAAACTGAAAACAGCAATTTCCTTGCAAAAGCAAACTAGGTTCTAAGCAGGAGCACAATGCAGTTATTAGCCCACTATCGGGCCCTATGTCTTCCACCACACTGGGCTGCTGCTAGGCCACCTGTGTGAGGACAGACACAGTGTGTGAGAGCTCAGACGGACAGACAGTGGTGTGCTCCACACCTCCCATTCGCTCCCCCTGCCGCCCTCTCCGCTGTTTATCAGCCAGTCAATAAGAAAAGGTAGTTCTTACTTAAGGAGGCAGAAGTCAACTCGTCAGGTCGATCAGCACTCTGTCTGTAAACATGGTTTCCCGTAAAATCAATGAACTCCAGTTACAGAGAGAACAGCCTGAGTGCCAGAGACTCTGCGCTCTCACACTGCCCCAGTGGCAAAGAAGGGCTCTCCTGGTCCCTTCTGCAGCCTCACATCCCACCACTGCCGTGCCCACCTTGCCTCTGGCCACAGCCCCTCCTCACAGCCCCAGTGCATCTTACAGTCCCTTGGAGCTGACGTGGCAGCACGGCGGCCCAGGACGGAGCTATGCCTGGATGGCAGCTGCAGGTGACAGCACAACACTGTGTGCCCCACAATTGTGCCATGCTCCTACCACCCAAGCCTGGCAGCTGGCAGCCACGCTGCGCAGAACACGCGTGGAGTCAATCCCCGCCGCCTCCTTCCAGCCCTCATCCTCACAGGGACACGCATTCCATCTTCCAGCAAGGCTTCCACCGAGGAAGGGCTGGTCCTGCAGCAGCACCCTGCAAGCCCTGGAGAGCTGGGGCTCCTGGGCAGCCCCAGCCCGCGGCACCAGGCTGCTTCCTCCCCTGGGGACGCTGGCAGCAGCGCGGGCAGCAGGGATGGAGCGGGAGGGAGGAGGGGGCTCCTGCTGTTGCCCAGGCTTCCCGAGAATTAAATATGAACAGCCGTGCTGTGTAATTTTAAATTGTTAATTAGCACAGGGTTAATTAGGCGGCCCTTTCACAAGAGGCTGTTTGGCAGTAAACCAAGACTAGAAGCAATGAGGAAGGAGGAAAACAAAAGGAGAAAGCGACAGTGAGAAACTGTTCCCTCAGCTAATGACCCACATGGCACCATGGAAAAAAGGGCGCTGAGGACAGGGAGAAGATACAGGCAGATGCATTACACCCACAGCCATTACCTGGGCCACGGTCCCTGCAGGCCTAGCTGCATGGCACAGGGAAATGCTCAGTCAGCTCCAGGGTGCCAGTGGCTCAGGAAAGCCAAAAAAAGACAGAGGAGGGGGAGGACAAGGACAGCACAGGACTAACGGTGTGCTCAGACACTTTGCCCACACCCCTCCTCACATGCTCAGCCTGGCCTTCTGCAGCACCCCCAGAAGGACAGCACCTGGCAAGTTTGGTGTCCAGGTCGGCCAAGAAACTCCTGTCTCAGCAACGGCACTTGATGACACTTGCTCCAGCCTGAAAACTGGGGATGGACGTTCCAAAGGTGAGCGAGCAGCCAACTCAACTTCACGGTCGTAGAAACACAGAATAGCTTGGGAAGGGCCCTTGGAGACCCCTGGGAACAGGTATGCTCAAAGCTCCCAAGAGCAGGAGCCCAGGCAAGGGGTGCAAGGCAGTCACTGTGACCCTCTGGAGTGGCGGCACAACGAACCTGGAGCATCAAAGCTTTCTGTCTTGCCTCCCCCAACACAGCACTCGGGTAACACTTAGGAAATTGCACATGGAAAGACATGATAAAAATAATTGCCTAGGATAAAGAATTCCAAAATTAAGGAAGAACAGAATGTATGTTGCCAAAGCAACTTTAATTTTGCTCCTTTATGCATATGAATTATGATACTTCCTGCAATTAGGTGAGCACACGCGCCTCGCTTGGCAAGCAGGACGGTCACAGAAGAGGGTAAAACAAGGTGGCAGGAGCATGTTGTCACTTTATGTGATTTCTACAGCAGCTGCTATCACACAAATATGTGAAGAGTTACTTCCTAGAATAGAAAGATCTTTTCAAATTTCCTCAGCAACACTAGCTGGAGATTCTCGTGGCAATACCGAGAGTTTCAATTCCCAGTTCCGTAAAATGCTTCTACCTTTTAAGTTAAACAGAAAACACGGATCCCAGTTCTCTCACATTCATTAAGGTGCCAGAAAGCAGCAAGGTACCTGCCAGCCTAAGGGAAGTGCTGAAAACTCTGCAACAAGACTTGAAATATTAGGATAAAATGGTACTTATGTGCCAAAACCTGAGCATAAGAGGGAACATGGATGCACAGTGTGAAGAATGATTTCTAGCTGGGGCTTTTCCTGCCAGCATTTTACAACATAGTGCCTAGGGATTCCTCTAGGAATTCCTAATTGAAATTCCTAACCAAAAAAACCCAACCTGAAAATACTGATATTTATTTGCCAAGTTCAATACTTTAATGAAGCAATTACAAACTAATTTCTCCTTCTCACATAGCAAGTCATATTTTGCACTTCTCCAAGTGAGACCAAGCTGTGTTTTAGCACACATCCTGATCACAGTGGAGTTGTTTCACTGGCAGACATGGTCTGATGAGCAAGATACGAGTGTTGCCAAATCCTGAACACTTTACATCTTTCTTCCCCTTTTGCAGTGAGGTTTTACCAAGTGGAAGCCCAAGTTCAGTTCTGACTTCTTCCAGCGCTCTGCTCTGTGCCAGACTGTTTCCATCAGGACACATTCAAGGCCTCTGCAGTGGGAGCAGAATTAAGCCAGCCCTGTCTGGTGGGAGACACAGCCAAACAACACTCACCACGGGTTCCAAAGAGTCTTGGGGCTGCAAGTCCTCATAAACTGTTTGGTTATCCCAACCAAGCCAAGAATTCATAGAATTGAAGAATCATTTAGGTTGGAAAAGACCCTTAAGATGATCAAGTCTAACCATTAACCCAGCACCGTCAAGGCCACTACTAACCCACATCCCCAAATACATCTACACACCTTTTAAATCCCTCCCTGGGACGGTGACTACACCATTGCCCTAGGCAGCCCGTGCTAGTGCCTGACCGCCTTCTCAGTGAAAAACTTTTGCCTCTATTAAGTCCCTGTGAACACTATGAGCTTTGCCCTCTGAGGGATTCTATCCCATGGGCCGTGAAGAGCCCAAGGTCCCAGAAGGGGATGATGTGTCCCACAGCGGCCTGTGGAAAGAGAAGATGCTCAGGCACCTACAAGGCCAGGATTCCCTCCCCTGCAGGAAGGCAGCCGTGTGGAGGGGCTGCTCTGGGCTGGAGCAGGCTCCCAGCACGGCCGTGGTGCCAGGCTGACACGGGCTCACACCCGGGGCACAGCTGGCCCCTCAGATCTTCCCGGCATCATTAGCATCAACAGCTTCTCAAGCAGCAGGAAGCAAAGGAAACGCTCAACAAAACAGGGCTGAAAGCTGCAGGGCTCAAGCACTTGGCATGAAACAGAGAGAAAGAGCTCCTTGAAAAGGTGAAACTTTCGTATTATCCATGTTTTCCCTCTGCCCTTCACACCAGCTAAAACGGAGCCAATGGGAGTAACACAACTCCGGCAGCTTTTCAGAAGGCATTTTGTTATGAACTATTATTCCAAGTTTGCTGATCCCTCTGAGCCTGCTACTGCACTACACACAAAAATACTTATCTAATCTTCAGCCTGCTGCCATTGAGAGTGGAGTGATCCCACGGAGGGCCAGAAGGCTTTCTGAGAGCAGTTGGGGACAAGAGCACTGATTCCTTCAGGAGACTGTCAGTGCTAAGAATATTTTGCAGCAGAGGTAAACTGGCTTCAGTCTCATTTCTCTCTACACAGCAAACTGAAGCACTTGCTTAGCTCATACATGACAAGACATTCACACACTCCCAGGGCACAGAGCTTGTTCTGAGGTTCTGCAGGATCCTCTCCTCTTGAGTAGGACACCACAAAAGTTACAGGTTTTGTTTCAAAATGTCACACATCTCACGATTCTGCTGTCATGCAACTCACCCCTTTGCTCCAACCCCCCCATCTGTTAAATGCTGTTTTCAGCCTATGCTGCTGCATAACTAACTACATTTGCATCTGGTCTGCATTTTCAGTGCACCGTTGTTGATCCAACTCCAAAATTAATCAAAGGGCTGCCAAGGACAAATGGCCTCGCTCTGTCACACAGACCCCAGGGTCTCCCTGGTTTCCCCAAGCCCCAGTGCCTCAGGAAGTAGTCCATGCCTGTGCTCCCATTTGGCCACGCTGCAGCTTGTCTCCCCAGTGCCTTGCACCACCTCCAGCTCTGTCTGGGCCCCGTGCCCCTCCATGGAGGGATGGAACATCCACAGGACCCAGCACTGGGCAGCCCCTACCCCCACTGAACCCCTGCTGCTGCTTGTGAACGGAGGAGCTGTGGAATGCCCTGGGCTGGCAGCCCTGCCACACGGCTTTGGGGTCAGACACAGCCAGCCCCCAGCGGCCCTGGCAGAAGAGCTGCTGCTCCTCTCCAGGCTGTGCTCCACGCTCACAGGGACTCACCCACACACCCTGTCAAGGCTCCTTCCTCCTGCGGGTCTACCCAAACAACATGTGCGCTCCAGACTAGTGTCAAGGGCCAAGCCAAGGGTAAGAGCTAGACTCCCAAGTCATGCAGATCTCTGCCAGGGCTCGGATCCAGTCCTTGTTAGGAAGCAGACTCACTGGGACATTCTGGGCTCAGTTGCTCTTTCCCACCCTTTGGGAAAGCCGATGCTTTGGATCGGGAGAGCAGGCTTAGAGGTATTAGGTCATTCTGTAACCATTCCACTGGCTGCTCAGACAATCACCACGGCTGATACATCAGCTCTGAACTACACACTGGGGTTGCACAGTCCCATCACGATGATACAGCCACATCATTGGAAGGTAATCTAAAAAACCTTAAATCAGGTAAAGAAACTTGCTAGTATAGCTGGGAAACCACCCCTTTTAGAGCAACCTTTAGGCCAACTTTTAGCAGATCCAAGTGGTCCCATACTCCTGTTAACAGCATCCGCATTTGTTGCTTCCAAAACTGCACCCTGCTCCAGACTTCAAATACAGCCTAAGCATGCTCCTTATCTGGCCAAAATAAACCCTCCTGATTGCAGCAACCATCAGGAGTCAACACCTATGGACCACCTGACAGCTCAAAGTCTCAAGTTCATGCTCTCCATGTGCACAGCACGCAGTCCCTCCATCAGCTGCCACATCCCTGGTGCACCTCAGAACCACCACCTGTGAAACATTTAACTACAACTCGAGAGAGCTGACACAGATCCAGGTAAACGGGGGTGCCAAAGGACATGCCTGGGGCACCTGCAGGCACTCCCAAGCCCAGTGAGCACCACACAGCAGCACACTGAGGGACACTGGCACCCTCACAAATGAGGAAGTTGCCAAGCGCACATCTCCAGACCTCCAGGACTGAAAGTGTTACTCAGCTGCCTGGCCTCTTGCTAATTGTGGGTTTTATTTTTATTTCCTATTACCCTCTTGCACGCCTGATGAGATTATCTTACCGGAACTGACACAGCTGGAGGCTGCAGCCATACATGGAGCCTCTCAGGAGGCAATGCAATTTTATTTTCATTGATCAGGAATCAGCAGGGCAGTAAATGATGGGAAATTCCATTAGGAGAAATACTGGGCCACAAGACCCAACTACCTAGGTACAACCAAATCCCAGAAAGTCCCATCCTTCCTCAAAGGCCCATCGGGATGTGGACAGCAAATCATCTTTCTTCCTCCCAAAATGGAGTCAGCCACTAACCTGATATTCCTAATTGCTGCCTGCTCTGCCAGAAGCGGAGGCAATGCTGTCGGAGCACCCCCAAGGGCTCACTTAGCCCAGACAGTGCCTTTGGTAGAGCCAGCAGCACTCGACTGCCCCGGCTCAGCCCAGCAGCCGCTGCAGGGCCGAGGCTGCTCCCAGCATGTGCCCATTGCACAGCCTCAGTTCTCACAGGCCGGGCAGGTGTGAGTGGTGCCGGCATGCCAGTGCCCCAGCCAGCCCCAGCAGAGCCAGCCAAAGCCAAGGGGATGTCCAGTGCATGGTCCCATTTGGAGCCTGAGGCCCCAGTAAAGCCTTACAGTGTCCCTGCAGAGAGCAGCCCTCCTTCTCCAAGGGCCTCTGTCTCGGGACATACAGCAGTCTGGGGGCACAGAGGGGTTTCAGGGAGCCCCCTTCTGAGAGAGCATCACACAACACTGTTACAAGCCCAAACTGGGAACCAGATGCCAAGCCTTTTATTTTAAACCCCCCATACACAGGATATGCACTCAGTCCCTCTCTCCCGGATCAAAATCCCACTGTCAGGTGCCTGATTAAAAGCTGGGTTTGCCCCATCCTGCTGTCCCTTGCTGCACACACCTGGGTAACAGGTGAGCCTGAGGCCCCTGGCAGGACGGCCAGAGCTGCTGGCAGTGCAGGGGTTAACGGGAGCTGACCGTGGCACAGTTGTTAAGGTGATCAATACCAGTGAGATACTAAAGCAGCATAAGCCACATTATTGACTGCCAAGCAGATGATAAAACTGTTTATTATGGTAATTGTGGGGTGCCTCCAAGGTGTTCCTAGTGCTGTTCTGAGCTTTTTACCAAAACAAGAATTGCCAGAGCATCACCTGTCTGCAGCCCCCTCGCCCCAGTGAGACCCTTCACACACACACTGACCCCAAGCCACCTCCAGAGCCCAGCTACCATGGGATGGAGAGGGTCACATTACCAGACACAGCCCTGAACTGTTTATCTCACACACACCTGCACCAGGGCTTACTCCTACAGCCCCTGCACACCTTCTGCTGCAGCGTCCTTTCCAGGGAGAGGAGTGCTCAGACACCAACACCTGTAACTTCAGTTCTGAATCCTCTTCCTGATCAGCTGAAAATTAAAACTCCATTTCCCACTCTAAAATTTCCTTCGGTATTTCAATTCCTTCGACCTCTCCTCTGGACTTCGTACAGTTTCCTACATTCTTTTACCAAGATTTAACAGAATTTATCCCTTCAGGACCCAAATTCCTGTGCAATGCATTAGGAATTCTTTCTGAGGAGACTGAACTCTGGATACATTCAGTGTGGAAGATCCAGCAGGTGTATGTGCATGCAGGCCATACCTCAGAACAGGTGACACACTGCAGCTTGTCACCTGCCACTGTGTGTCTGCAGGGCCAGCAGCTGATCTGCCAGTACACAGCAAGGTAACATTTTGATTCTGAAGCAGTTTCAAATACCAAAATAGTTTCTCTTGGATTAAACTCAGTAACAGGTATGCCCCAGCCTCCAGAAATGATGCCCAACTTCCCAATGGGATATGCTCTGGCCAAAGCATCCATCTGCAGGAGCAGGAGCACAGGCTGTAACACACTCGGGGCTCCATCGCCACCACAGCCAAGTGACAGCTGAAAATGAGTTTAACAAGGGCTGAAGCTCCAGGGTTCTGTCAGTAGCTCCATGGGCAGTAATTAAGGAGTATGGGTCCCATTACTCCCAGTACAGACAAGGCTCTGACAGCTCCATCTCAGAGCTAACCCCAAGGACCATTTGCTATGGGCTGCAGGCAGCACTCGGTGCCACCTCCACTGCCTTGGCTGGCTGCTCCTGTGCACCTGAATTGCCTTCTCTAACTAATCCCTGGTGACATCTGCAAAACGAACTTTACACCAGCAGCCTTACTGTGGACCGGCCTCAACAAGACACAGAAAGTGCTTCTGGCTAATGCTCTGGCCCTTCCTCCTTCTCCTAATGCCTTCTCTTCCCAGGACCAGAATAACCCACCCTGTTGTCTCTCCCTCATCCCCCTAAACCTTGGAGCCTCCCACCCCTCCAAAAGATGCCACTTCTCCCACAAGCGCAGTCAGCCAAAAACTCTCAAGCCAAATTTTTCAGGGTGAAAGACAAAACCTTACACCTCCACAACTGCTTCATCCTTCCATGCTGAACCAACCCCTTCTCTGCTGCTCTTTCCCCAGCACATCTGTACTGCAGGACATGGGGATGGTGTCACACCTGTCCAGCTCACCTGCAGAGCAATGGGAAGGGTAGTGATGGAACTGACAGTAGAACTGAACCCAGCAGCCCAAGGAACAAGCACATCATGCCACACAGCTGCTGCCTTACAGATTTGGACATGAGGTTCTAAAATTTGTCCCCTCTCAGCCGATTGGTGATGGGCTGCAGTGCCCTATGAAACTTATTCCAGAGTTCTTGGAGAGCTGGGGCTGCTCTTTCAAATGCTCATCAGTAAATCAGTTATAAACAAGATTAAAACAATCCCTTCTTTTTAAATCTAGACAAGGGAGAAGATCTCCCCCCCGTCACTCTTATCATGAGCCATCTTCCATCAGCGTTTTCCCCCTCCTGCTCTAAAACAACACTAGAAAACAATTCAGTGTCTTACACAATTCTGTTCTACTCCTCCATACAAGTCCTGCCCCCACTCACCTCTGCAGGGGGAGGCAGGAGGCTCTGAGGTGGTGCCAGGTGCAGGGCTGGGTGCACCTCCATGCTTCATCCAGAGCCACCCCTGGCTGCTAATGCAGCAGGAGCCACCTGGGATCTGAGCCCCTTCCACAGCCCCCTGGACCCGCAGCTCTGAGGACACAACTCACTCTGCTCCTGCAGAGGAGGCAGGGACAGCAGACTGGGGCCCCAGTACCACTTACTTTTCTTGAAAACATCTGTTTTCATTACCACTATTACTTTTAATTAGCACTTTACAGCAGCCCTGAGCCCTCCCAGCTGGAGGAGAGCTCTGCTCCTAAATGAACAATTAGAAGGTGCACTAAGGGAATTTTTTTTCTCATCTTCAGAACCCAGTTTTTCAGCAGAGCTCAAAGACAAACCATCTGGTCAAAGGAGCTCCCTTGAAGAGGTCTCCTCAGGCACGGCTCAAAGCCTGTGGGTCACCTGGGGATCCCTGTGGCGTGAACGGCCACTGAACTCGGGAACCTGAAACACTGAACTGATTACTAATGTCAGGGTCTTAACACCTCTACCCTCATCGCTCCCTGAATGGCTCCTCTTCCTCACCCGGTCACAATAATTGCCCTGCAGAAAATCAAAGACTTTAATGCCCATCTCACTCGTGCAAGGCCCCTGCTCAAGAGTTCAAGCCAAGCGTAAGCTGAAAGACAGAGCCCTATTAAATGCATAAGGAAATGGGTCCCTATGAAGCATAATTACTAGAAACATGGACTCCTGATCAAGTGCTTCTCTGAAACCCAGCAATGAAAAACATGCACATAAAAGCCCCCAGAGACAGCCTCAGCCATTCTAAAGAAAGCAGAAGGACAGAGAGGTGAAGTGTCAGGATGAAAGGGCTGTCCCAGGGCCACCACTGCCATCCCAGCAGCTCTGCGAGTACAGCACCCACAGACTGCAGCCTTTAATTAGGAACAAGCCATGAAGCTCCAAAACTCTTCAGTCAACACTGATGAAAACCTCATCTCCTGCACCCCTGGCTGTTCCCTCAGCACTGCCACTGCACTGCTCCCGATGCCACGAGACTTGGGGAGCCCCCAGCCCCAGCACCACTTGGCCCCAGAAGTGCAGAACATGGAAAGGTGACCAAGAACCTTCCCCCTCAGCACCCCCAAATCCTTGCACCCCACAGAGACCCACTGCAGCTGCCCAGCAGTGCTGCATTTTCCACCTCCTAAGTCTGGACCTGGAATATGAGCCTTGTGTTCAAGAGAGCATTCAAGAACCATTCTAGAAATGCTAAGGTTGGATGAATGACATGGCTTACAATTACAATATTGTAATTTCCACTTCAGTTTGGAATCCTTTAAGTCACCCAGGTTCCCCTACGCCCCATCACATTTTCCTTCCTCCTCACCCTTTACAGCCAGCACTGAGTTAACTTCCATGGCAGTGAATTTCATATGAATGCCAAGCAAATGTTACTTAATTATTTAACCTTTGATTACACCTCCTGCCAGGGGCAGTTTCCTTAAGCTATTCGGGGGGACACGGCTTGCAGTCTGCAGCCTGTGGTAGAGGCCAGGAACAGCAGCAGCAGAGGACCCCGTGGCCTGCCCTGGAGGGCAGCTGTGGCCAGGCTGGAATGGCCAAACCCATGTCCGGCAGCACCGTGTCCTGCGCCCGCCCGGAGCCGTGCCCTCCCACCCTGGGCACCCGAGCTTGCCAACAGCATTCCTTCTGCTCAGCACCCGCAATCCACAGGGACTGGGAGCCTCTGCTCAGCCCTCCAACAGCTGTCTCTGCAGGAGGGGAAGAGAATGCCTCCAGTGCCCAATGGGCCCAGATACCGATCAGACCGCAACACAACGCAAGGGGAAAATGACACAAAACAATTAATTCTTGGCTCCTTGTTGTAGCTCTGGGCAAGGGAAGGTGCACAATAGAGCGAGAGGAGACTGGAACAGACAGAGGCTGGGATGTGCTCCAAGAGCCCCAGGGGCAACAGCGCTGGCTCCCAACCCCACAAACACAGGGCTGCTCTCCAACAGGTGAGGGCTCCAGCAGGCTCCTGGGCAGAGGGAGCGGGGAAAGCCTCTACAGCAAGGTTTAGTCTGACTTTTCCATGCCAAACCCCTTCGAGAGAGAACGGGGCAGAGCCACATCTGATAAATCCATCTTCTGTGACCAGGTCTGTGTGTAGGCAGCAAAGAAAGAAACGAATTCCACAACCCAACTGATGTGCACACTGGAGCCAGCAATGGTAGGCGCAAGAAGAGAGTGACATGAGAAAGTGTCCACTTCTACATCACAGCCCATTTGAAAAGGAGGCTTGAAATCCAGTCTTCATTTCCAAAGGCAGCTTCTTTTTTCCTCTTCACCCAAGTTCCAATCAGGACGAGAGACACTCTTGCCTAAACCACACTCAACTGCTGGCCATGCCTGTGTGCTCCAGGGACAACATAATGTGACTGTGTACACACGGTGACCACGGCCACCACTCCTGACAGTGGCACAACTCAGACAGGTCACCTTTACTGAATGGGAAAAAATAAAAATCTCTCAGTCATAAAATAGTCTGGAACAATGTGAAGCTTTTCCAAGACTTGCAATTTCATTATTGCAAGCCAATAAAGATGCATTTACTCTCTAACAGTTTCCTCAGGAAAACAGAGAACTTACTGGTCCAACTGAACCATGTCCTACCCATGCTGAGAGCAGAATTAGTACTGTACCAGAATGTTCATGCTTCATTTTATTTTTAAAAAAATAAAAAGGGGCAATATACAGGGCAACAGCAACAGAGGTTTAAGAGAAAATTCAATATGGTAAATACCAAGTGACTTAAAAAGAGCTCAAACAGAAATTAAATGGGAAAATTTTTCCTTATTTTTCTTTCAAATTCAAAATCCCAAATGCAAAGTGATTTTTCTTTCAAAAGCAAAACCCCAATTGGGAAAAACTTAATTATGAAGGCCTTCTTCAAAGGTTTGTGGCAGAGGATACATGAAAAGATGGGGGAAAAGAAAGAGTTTGAGCTGCAGAAAGATACTGCTCTGCATCATGACAACCCACTTGCAGCCTGTGCCCACGCAGGGCTGTGGGGCTGATGTCTCACCCCACCACCCAGCCTGCCACCTCAGAACAATGTCTGTCTGGGGCTCCTTCCTCTCCCTTGCTGCCCTGTGCCCAGCCACAGAGAATGAGCTCATTTACACAACAAGTGTCTAACAGACAAACTCCTTCCCCCACATCCCTCCCGCAGGCCAGGAGCAGCAGCAGGCACCCTGCCACACCACGCCATGCGCTGACAAGGCTGTAATTACCTGGGTGAAGCAGGACAAGGAGGTATCTCCAGGCCTAAAGGAATCATTACTCATCCAGCCCAGCCTCTAGAGCATCAAAAGCTGTGACTGTCTCTCCATCACCTGATCCAAGAGGATCAGTCTGGAAGGGAGGCTGAGAAGTAGCCCTGTGCACTCTGTTGATCAATAAAAATGCTAAGTACATGACTTTCAAGCCACAGGTTTCTACAGGCATGTCCCTGAGCTTTCTGAGTTCCAGGGTCTTCTTCAGAATCCTTCCCCTCATCCTCAGCTGAATTCAGGTCCTTCCTTCTCAGTGACAGTGAACCAAACTGTAGCAGAAGGAGTTGGAGCCCAGCCAGCTGCCATGTGAGCTCCAGGCTCCGTGGGGACATAAAATCAGCCATCAGACCTTTGAAAACCTCCCCAGCCCATGACAGCAGTGTTCGATGGACTACACAGCCACAAATGATGCCAGACCCCTTTTCCAGGCTCCCTAAAATCTGCCCCTCTGTGTGCACCCACAGACCATCTCCCCAGAGCTCAGCCCCATCTGCTCCTTGCCCCCAGCTCTTCCAGGGATGTGATAGCTGAAGGCATTTTATAAAACAACATTTCCTTAACTCTGCTGCCTAACCCATTTCCTGATGTGAACCACCCATTGACACAGATGATCCTATGAATGACTCTCCATCCTACTTAAAGCATCTCTTGGAGCCATGGTAAATGCCAGCATTAAAGATACAGTTGTGAACAAGCTACTCAATTAAAATAGAATTTTAACACATCACAGAAAATGGGAACAAGATAGAAGAGGAAAACTAACCCTACTTTTTTTTCCAAGGGATACAGGTCTGGAAAACACATCAGCTTTTGTTTTGCAGAGAGCTGCACGTTCTGTGTAAGACACATGGACAGCTGAGACCTCTGAACAGGCAGGGGTGAAGCACCAGCCCCTCTGCCCCGACTCGCCCCACACAGGGGCAGCTGCCCCCAGAGACACCAGAGCTGCAGCAAGGCCCCGGGTGTGCAGAGTGAGAAGCAAGGAGCCCTGCTGGCAGAGCTCTGGCACCAGGGAACGGCTGCCCCTGGCAGAGCTCTGCACCACAGAGGGTCCCAAAGCAGAGCTGCAAACCAGTTCCCTTTTCTAAAGGAGGGAAGAATGATCTCAGCAGCAGCCACTGTCTGGCACAAGAACTGTGAAGCTGAAGGCCACAGCAGGCAGTCCCACCCTGCCTGAAAGCCAACAGAAGACTCCAGCCTCCCCGAGGACATAAGGGAATTTCCAGGCTGTGACCACACAGCAGCAGTTAGAGGCCAGCCCTGTGCTCTGCTGAAGCCACGCATGGAGGAGGCCCTGAAGATCCAACCAAATGGATTGAGAAGATGAGAAATGGAATGAGAACATCCCCTGGGTCTCCCAGCTGCATCTTCAGGCAGTGAAACGGTGCAGCTGGCTGTGCTAGTCATGAAATGAGATGAGCTTTCTGCTATCAGCCTGAGTCAGAGGACAACCCTTGGGGCAGTCCTGAGTCTAAGAGCCTCTGATGAGGAAGAAGCTGATGCATCGTGGACTGTCAGATCACCGGTGCCGGGGTCCAAGATGACAGTGACTGATTTTCTTTTTAATCACAAGCTGCAGTTGCCAGAATGACCCGTCACAGCCACGGCTCAGCCCGCAGATCAAGCAGTGCTGGGAGCTCCTCAGAAATGAGTGCTGGTGCCCGTCAGGAGCCCGCACGTGGGCACTGCCAGCAGCCAGCCAGCCCCAGGCCAGGCACAAAGCGAGCTGCTCAACAGCCACCTCGTGGGGCTGCAGGGCAGGAGGCACCAGGACACACACTGGGACAGACGCCCCCGACCCTGTGCACAGGAAATCACGGACGGTAAATTCAACAAAGCTCTAGTCAAGCAGCAGTAAAATGAAACAAAGGTAAGAGTAGGACAAGCTGTCAGGGCAGACACAGCACTGTGCCAAGGAGCTCCCCACCCAGCCCTAGTGCTCATGCTCTGCCCTGCACGACACTACAGCTGGTGCTGAACACGCCAAAACAAACCTCTGGTGTAATGTGGGATCTCTGGTCCCGACCTCCTGCTGCCTCCCAGCCACCTCCAGCACACGACTGGGACAGCCCTGCAGAGGAATGCCTGCTTTGGGATGCTCTGCCCTCTTTCAAAGGTTTCAGTAAGAATCATCTGTTTCATTTCAGTTTCCATTATTCTTTATATGAATTTACTTCTTGTTTAAAGACTCAAATCCAAGTATAGAGAAAAGGCAAATCATTACTTTCCCTTTGAACCCTGGGGCACAGCAGCATGGCACTGTCCTCTTCCCACCTTACACCTGGCTGTCATTCCAGTGGCACCTGTGAGCACTGGGAAGCAGCCAGAGATGATTTCATGTTCAACTGCTTTCTCAGATCTATCACCCAAGAATGAACCTTTCCAAACTAGAACCACCCAGGTCCAGAACACCCCCACCTCTCTTGAAGGAGACTGAATGGGAACTGGGAGCGCAGCAGCACAAGGACAGACCTGCTGCTGTGTCAAAGCAGAGAGGTGTGAAGGAGCCATCCCAAAAGCAGCAGCATCCAGAGCCAGGGAGATCAGCTCAGACAACTGAAATCCAGCAGCACACACAGAAGAGCTCCACCCCCAGAGGACCATTCACCTCAGCCTTCAAAACACCTTCCCTGCCCCTGCCTTTTCTCTTAATGTTTCATGATTTGAGCTAAAAATAACAGCTGTCAGGGAATCACAGCCTAGGTTGGAAGGGTCCTTAGAGCTTCGCTCGTTCCACCCTCTGCCATGGGCAGGGACATCTTCCACCAGTTTGCTTCATGCCCTGTAAACCCAGCCTTGGACACTTCAGGGATGGGGCAGCCAGAGATTCTATGGGCAGCCTGCACCAGTGCCTCATATCTAATCTAAATCTACACAATCTAAAACAATTAAGAATACCCAAGCACATTTTCAACAGGTTCAACAGCAGATACGTGTAGCTGTCCATCACCTCAGGAACTATGCTGAGTACAGACAGCAAATACCTGTGCTCACACAGGGCTGGGGAGACACTGCTGTGGGGTTTATTTCTGTCCTAACAGAGCGCTGCAAGTACTGTGAAGGCAAGAAGAATAAAAGAGAGAGCAATAAATGAAGACCAGGATCAAACAAAGTGCATTTATCAAACACACTGTGAAAACTAACCCTGTGTCTCCCTTTACTGAAAGAACTATTGCCCCTTCTTCCACACTGCACCGGGGAGCTGTGCTGGAGAGGATGGGCCATAGCTGTGATCTAAAAAAGGCAGAAAACTAGGCCAAGAGCAGCTGACACCAAAATGATGGAAAGCAAACACTGCCCTGGATAAAGGTTTCCCCTCTTGAAAGGCCTTGGGAGCCTTTGCACTAACATGTCTGCTGGCCTTGCCACAATCAGCAGAGACCACCGATCCTTGAGGAA
Organism: Sylvia atricapilla; assembly: GCF_009819655.1. Lineage (NCBI taxonomy): Eukaryota > Metazoa > Chordata > Aves > Passeriformes > Sylviidae > Sylvia > Sylvia atricapilla. The sequence goes on from NC_089151.1 coordinate 426,299, forward strand.
ATTAAATCGAGAAGCACATCCAACACACTGGAAGACCAGAATGTTACACAGGAAAAAGCTAGGATATGAAGCCTAGAACAACAAGAAAGCAACTCAATGCAAGGTTATGACAGGAAAACTCTGAGTTTCTGCAGTAAATTCAGGGTTTACCAACTGGGAATTACACAGGAGGAGACAGACTAATGCACTGGTCAGGATGAACCAAAGGATGCAGCTGGACAAGTGGCACACAATCTCCAGGATGTTGCTCAGATTGTTTGTGGAGACAAGGAAGCAATAAAGGGCACATTCACAGCACTGCAAGGTCTCAGCTGGAACAACATGTCACTGTGACCACGTCAGAGAGAACACCTGAGCTGGGAGCAGAGGGGGAGCCACAGGTAGAGCAGGTGCTGGGGCAGAGGTTCTCCAGCACAAACCACAGGCTCCCAGCTCCCAGCCCTGCAGGGTCAGTGCTACCCCACAGTGCCCACACACCCACCTGCCTGCAGGGTAACACAGGAGCACTTCTCCATCCCCTCCACGCCCAGCTTCTGGCACACAAACTCAGCAGCCCTCACACAAGCCTCACTAACGCCAGTGCAGGAGAGGCTTACTCGTTTGCAAGTTAACTTTCCTACTTTTCCCTATTTATTTCTTTTGGAGGAAGATAAGAACAGGCCACAGTGACTGTGCCATGCATTATGCCAGGATTTGTCAGTTAATATTTGTGTTCCAGCAAGGCAAGGACCAGATAAGTGATGCCCTGGAGCTGCCCACCCTTGCTGGAAGTGTGCTGAGGAGCTGCTGAGGTTCTCAGAGCAGGTCATGACCCAGCTGTGACACCCACAGAACCCTGCTGAGCTGCCCCAGCCTCACCTACCTGCATGCCTGCTCACTGCCCACACTGGTACCTGCCACCACATGCTCCTCTACAGCTACAGAGCAGCATGTGTGAGCACAAGCTTTCTAAATTTAGCCCTGCTTCTTCCTGCTCCAACCTCTCCTTCCACAGCACAGGAATAATGGTGGCAATCTCTTCTGGCAGCAAGCAGAACTAAAAGGATTAATCTGCTACATCTCTGTAAAAGTACTCCAATAATTAAGAGGAGCAACTGCTGAACAAGATTAGCAATAGACTAGAACAAAACAGAATAAGCAATAGGGACCTCTACAAAAGCACGTGCCAAGGTGTCACACCTGCTACCCCAGCCATCCAGCATCCCAACAGGAATGCCTGCTGCTTCACCCTCCACTGAGCTTCACCAGGCACTAGATACAGACATGTCCCACTCCCTCTGCTCCCCTCCATCATGTGCCACTGCTGCCCCGCGGACACTCTCACCAAACCTGGTTTTGTATTGTTTTTTGCCGTTTTTGAAGTGTCTGAAGAAAGCCCAAACATGGAGTGATCGGGTCCAGGTGGGCTCCTGGCCACACCATGTCCCAGCTCTGGCTACAGCCACCACACACTGCAGTGAGGTATGGGACAGGCACCTGCTGCTCGGTCCGGCTCTGCACTGCCGAGGGGAACACCTGGGCTGGGAGGAGAGCCTGGAACAGCAGGGGGACAGGCACACCGTGCCCAGGGTGTCCTGGCAGGGAAGCTATCCCCGGCCTCGGCAGGCTGATACCTGCCCCATGGCCAGCAAGGCCACCTGATGCACCCCACACTGGGCCACAGGCCACCTGAGCACAGCCTGCTCCAGCAGGAGACTCTGGGACACTCCCTGCTCTCCTCAGAGACTGCAGCACAGCCCTACTCCGACTGCTTTAGGCTTGCTCCCTCCTCTCCCCACACTCGGCAAGAGCCCTGACACTACACGCTGGCTGACAACCACCTGCCAGCATGAGGCAACACAGACACTTCAAACACCACCTGCAACACCACCTAGATTCTACTTCTGCACGAGGAAGAGTCACTTCAAGCACTTCCCTCATGCAGCATTTACTCTGCCTCCTTTCAGATCTAGGACACAGGGTTTCTAGCCCTCCCAAGAGGTTCAGGCACACACAGGGGAACTGCAAAGGGAAGGTGACCAAAAAGCAACACCACAGCTAACAGAGAATGTGTAAAATCGTTTGCCAGGCAATGCAGCAAAACAGGAAGAGTTGCACTTAAAAACCAGTAGGAGTTTTACTGCCCTAGCGCTGGGGCTGACAAGACCATCCACCTGGGTCTGCAACTCCTCAGGCCTCCTGCAGTGCTCCAGCACCAGCCCCGGATGCTCCTGGCTGAGCACATCACCAGGACACAGGTTCCCCGCGTTCTGCTTCCCACCTCCAGCCATCTGTTTCCAGTACTCCAGCTCTGGTCTCATCCCGTCCTCACTCCTTCATGGCTTGGTTCCCGCTTTAGGGAGTTCAGCCTCAAAGAAATATCCTGGAGGTTATTTCTCTTGAAAGTATTTGGCAGCAGACGATCTCAAGTTTTTCTTAAAAGGTGCGTGTGTATGCCAGAAAGGCCATCAGGCTCAGCTGTGCTTGTCCCAGGAAAACAGGACAGAAGGAATCCAGCTGCTCCAGCCCACAGGCACCTCGGGCACCCACATTTCCACTTCTTCACTGAATACATGAATAAAGGTAACCCCACGTGAGACCAGCTCTCTGGAGTGCAGGTTTTCCCAGCTCTCCATGGAGCTGGTCCCCACCTGCCTGTCCCATCGGAGCTGCAGGGGTGTGTTTGGAGCAGCCTCAGCATCATCCCACCTGCAGCTGCAGGGCCCAGGGCCGGCGCAGGTGTGAGGGCGAGCCCAGCAGTGGCTTAGCACGAGCTGCACCTCTGGGAATGGATTCGGTGTCAAGTGTCAGCACGTAAATTGCTATTGGCTTCTCAATAAGCAGCGGCAGTGAGCTAAGTGTTTCCCTGTGTCGTGCAGGCTCTCTCTGACTCAATACAGCAGTATTGACAGCACAATCACAGGGTAATCCAGGCCCCACTAATATCTCAGCACCTCCTCATTGAAAATACAGTTTCTACTTGGACACCAGCCCATTAGCAAGGGCTTCATCACCAGTGGCCCCCCAACCCACAAGGACATGCAGCAGCACGGCCTCCTGACACTTCCTGGGGCACAGCCTAGGGCACCACAGAAAAGGGCTCTTTGCCATGAGAAATCACCAACGGAAAAAGGATGAAAGCTAATCAGAAAGTCTTTATGGCTCAAGTCTCTGTAGGTTCTGGAAAAAATTGGTATTTCCTTGCTAGACAAGAGAAGTTCATTCAGGGAATTAACTCTGTTCTTGCCCCTGACCCTCTGCCTGTCATCCGTCCTCACTATCTTATCTCTAAACCTTGACCACACGTTCCTCCAGGCAGCAGTTTATCCTTTCATTTATGGAAAACAAGAGACCTACACAGCACAAAATCCTACACCGTACTCCCTACTGCAGGGCACGGATGCTCTGGAAGATCCTTAATACTCCTCTGGCATTTGGAGAAGAGGGAGGACTGCTCATTTGCAGGTATCTCGTGTAACCAAGCACTTGAAGACAAGATCAAAAAGGGGAAGATGTTAACAAAGCTGTTGGGGACTGGTGGGTGCCTTGGGCTGGGTCCCCTGCAGAGCTGGGGTCACCCCCAGCTCCTGGCTGAGGCAGACAGCTCCACACTCCCACACTCACAGGCTCATTCATGTGGAAAGCTGGATCCCCACAGCACACAAACGGCATTGCAGAATGGGCCCATCCACTCCCTTAGCCTTAATCCATCTTGGGTTTAATCCCAACAGTAACAGCAGACCCACGAGGACTGACACCTCGAGGAGGGCAGCACACACCATGCCCAAGGCCTCCTGCTGCCCCACACAACTTTCTGAAGACCATCCACAGTGATTCCACTGCCACTGCTGCCACAGCACAGTTAATCTAAGGACCAAACCAGTAAACTGAGGATGCCTTTTACAACCACATCCCAACGTGCCTGGCACAGTGCCAGATCTTTAACCAACACAGCTCTGTCATGTCCCAGCACTGACACATAACAATCTTCCACCTCACCAGGGCCATAACAGCACCCAGTGACTGGAGAACAGCAGACAAACCGAGGTGGGAAGCACTTCCAGCAGCAGTGCATACTGCAGCCCCACTCCCAGGCAGCCCAGCACCTTGCTCTCCCACTGGACAGGGCATGCTGCAGAGAGCTGAGCACAAGGGCTCGAGAGAGAGCCCCTCTGGCATGGCCACACCAATGTGCCATGCTGGAATTTCACAGGCAGGGTCAGGAGCCTTCTGGGGAGACAGGGAAGATGATCTGGTCTGGAGACGGATGAGGAGCAGACACCAAGTTAGGAAGAGGTTAACACTGCTCCTGCCTGCAATCTGATAAATGGTCTGCAGAAAGCAGGTTCTCTCACTTTGAGATATGATGTCACTAACCTTTATTGATCCACAATCAGAGAACTTTGCTTATCTCTCTCCTGTGATATGCCCTCCTGTACTCAACTAGTGTTTAATACACTGCTGGGCATCTGGCACTCGCTCCAGCTCCCACCACCCCTCTGCTGGCCCAGCAGGACAATGTCTGACAGGCTGTGTCTGAGGTACAACCAGCTAGCTGGGGGTAAAGGCAGGTGTGCACCCGCTGCCCCTCACCAGGAGCCTGTGTTATACACCTGTACTGGAACACCTGGTGGGAAGAGGGGTATGACAGCAGTGGACAGTGGTGTGACACGGCCTCACAGCCTGGTGTATGCTCACCACTCTACACCCAAGGGGAGCACGTGCCCTCTGAAATTACTCCTGTGGGAGTGCTCACCTTAACACAACTTCTGCTATTTTACACAGACAACTTTTACTTTACTTTTAGCCTCAACTTCCTTTCTAATATTTGAGGTGAAACACAAAGTTGGGTGACTAATACAGAAACTATCAATGAGCCACGTGCTCCGATGTGGCAGCAAAGTGCCATAAACTGTATGTCCCAAATCCAGAGGGGTTTGTTTCCAATACACTAGTGATGCCTGAAAACAGCTGAACAGCCAGGTAGCAAAACCTGTACCTTCAACAATTACATCAGTCACGTGTAGAGATGACTGGAGAGGAGGCTCACATGCTGTTTTTCTGCTAGATAACACACAAAGGAGCTGCCTGGGAGCTTGCCTCACACCACCACAACCACAGCCAAGACTCGCTCACACTGCAGGGCAGCTCTCACTCAACTCTGAAACCAGGAGCTCACAGGCTCAACCAAACTGGAGGTACTGGAGAGTTGGAGTAAAACACCTCACATTTGCTTTGAAGGTTACGTGGGAATCGGTCTTGTGAAGCTTTGGAAAAGACAGAGCAGTAAGTTTTCCAACACACACAGAAAATAGCTGTGACCTATTTTACTCTATCCACCCAAAAAACCACATTCTTCTATCACTGCAGGCCAAGTTTTAGGGTAGGAGTTAAATTTTTTCCCTCTGGTAAGTACAGATGATGAAGCACGGGCACGGGGCCCCTAATCCTGAAAGCAAGATCCTAAGGAGAACCACCATGGTCTCAGCAACTACCCCCTGGTACAGCGAGAGCCCCCTTTGAGTCTGTGCTCTGTGCCTATAAACACACTGCTCTGCAAGACAGGTCAGAGGAGAAAATTAAGAAGAATGTGTCCACTTTGCAAAGGTCAAATTACTATGTTACTGTTCTGATCCAGTCTAGTGATTCTTATAGTTTCAGACATGCACCGAACTTTCTTTTTTTAATTAAAGGTCTATTGAAACATGCGCTTCTTAAAATAGTAAATTACAGCCTTCTCCAATTTGTGGAAATAAATTAGGGAACACTGTCCGAATGCCAGCCTTGGCAGAAAGCACAAAAATTACAAACTTAGACTTCCTGCAAGTCAAGAGACATTTGAATTAGAGGTTTCAGACTGTAAGCCGTTAATATTCCTGCCCAGTCATTACGTTCACATACAGAACACTAAATATTTCTGGGTGCAAAGGAGAAACACACGGGCCAGTGCCCGAGTCACCTCTGTCTCTGACAGCTGGAGAGAAATGGTCAGTGACCCTCCAGAAAGAGCTCTGGCTGACCCCAACCCCAAAGGCAGACCTGGGCAGGCAGGGAGATGCTGCTAATGAATGGGTTCCACCCTGATGCTGTCGTCCCCTGCCGAGTGCAGTGCAGTATTTATGACAGAAGTCACCCTGGGTGATGCCCTGCTCCACAGAGAGCAGCTCCAGCCCTGGACAGCAGAAATGGGAGGAAAAATAAGCTGAACCCCCTACCCCTGACATTCACTGCTAAAAGGAGTGAGGAATTACCTGCCATCCACAAAGTTCCACAAACCCTTTATCCAGCCTTGGACTGTAGGACTCTTAGCTGTGGAGAGGAGGGAGCAAAAAGCCTCAAGGAAACCCTGAAAACTTTATCTGGAAACAGTAGGAAAGCCTTCTTCCAACCTGCCTTTGCCCTGGGCATCAGCATCACCATCACCAGGCATGAACAGGAGTTAAATATCTCAATACAGGAAGGACTGAGTCACTTTTTAACAGCATCTTTTCTGAGGATCTGGTCACACAGGATATCCCTCAGCTCTCCCACTGGGCTCAGCTCTTCTAACCAGGGGAGGCAACCTGCACAGCTGCTCCCCCTTAGCTGCCCATCACTGCCAGCACTGTACCAGGAGCTACCAGAGATCTAAAGACATCGTTTGGGCTGTTTGGCCACTCAGATGTTTCCTCCATGAAAAAGCTTTCAGTGTAAATATATCCTGCTGCAGCTCAGCATCTCCACTCCATTACAGATCACGAGACTCAGCGATTCCCTGCCAAAACAGCAGACTTGGAATAGTTACAATTTTTAATGTACAGTCTATACGATAACTTTACAACATCAGGGAAAATGCAGCTCAGTGCAGCCAGCAAGGAAGTGGCCTGATAAAGAACTTCATTGCTAGAGGATGCAGCTTTTAGACATAAGCATGTTCCAGGGCAGTCTGGAAGAGCTGTCTCAGACCAGTCCCAGCTACAAATTCCTATAAGGTATTTCTGGAAAGTGGATCTGCCTCACAGAAGGCACTGCTGGATGCTGGACAGAAGAGACATCACTGCTCAGAGTGCTCTGCACAAGCTTAGGATAAAATTATAACACTGCAGGCCCATCTTCTACCTGGCAGCAATTTTATATGACAAGAACCTACATCTCACGGCATTTAATGAAAGGAATGGTTTTTTACACCCCTTCACCACAGTATTGCTGTCATCACCTCCAAGACCTGGGGTCCTCTGCTCCAGCTACAGACCACTCCGGAATTCCCAGAAACATCCCCACTGCCAGCCCTGTAAATCCAGACAGGTGCAGTTTCCTCCCAGTAAAAGCCCAAACTGGACCCAAGGGGCCAACAAAAACCCCCAAGCTGAGCACCCCTCTTCACACAGGGACCCCCAAACCTTGCATCCCACTACACTCAAGAGGCCTGGGCTGGGACCCAAGAGGCAGAGTAGAAAGGGGAAAGTGGCTGCTGCTTCTCTTTATTTAAAAGGTGCTGCTGGAGGTAGAAACACATGAAAGTCCATGTAGGACAAGGGAAGGAATTATCCCTCCCATTGATTTTCGCTCTGGGGTATTAGAAAGAACACAGCATTTATCTGGAGATTTCTTCCCAAAGCTAGCTATGGACTTTCAAACGTAAATGAGACTTGAAAGGGGCTTATCTGGCAAGAATCCACTGAAACTTCACAGGGGAGGGGGCGTGGGGAGGGAACAGGGGGGCTCTCTGATCCGTGGCCTCTGGGACAGCTGGAAGGCCCCAGCCCAGCAGCCAAGGGGCAGAGCCCCGGGCAGGCAGCAGGGAAGGAGCTGTAGGGCAGCAGGGCTCCCTGCATCCTCGTCTTCCAGCAAGCATCCCTCCTTCAGAGTCCCTTCTGCAGGCCCACAACCCCAATGGCCTCGGGACCGCAGGGCACGGAGCACTCTGGCCAGGGAAGGCAGAGGGCTGGGGCAGTGCCCTGGCTGGACACGGGCTCACTGCCCCTCCGCAGCGCCCCTCCGCAGAATTCTGGGATGATCTGGGGGGCATTTGGAGCAGATGTTTGGGTGGGTTGCGGCTGATTTTGGAGACGGTTTTGTCTGATTTTTGGGCTGAATTTGGGACACTTCGGGCTGAATTTGGGGTAATTTTGGCTGAATTTTGGGCTGTTTTGGGGGCTGAATTTTAGGAGAATTCGGAGGTGATGTGGGCTGATTTTGGGGGTCATTTTGGGCTGAATTTTGAGGTGAGTTTGTGCTGAATTTTCACTGGTTTGTGGGGTAATTTGGGGCTGGTTTTGGGGCTGAGTTTGGGAGTGTTTGTGCTGAATTTTGGGCCAATTTTGAGCCAAATTTGGGGTGATTTTGGACAATTTTTGCCTGAATTTTGGGCTGCGCCCAGGAGCTGCGGGAGGCTCAACCCTGACCTGGGGAATCCCTTCTGCAGCATTCCCAGCAGCCACCCACCCCAGTGCCACCCACCACCTCAGTGACCCACCACCCCAGTGCCACCGCCAGCCCCAAAGCCCCGGCCCCACTCGCTGGGAAAAGCCTCGGCAGCCTCGTCTCCCGTGGCTGTCTTTCCCAGGTAGCTGGGAGGGTGTAATTGGTGAGGCAGGAGATTAGAAATATCGGCAGCCTCTAAGTAAGACTTTAATTTACTGGCAGATCAATAGCGCTAGGGTTATATTGGCAAAGTGTCTACAACTCTATTGACTCACGCAATTCCTCTTATCAATTTATCAGAAATCTGGAAGCCAGAAGATATTGTTTGAAGAAAAAAGGCAGCAGGAGTTTGAACACTTAGCATGGGCTGCCCAATCAGGCACTCAGCACTAAGCGTTTTACAGCAGATGTATCAGCCGCAAAGGAGGCCAATATGATATGATTAAGAGCTAACTTGCTTCCTCACATGCCACACAGCCTTTTTAAGCTGCTTCTCACCTCAGACCTTTGCACTGAGACAGTCACTATAACAGACAGAATCCCACCAGCCCGAATGGAACCAGAAAAATTCCTATTTCACTTTGCAAATAAACTCAACCCCTCCTGCCTGGACCCTGCCCAGGCTCACCTGGGCTTCCTGTGAAGTGTCAGCTTTATGGAGTAAAAAGCCCACTACAGCATTGGGAATCTGTTCAGAAGGATTGTAGAAAAATCGCCATTTCTGAACTGCCTCAGAAAAATTCAGCATGGCAGCAGGACAGGTCTGCAGTGCCACATCCCTTTGCCTTGCAGGGTGTGAAATGGAAAAGCAAGAGAAGGGAAAAAACACATCTCCCAGATCTAAAAATCCAACGATGACAAACACTGCCAGGTATGAGAAATGTTACTTCACCTCAGAGGGGCGCTGGAACAGGAAACCAAAATAAAATACTCCAAACCCCCTCTCTTTCATTAGTCCTCAGGTGACTAGAAAACACACAGCAATTTGGGCTCTGGGCCCAGGAAATGTCTGGAGCTGCCACTCCTGGGAACTTCCCTTGACAGGATGGGGAGCTGCACACCAATGGCTACATCCCCTCTTCCAGCTGGATGCAGTGCTGCACAAGTCATCATCCCCCCCAGCTTCACTCCTCCACCCTCACACAAACGAGCACCAAGGCTCCAAATACAACTAAGGTGGTGACAAGTACCAGCCCAGGGGGAAAGGGTCTCTGGTTTCCAGATGGAACTTGCCAGTCCCCAGCCTCAGCCTGGAGGCTGTCACCCTGCTACTGAGAAGCCACAGCCCTGCCTTCCAGGGGGAAAACAATGGCTTAGAAACTAAACAGAAGTTCTGACGAAATAACTGTGAAAAAGCCTTGGCTGGAGGGCAGAAAGAGGCAGGGTGGGACAAGCACAACTGCCTGTGCTCCTGACCCACAGCCCGGGCAGCGCCAGAGCCCCTGGGCCAGCTCCTGCCCAGGTCTGCTGGCTGCCCACCCCACCTGCCCCAGAGCACGGCAGGTGACCCCTGCAGCCCCGAACACCTGCGGGCCCACAGAAAACCAGATGGCATGTAAGATTAAAATGAGTAAAATCCTTGAGCCCAAACACGGACACAAAGATACCATTCTTGGGAGGGGAAGAAACGCCTGCCTTCCCCTCGGTCAAAGCAAAAAACCAACACCCAGCTGGTGCTGACCGCCAGCAATTCCCACTCCATCGCTGCCATGTCCAGCTCACCAGAGCCACCCTTGGAGCCTCTCATCTGCTGAGAATCATCCACCCCAAGGCATTTCAGCTCCTCACTCCCAACACTAGAAAGCAAACACTTGGGACACATGGAGCTGGCGCGGCTCTGCTCCTCCACAAAGCGACTACCAGAGCCGGGGGGCAAACACTCCTCTGGACACCCAGAGCACCCAGCTGCTGCGACCACCTCAGCCCTCAAGAGACACGTCGTCCTGAGGCCCCCGAGACCCTGCAGCCGATTCCTGCGGCTGGACCTGGGCTCCCTCGGCTGAGGACAGCCGGCACCCTGGGCTCCCTGGGCTCCCTCAGCACCCTCGGCTGAGGATAGCCGGCACCCTGGGCTCCCTGAGCTCCCTCGGCACCCTGGGCTCCCTGGGCCTGGGCTCCCTCAGCTGAGGACAGCCGGCACCCCGGGCACTCTGGGCAACCTCGGCACCCTCAGCTGACGATAGCCAGCACCCTGGGCTCCCTCGGCTGAGGATAGCCGGCATCCCGGGCACTCTGGGCAACCTGGGCTCCCTCAGCACCCTGGGCACCCCCGGCACCCTAAGCTCCCTGGGCTCCCTCGGCTGAGGACAGCCGGCACCCCGGGCACTCTGGGCAACCTGGGCACCCCGGGCTCCCTCGGCTCAGGACAGCCGGCACCCTGGGCTCCCTGAGCTCCCTGGGCTCCCTCAGCACCCTCAGCACCCTGGGCTCCCTCGGCTCAGGACAGCTGCCACCCTTGGGCACCCTGAGCTCCCTGGGCTCCCTCAGCTGAGGACAGCCGGCATCCCGGGCACTCTGGGCAACCTCGGCACCCTGGGCCTGGGCTCCCTCAGCTGAGGACAGCCGGCACCCCGGGCACTCTGGGCAACCTCGGCACCCTCAGCTGACGATAGCCAGCACCCTGGGCTCCCTCGGCTGAGGATAGCCGGCATCCCGGGCACTCTGGGCAACCTGGGCTCCCTCAGCACCCTGGGCACCCCCGGCACCCTAAGCTCCCTGGGCTCCCTCGGCTGAGGACAGCCGGCACCCCGGGCACTCTGGGCAACCTGGGCACCCCGGGCTCCCTCGGCTCAGGACAGCCGGCACCCTGGGCTCCCTGAGCTCCCTGGGCTCCCTCAGCACCCTCAGCACCCTGGGCTCCCTCGGCTCAGGACAGCTGCCACCCTTGGGCACCCTGAGCTCCCTGGGCTCCCTCAGCTGAGGACAGCCGGCATCCCGGGCACTCTGGGCAACCTCGGCACCCTGGGCCTGGGCTCCCTCAGCTGAGGACAGCCGGCACCCCGGGCACCCTGAGCTTCTTGGGCACCCTCAGCTGAGTACAGCCGGCACCCTGAGCACCCTGGGCTCCATCAGCACCCTGGGCAACCTCGGCACCCTCAGCTGAGGACAGCTGGCACCCTGGGCTCCCTGAGCTTCTTGGGCACCCTCAGATGAGGACAGCCGGCACCCTGGGCTCCCTGGGCACCCCGGGCACGGGCAGCAGCAGCATGAGGGCCGAGAGCAGCCCAGACCACCGAAACGGGCACAATAAAGGCTTTTCGCTTAAGCTCCGGGAAGCAAAGAGAAAAACCACTAATTAACTCAGCAGCAAGTTGTTGGTATTTGCATACAAATGCAGGCACAAATCACGACAAACAAGGCAGGAGAAGGCAGGCCCATTAGCGCACAGGGATCCAGGCCGGCTCCGGTGGGTCACGGCAGGCAGGCTGCCAGCTGCTGCGGGGACACAGGCACCCTGGTCTCCCCAGCACCGCGACAGCCACAGACCCTTTCCTCCACGTGAAACAAAGGAACGGGATGAATTCTTCAACCCCAGGCAAGAGTAAAGTAAGAGCTGCCAGGGAAAAGCCGACCTGAAGCTGCTCAGTGTGGCAGCTGTGCGGCTCCTCAGCCGGGAGGGCAGGGCAGACTTCCACCCAGGGGACGGACAGACCCACATCACAAAGCACAAATCACACCTGACACAGGGAAAGAATGCGCCCAAAAGCCTGAAACAAATGACCTGAGCAGAACAAAATCCAGCTACTGCTGCAGTTCAGCAAGTTCAGCCTTCCAAAAGCCACTACAGCAGTAGCTTTATCACACATTCCACCTGATGGTGCCTCCTTGCTCTGGAGGTTCCTCCTCCTCGCCCCGCAGAGGCTGCAGGTGTGCTGGGCACTGGCTCCCAGCACCCTGATGGACCCACTGCTCCCTGCCCCTACACACTCTGCATTTGCCTAATGAGTCACTTATTACTGCTGAGGGCTCGGCATTACAAAATATTTACAATTTTTCCTCTTGCAAAAAGACAAAACCTGCAATTCGCTGATTGGGGTTTTGCTGAATTCTGTGTTCCTCCCCCCCAGTCCCCTCAGCTGGGACCTCAGGATTAAAAGAAAACCCCAGCAACTACCAGTTCACATCAGGGCCTAACAAAAAGAAAAAAAAAAAATCTGATTTCTAATTTTATATAGGAAACTCTGACTGGCAAGATCCCAAGAATGCTTCCACACGGTGACCTTTATTAAACGCAAGTTTCTCATCGCTGCAGCTGCGAGCACAGACCCTGAGCTCAGGCAGAGAGCACAGCCCGGCCCTGCCATGGGGCACCTGGAGCCTGTGCAGGGTCAGAGCAGTGCTGGGCAGCACCAGCTCTGTGTCTGCAGCCAGGCAGCAGCCGGGGCTGGGCTGCAGCATGACACATCCAAACAGGAGCCGAGCCTGAGCCAGCAGGCAGCATCTGCACTGGAGCTCCCACCGCAACGCACAGCTCAACCTGGACTGGACTGGAGCACCGTTACAGGAGAAATGGTCTGGATGACATTTTTTACTCCTAAATGCAAAGTTTCAGAAAAGACATTACTGAAAAAAATCACAGCAGCTCTAACAGCTATTCCCACGCTCAGGTCCTGCAGCATCTGATTCAGAAACCATCGTTTTGGCTTTTGAGTGTGTGTTTGCAGGAGAAATCACTTCTGCTCGTCCTCACCTGAGAGCCAGTTATGACCACATTTTCACTCTGGGGTATGATATTTTGCTTTACTAATGACTTTATATAGAATAAACCATTAAGAAACCATCAGTCTATGGAAACAATCAGAACCTGGAGGTTTTGCACAGGAGTCACTCTGTAACAACCAGGTAAAGGGGTGTCTACACAGAGATGTCCCCAAGAGAGCCCCCGGCGCGCTGGTGCTCGGATGTGGACGGGCAGACAGACCTCAGTGTGGAGTCTGAACACACCTGACACACGAGCACACAGAGAACACTACACACACAGCTGAGGCCCAGGAGCACAACCTGCACCAGGGCAGGGCACAGCCCAGCCACCCTCCCCTCTGCCCCTGGCCCTGCAGCCCCTGCCACCAGCTACATCCCAGACCTCTGCAGAGTAACAAAGACACAAAAGAGACTCCCTGGACATGCGATCAGGCAACTGCTTAAATAAAACCAAAATCAGTTTAAAAAACTGCAGCAAATACGTGGTTTGGAACTGCCAAGGGCGCTGGACAGTGGAGGAGGAAGAACTACCTGAGGCAGGTGCGGACCCCTCTGAGAGGAGGATCCAGATCCCTGAGAAAAGCACTGGGCAGTGCTGCTGCAGAGGAACAGGGGGTGGACGGGGAGCAAACAGATTGTTTGTTTATCTAAGCAGGTGAGACTACAAACAGAAGCCATGCAGGCTGCCAGCTGCAGGTGCTGGCTCTGCAGAGCACAGCGAACGCAGCGGGCCATGAAGGCCTGGAGCAGTGCCAGGGCAGCACACGGCAGAGCCCAGGGACGGGCGCTGGCTGCCAGCAGCCACAGCTGCTCACCCACAGCACAGCAATTTCCACCCAGCTCCCCATGCCAGAGCTCCCAAAAGGACAGGGATGCTCAGAATGAGCCCGGGCACTGCGGGACCAGCTCATCCTTCTGTGGCAGAACGAGCTTATCCTTCAGCTAAGCCTCAGCCACAGCTCAGCTTCCTTAGGTGAAAGGGCTGCAAAGGGATCCTCTAACTTTAACCATGCTGTACTCCTGAAAGGGCAAAACAGTAATACTATAAAGATGATTAAAAGCAGTGCCTTCCTCCCAAGCACTCTACACTAAATGCAGACATAGGTGCCAGCCCCACACTAGGACCAAGCTTTTGGCTGGGGCAGCAGCAGAGTGAGCACTCCTCTGGGCACAGGCCTTGGTTCTGCCAGCCTGTTCCCCTCTGCTCCAGCAAAGCCATTTCAACCTGCACTGCAGAATTATTTCAAATTAAAGGGAAGCTGGCAAAAAAACACAACCAAAAATAAAAACATTTTGAGGAAGCTCTTTTTCTCCCATCCTTTAGCAGTTTTTCTAGCCCAGGTCCCTTCCCCAAACTACTTCCCTGTGCCATTGCCCCAGAGCTCTGTGTCAGCAAAAGGAAAAGGCAGCCAGGGCAAGGCTGGCCTTGGCAGCAGCACCAGCGTCACACACAGAGAGGACACCAGCCCCCGCCTCCTGCCTCAGCACCATGGAGCCCTTGCGGTGATTCACCTGCCAGGAGTCCCCACACACAGGTAAACAAGAGGAATTCAGCACAGGCTCCTGAACACAGCAGTGTGAACCTGCTCCTGTGAACAGGACATTCCTGTTTTGGTTTGAAATCAACTTGCTTTGGTACAGCTCGTAACTGTTTCCAATTCAATTAAGCCAAACTAAAATAAACCCTCCTTGAACTGAAAATAATGTCCACGGGGCATTCTAATGTGCAAGTAAATCCTTTGAAAAAATAATAATAAATCAATGCAAACTTTTCTAAGCAGGAAGAGTGCTGGTAAGCAGAGGGTATTTGTTCTGAAAACCTCTGAAACAGTCAGAATGAGAAGCCAAGCAGAGTTTTCAGCAGACACTTCTCAGAGCCCAACTGCACTGTTTACCTAAGACAGTTAAAAGAGTATCAGCAGTGTGAAATGCAGCCAGCTTCAAAGTCACAGTCTCGAGTCCTAAACATGCCACAGCAACCTCATTTTAGGCAAACACAAGCTCTATTTTTGTTAAGTGTTTCTCTTCCTCTGCTGTGCAAGAGGCTCATACAAGGAAGAAGGAACTTTAAATACAAAACCAACCAAACAAAAAAACTTTCACACTCAAGACACCATGAGAACATTAAAGAACAACAGTTCTGTCCTTTCTCCCACAGTATTCACTGTAGCTATTTCTACCAAAAGAAGCTTTATTTTACCATTTTCTTCCCCTTTTGTAAACGACCTGCACCCTAAGACTCTCAGTCTTTTTATTTCCAGTCACCAGGGAGCCAGGAGCCATCTCTGGGGCTCAGAACTGCCCTAGCCTCCTCACAGTGACCTGGGCCATGGGGCCGACTTCAGGCCCCCATCTCCCCCTGTGCTGGTCACACACAGCCAAGGGCATGGCTTGGAACTGTTCAACATCCAGGTAATGCCATTAATGGAGACAGCTGAGTCTTAACGAAAGTAAATTCCAGCAGCAGTTGAGAAATCACCGTCCTGCTCCATAGTCCAGCAAGGCCTTCAACAAGACACAGACACAGCTTTTAACATCCCAAATATTTGCATACAGGAAGACCGTGACCAAAATACTCCTCCCCTCCACCTCCTAACATGCTATGTTTTAATGGCAGCTGAAGCCTTTTTGGTTTCTCCACTTTTTTTTTTTTTTTTTTTTTTTTTTTAATTTTAAAATGCAGAAGACCCACTAAGCAGCACCAACAGCAAAATCCCCATGCCTGTGCCTGACACCTCTCCATTCATTTCTCCAGTGGTAGAAAACTTCAGATCTCCAGAGGACAGCCAGTGCTTCTGGAGGAATCTCATCAAATGCATCTCACTGACTATTCATGGGCTTTGTACCCAGAAGCAAGGAGGGGCTAAGAAAAAGATTGCTGAGGGGGATAAAAGCCAGAGTCCTGACATCCAGTTCCTGCCTAAAGTAAGCAGACATCCTCACAGACAGCGGCTCCTTGGACTCAAGGAAGGAAACCTCCAGTCCCAAGAGAGCATCCCATCACTCCAGAGACACAAAGGGATGCTTAGATGAGGAACATGGCTGGAGAAGTGGCTAGCTGGACACTTCCAGTTGTGCTGGAAGAGCCAGAGGACCTTTCAGAAGGTGTCTGGCAACCAGGTCTGCAGCCCTAGGCACAGCTGGGAGGTTTCAAGAGAAGAGAAGTCAGTGGTGCTGCTCCTTCTGTGATGCTGACCTCAGCCACTGCTGTGCAGAGCCGAGCTCAACCCTCCTCCTCCTCTTGCATGGGCTCCAAGCCATCCCCCAGGCCCTTCCAGAGCCTGGCTCTGCTGTTCACACATCTGCAGTTCCAGGTGAAACCGCTGCAAGCCTGCAAGCATGAAGGCTGCTTTTCACACAGGGCTGTGCTGGCACCAGACCCACCACCTGGGTCATTTCCAGGATCTCATGCAAACCTCCGGGACTTCCACGTCGCCCAAAATAAAGAGGAAACAGTAGAGAGGCTGGTTAAAATAAAGCAAGCCAGGAAAAAAAAAGAATCTGTGGCAGCTCCTTCAGACAGGCACTGCTATTTGCCAAGTAGCTGGTTTCTGAAATAGCAGAGGGGCACGTGGCGCTGACCACCAGGGCTGGGCATCCCACGCCAGCAACGGGCACGAGCTGGCAGCGATGTCCAGCTCACCACCTGCTCTCCCCTCTGCCAGCCATGAGGTGCTGCCACAAACCCCTAATTTCTCAAACCCTGGCCTTCTCCAGCACCAGCTTGCTGTGGGGCAGTGTGTGCTTCTTGTCCACCACCTTGACTAACAACACAACCAACCCAGCAGCCTGCCGCACGTGCTGCACCTCCTCCAGCTGTGCTGCAGGCCCAACACCGTGCACACAGGAGCTCAGGGTGTACACCTACCTACTCCTTTACATGTGCCTTCACTTAGACTTGGGCTCTCCAGGACTACAAACCCTCGCTAACATGACCAGGCCTCCACCCCAGTGCTCTGTGCCCCAGAAAGCATCATCAACAGGAGGGATGAGATGGTGTCACAAAACATGGACCAACAGGCTCCATTTCTCAGGTACCACAGCACAGGTCTCCAGCATGATGCCCTGCTGGGAGGTGCTGAGGTGCTCTGGACAATCCCTCTGCTCCACAGCTGCCCCCAGCACAGCAGCTACTGCCATCTAAAATTTAAGGATGCCACAATGCTCCGGGGATTTAAAACACATTATGATTTTTCACAACCAACCCCCACTTACAGTCCCTGCCTATGAACTATGCATCATCCCATTTCATCCTCCAGCTGAGGCAAACACTTGGTGTCTTGCCCAAAGTCAGCGTCAGAGCTGAAACGGATCTTTTGACTTCCAAACAAGCTCACGGTGCTTTTAACTGTCTCTATGGAAGATGAAAAACAGCAAGAAGAAAGGAACTGGGGAAGGAAGTATGTAAGACTAAAAGAGACAAAATTAACAGGAGAAAATTAAAGGGGAGAAATTTAGGCTCTGACATCTGAAGTAGCTGTGTAGGAGCTCATGTCTGGGTGCCGCAGACCCAGCTTCCAGAAGAAAGGCCAGAGCACCCATTCCTCAAAGCCAGATGTGAAGGCGCTGACTGCAGCACCCTGGGGACACGGTGAGCCCTGCCAGCCCCTGAGTCCCACCGGGTGCCTTCATCTCCAGTGCCTGGGCCCAACAGCGTCCTGGGCACCTGCTGTCCCCAGCAGCACTGGGGAGGGATGCCCTGCTCCTCCAGGCAGCTGAGCATGAATGACAGCGGGCCCGCACTGTGCTGGCGGCCGGGGCGCCTCACTCCGACACCAACAAAGCAGAAGGTTAATTTGAACCTCACAGCCCTGCTGCTGCGCGCCTGTGCCTCCTCCTCGCCCTCCCTCCCCGCTCTCCTTTCTGTGCAAAGCCTGACATCTACAGTTCTGTCTGGCACAGTCAGGGGCTGCGGTGGGAACCGTGCAAGGACACGGGGACGTGGTGGCCGGCTGCCCTCCGCTCCCCGGCCTCTGCTCAGCCACACTGCACAGCACAAAGCAGCCTCAGCCCCATCCGGGGACACGCACCAGGAGCTAAGACCACCCGGCAGTACCACTCCAGCGGCCACCAGCACACTGCTACAGCTCAGCTGAGAGCAGCCCCTGCGCTGGCACCGACACCCAGCACTGCCCAACACCGCGTGCCCCAGGAACCACAGCCCGGCAGCATCGCCTCCGCAGCCGTCCTGCAGGAACCTCCTGCACCCCAGCACGACACAGCCCCTGCTCTGCTTTCCAGGCATCCAAGGGGCTGGGCACCAGCCTCTGCAACAACAGAGGTACAGCTGAAATGCACAAGCTGCTGTGCACAGCCTGAATCCAGAATACCTTCACACTGCAGGAGCAGGGCTGGTTTGCAGACTCTGCAGCTCCCAAACCTGTGCCTCAGACACCAAGTAGCTCCCTGCACTTTCCCTGCTCAGTCTCCTGAACCAGCCTTCAGGCCTGCTGAGATGCTTTCTCAGCACATGGTACCTCAGCAAAGACACCTTGGGGAAGAAGCCCCGGATTCTGCATCATCTCAAACAACACGCACCTGATGGCAGCTCAGCCAGCTGTGCCTCCGCACCCTCCTCACCTCCCCCTTCTTCACTCAACTCCATTACAGCAAGAAGACCAAAACCCTCCGAGCCCACCGCCAGACGTCACGGTCACTGAGGAAACCCAGTGCCTGACCCAGCAGGATCAAGCACATCATCGCCATGTTACCATCAGCAATGCCATTTGTGTGCTGAATTCCGCACCGAGTGTAGGTCTGTTTGCACAAGGCGGCTGCTGGAGGAGCACGGAAGGAGGGTTAAACCTCCTGCTACCCAACGAAGCCAACCAGCCATTTTGGAGCCAGGGGCCACCAGCCAGGAAAGCGTGGCTGGAAGCCTGAGGTGAGCCCAAGGCAGGACACAGGGTACGCTGCTGTTGGGACCTGAGGGTTTGGGAACAACTCCCATCTTCCCTGGGCAGGGACCCGATGCTTCAGCAGGCACACTTGGGCCATGAAAATAAGCACTAAGAGCTAACACATCACAGGCCCTGCAAGCTCCACTTTTCCCAGATACTGGGGCAGGTGGAGAACAGGAAAAATCCTTATGCTAGAGCTGCCAGGCACATTGTCTGCTCCAGCATTACTGCCAAGCCAAGGAACCTGCACAGCTCAGCCCTCACCAGATTTAATACCTGAACGCCTGGTTACCACAGGGCCCGCATCCTCATGCTCAGCAGCAACATTCACCACTCAGTTCAGAACACATTGAGAAATGTTTGTTTTCTGGGGGGGAAAAAGGAAAAATATTGCCGGCCCTCTTTGCCTTTTCATAGCGAGAGGCTTGTTTGGCACTTGTGACATAATGAAATTACCATCAACAGCCAAGTGTCTCTCCCAGCAGCAAACTCAAGGGCAAAGCTGGGTGGCCGCAGGCTGCCAGCAGCACCCGCTGTCATGCCACTGTCCCTTGCACCTGAGCAGCAGCACCTGGAACATGGCGGCAGCCACCACCAGCTGCGGCCTGTGTTGGACCTTATTCCTGACATCCCCGACCAAAAAACAATTTCGTGCGGGGACAAACTTGGGTCTCCTCGCAGGCACCTCCGACACACACAGAGCACACACCTGGCTCGTACCCGGCACAGCCGGCGTTGCTGTGGCGACCAGCACCCACCTCCCGCACCGACAGATGGACACGTGTGTCCGGCACGGCCAGGGACAGCAAGGCCACGCGGAGAGACCTCAGCAAGACCCGCGGCACGTCCGAGGGGAGCGAGGAACGCGGGGTGGCCAGGGCTGGTGGGATCCCCAACCGGGCAGCAGGACCGCTGACGGCGACAAGGGAAACCCGACTCATCCGCCCTGTTTTGTTGTTTGCCTTTTTTTAAAAAAAAAAACTAGCTGGAATTTATCTGTTTCTCCAATCCCTGCCTACACACAAACCCAACCTCGGGAGCAAACAAAAATGCCTGAATCGCAGCTCCGAGACAAAGCAGAAGGCGAGCGGGCGGCCTGCTCCCGCTGCCCTCACCTCACCCCTCGGCGCGAGGCGGTTATATTTAGGTACCGCCACGGTCTGCGGTGCCGCGGCCCCCTCGGGCACGGCGCAGAATGCAGATTTTCCAGACAACAGACCACAACAGCTCCGTCAAAACCATTAGAGGCTGCGGCGCCCAGGCCTGCGCACAGATGTTTTGATTCCCACTCTCCTGCCACGACAGCCCTCGACAGCCCCGTGGCTGCCGTCATGCGCCGGACACCCAGCCTGAATTCCGGCTGTCGAGGAGGGAGGCAGCAGAGAAGGGCAGCCCTGCTCCCCAGGGAGGAGCTCCTCTCTCTAGTCTCCCCCTGCATCTCCCCAGGGATGGAGAGGCTCCCGCAGGGCTCCCAGACGGCGTGGGGGACGACCCACCCTTAGGGAACAGGAGCAGCACAGCGGGGGCAGCCCCCACAGGCACCTGCTGTGGCCCCGGGGGCCTCTCCCAGGCCGAAGCCCCCACAGCCATCAGTCGCAGGAGCCTGCGAGCGGCACAGGGTCCGGCACGTGCTGGGCTGGGGGGCCTTGTCGTGACCCGGCTTTGTTCACAGCCCACTTCTGCTGCCAGCCGGACGCACCCACCGGTACAAATACACGGCCCCCAAAGCCACACAAAGGCCAAACCTCGGCCGCGCTCTGACGAAGGGATGCAGGAGCTGTGAAACACTCAGCCTCTCCCAAGCCTGTCCCTCCGGGATCGATCACCGCAGCACGCGCACCTCCAGCCCCGGCAGGGCCGGCGCACGCCGCCGCCAGCACCCACGGAAGATGGTTGCCGAAAACTCTCCCACCGCAGATGAGAAAGCAACACTGGCAGGGAAACGCTCCCACGAGGGATCGAGCCCCCGCAGAACAAAACAGCACGTGAATAAAGTTGATGTAAAAGGCCACTAGTCCTTTTTCTGCTTCTCCACGCAATATTTTTTTTATTATTATTACTGCTATTGCTGTTATTTTGGAGAGCGGAAGGAGGTGTTAACAGGGAAGCTGACGCAGCCAGCTGCGCGTCCATCACTTTGGGATTCAGCGATTCCTGCTGAAGCCGTTCAACCACTGGCCAGGCCCAAAGCAAATCTGCTGCTCCTGGCCTCTGGCACGACACCGACAGCAACCGGGGCGGGGGTCAACGCAGGGAGATGAAAGAGAGACACACGCCTCCGCTTTTGTCAGAGCAGCCACCGCTGGGCCCCGGTGTGACAGTGACCACGACAAGGCCAGGCGACGGTGCCAGGCACACAGGGCCGCCCGCACCGCCCCGGCCTGCCAAGCAGCACCTTGGCTCGGTCCTGTGGGAACAAAAGGCAGCGGCAGGGTGGGAGGGAGGGTCCGGAGGCTCTGCAGCAAAGGACCGGCGCTGCTGCGGCCGGCACCGCCGAGCGGGAGAGGGGCTGGAGCCAACTTCCTGCTGCCCTCTGTTCCCAGAATGACCGCGTCAAAAAGAAAAGAGGAGGAGAAAAAAAATACAAATACGGCAAAGCAACTTCTGGGGCCAGATGCAGAATTTCGCTCCCCTCTAATGTGCCTTTTCTTTGCTTTTGTTCCAGTCGAAGGCAGCCTGCGGAGCGGGACCGGGCAGGAGGCAGCTCAGGCAGCCGCACAGCGGAAAGCCCTCGACCGGCGGCAGAGCAGAAGCCTGGCGAGCCCTGGGCCTGGCCGCAGGGTCGGCGCTTCACGGTGCCGGGGAGCCCAGCGTGATCCTGCTGTCGGGGGCCTGGGACACCCCCTCGCCCCCCTCCCGGCTGCTCCTCGGCCCCCGCTGCTGCGGCAGCCGAAAAGCCACGCTCCGTCTTCGCTCAGTGCCGGACCAGACAGTGCTCCCTAATGAGGGAGCATTACAATCAGCTTGTAATGCTGAATTTTTAATGCTGCCGAGGGCTCTGTTACATAATAAAGGGGGGAACGGGAGCAGAGGGCGGCCGGTGGGGCAGCCCGATCCCCCCGGCCACGCAGGCGGTGGCCCCGGCCCGGTGGCCGCCCCTCGCACCCCCTGACCCGCCGCTTACCGCCAGCGCCGCAGGACAGGGCGCGCACGACGCCCATCGGAGCTCCTGCCCTGCCGGGAGGGTTGCACAAACTTTCCTCAAGTGCGTGGAGGGGTGATGCCAAAACGCTGGCTCCGCACTCTGCCGCGGCTCGGCCGGGAAATGATTTAAAAGCAAAGTTCACGAGCATGTTAACGGCATGCTCTCGTATGTCCCCGCACACACGGGCTGCGCTGCGCCGCTCGGTAATACCCTAAGACTGTAAATCTATAACCACTGCAATGATTTAGTGATTAAAAACATGATAACATATTGTGTAACTGCAAACCACAGAATCCCTGCCAACTCTCCTCCGAGATACAGGAACAAAAATACAGAAAATGTGTTGCTCGCAGCGGTCTTCCTAAACTCGATGGAAAGATTTTAATAATAATAATAATGCAAAAAACCCCAGAAAAACAAACCCCAAAAACAAAAACCCAACCCAGACATCAGAAAAGGCTGGTTATAAAGCAAGGCTAGGAAAAAAAAATATTTAAAAGACGGAACTTTAAATACGGATCTTGCTCTAACAAATTACAATCTAAACATGCCTCGCTTTTTTCTCTTTTTAAGTTTGTCGTAACTGGAATAACTGGTCTTGTGTGATGTCTTGCATATTCAAAGTGCTTTGTAATAGGATACGGAGACCAAACCTTATTTGCCTAAACTCAATGGGTTTTATTTTTTCCCCTCTCTCCCCCCCCATTTCTTTTCCTTTTATTTTCCCTCCTCCCCCCCCTTTCTCCCCTATCAGGGGGAGGGTGTGGGGAGAGGCAAAAGGAAGCGAGGGCTTTAAGCTGTAAGGAAAATACCTGAAAGAGGGAAGCTGCAATCCGTAATACAGCGAGGAAAGCCAAATATTATACATATATTTTTAAAGGCAGCTATGGGAGTTTTGGCCTCTAAGCAGCCAACTTGACCCCATTTTCTCTATTCTCTTATTTCCTCCGTTGCAGGATTCC
Organism: Sylvia atricapilla; assembly: GCF_009819655.1. Classification (NCBI taxonomy): domain Eukaryota; kingdom Metazoa; phylum Chordata; class Aves; order Passeriformes; family Sylviidae; genus Sylvia; species Sylvia atricapilla. The sequence continues at coordinate 449,389 of NC_089151.1, forward strand.
TGCACCTTCAGTCGTATTCGAACTCAATGTGACCCTAAGGAGGGAGTCACCGAGTCTCCAGAAAATTGCTCCATATTAAACAGGAGCAAGAAGAGGAGAAAGACAGCCAGCCGGCGCAGAGGGGACACGGCTGCGTGAGAGTCCAGGACATACCGAGAGCAGCCCCAAGCACAGCGGGAGAAAGAAACAGACCTCGCTCGGAACCAATTTTTGTTTGTTTGTTTTTTTTAAAAAAAGGGGGGGGCGCGAGAGAAACTGAAAAAAAAAAAAAAAAAAAAAAAAAGAAAGAGACAAAGACACAAACGCAACCCAAATTATAAATAATTCACAGTCCGAATCCCGCGTGTGCGTGGCACCCACGCACGCCGCGCACAGCCAGGGCACATCCACACACACAGACACACACACGCTGCCCTCGGAGGGTGCGTGCGGCAGCGGGAACCCGAGCGCGGCGGGTCCCGGCGGGCACCGACAGGGACCCGCGTTTCACGTAGCGCGCTAAGCGCCGGGCGATGCGGCCCCGAGTCATTAACCCCGGCCCCGGGCGGGCTCGGCCTGCGGTGCCGCCCGCCCCCGCCGCGCTCCCGCACCGAGCCGCCCCGCGGGGAACAAGAATCGCCGTTCCTGTGCGTGGCCAGGCCGTGCGGGCCGCGGGGCTCCGCGGGGCGCGGGGCTTCCGCGGGGCCGGGCCCGCCGCCGCCGCCGGGGCAGTTTTCGGCACTTTCTTCGCTCCTTTGTTTTCCGGCGCGTCCCCGGCGCGGAGCGGCGGCGGCCCGGCGGGGTCCCGGGGGCGCGGGCTCGGAGCGAGGCCGGGCCCCCGCCGCCGGCCCCGCCGCGCACAAAGCGGCCGGGCGGGCGCCGCGCTCGCTGCGCGCCCCGCGGCCATGGCCGGCGGGCGGGGCGGGGGGGGGTCCGCGGGCGCGTAGCGGCCCCCGCGGCGCCGGCACCTGCGCGTCCCCGGCGGCGGCGGCGGGGCTCCGGGACGGCGAGCGGCACAAAGTTTGCTGGGGGATCCGGGGCGGTGGGTGGGAGCGGACGGGAGGGGGGGCCGGACCAGCCCCATGCAAAGCAGCCCGGGCGCCCCGAGCAGGAGGAGCCCGAGCGGGGGGACAGGGCAGAAAAGTTGCCACTTACGCGGTCGCTGCTCCGGCGGCGGCGGCGCTTTTAATCCCGGGCGGCGGCGCGGGGGCTACAGATCCCATGCAGGCTGCGGCGGCTGCGGCGGCAGGAGCGCGGGGCTCCGCGGAGGGGCCCGGGGCAGCAGCAGCGGGAGCCGGGGGCAGCAGCCGGAGCCGAGCGGGAGCCGCCGCCGCCGCCGCCGCTGCCCAGCAGCAGCATCGTTGTCGGGGAGTTTGCAGCCCCCCGGAGAGAGGGGGCCGCGGGCGGCGGCAGCAGCAGCGGCGGCGGCGGGTCGGGGCGGAGCGGCGGGCGCGGAGCGGAGCGGGCGGCGGGCGCGGAGCGGGCGGCGGGGCTGGCGGTCGCCGGAGCAGGAAGCGCCCGGACTCAGATCTGATGATTGGGAAGAAAAAAAACTCTTTGGATCTTTATTCTGCTAATTAGTTTCCTGCAAAAAATGGCTGATTAGTGCAGTGCGCATGTGCCTCATTACCCAGGCACGACGGGAAGGGCTAATTAGCCACCTTCTGGATCAATAAGATTCAGCCCAGGCGGCGGGGGAGGGAGCGAGCGCGCAGGAGCGGGCGGGGGGAGCGCGGCGGCGGCGGCGGCGCCGCACCGAAACTTGGGGCAAGCGGCCGGCCCCCAGCCCGCGGCGGGGGGGCCCGGCCCGGCCCGGCCCCGCTCCGCGCCCCGCCGCGCTGCCCCGCGCAGCGCCTCTGCCCGCGCAGCGCCGGCCCGGCCAGGGGGGCCCCGGGGCCGCGCTCCGCACCGCTCCGCTCCGCGCCGGCGGGACCTCCGCGGGGCCACCTGCCCCCGCGCCCCGGGCGGGGCCGCGCCGCCCCGCTGCACGGCGGAGCCGGGCCGGGCCGACCCCCGCCGCCGCCGCCGCCGCCGAAGTTTCCCCGGGAGCCGCCGGGAAAGTTGCGTCCGGCGGCGAGCGCAACTTTGCGCGCCGGCCCCGCCGCCGCCGCCCGCGGCATCCCTGCGGCATCCCCGCGGCCCGGCCCCGTTCAAACTTGGCGGCCGCCGCTCCGAGCGGGCCGGCGGATCAATGCGGCCGCGGCCGGCCGCGCTGGGAGCCGGGCTACAGGTTTCACCAGCCATCGCTGGCAACAGCTTTGTCATTTTCTAAAAATAAGAAGCTAAAAGTTATTGTAGAAGAAGGGGCTTTTTTTGTCCCCCGCACAATGTGCCTTTTGTGAGTTTAATGCCATTCTGGGGCTCTCTATAGCCCCGGACAATGGGGAACTCCAGGAGGCGGCTGTGCCTCTGCCTTTTTTCTTTCTTGCTTTCTCTTTTCTTCCCCCCACCCCCCTCCTCTTTTTTCCCCCTTTTTTCTTTTTCTTTTTTTTTTTCTTTTTTTCCTTTTTTTTTTTTTTTTTTTTTTAAGGAGAGGATGCAACATTCCTCTAGTCCCACCAGAACCTCTGCTTTGATAAAATAAATATTTCTCTAGCCTAACGGTAACGTTTTTCACTTTCTGCTCGGATCCATGTCCGATTATTATTTAAAATTTTTATTTCCAGGAGCTTGTCCCTCCCCATTCCAGCCCTAGTGAGAAATGTAGATGATCGCTGGGAACATGGGATTTGAATTTTAGGAGGAGGTGAACCAGTAAAGAACCTCTGTCCAGGCTTCAGGAATGTGGGTTTTTTTCATCTTTCTATAAGAGGCTATTTTTATTATTAGTAGAAATGCATCTAAATTAATTCATGTCTTGAAAATCTAAAGAAGCTCCTTTTTTGCCTTTTTTTTTTTTTTTTTGCCTTTTTTTAACCTTTTTTGTGTGTGTGTGTGTGTTTGGTTTTTTTTTTGTGTGTGTGTTTTGGTTTTTTTTTTTTTTTTTTTTTTTTGGTGTTTATTTTTTTTTTTTTTTAATTTTCATAATAACTCAAATAATTATCTTCCTGGTTTGTTTCATAGCTCTGAACAAGGAATGCAGTTGCGGTCAGTTTTTCCATTTGGGAGAACCTTAATGTACATGTATTTTATACTGCAAGGTAATAAACTGCATGTTTGTTAGTACCTATTATAATGAAATGTCTTGAGCTTTCCTTGTTTCTTACCGTGGGGGTTGACATTTGGAATTTTGACAAGTCCCTTTAAGTGGGACGGGGGTGAAGGAAGAGCACGGGTGATGAGGAATTTGACTGTACTGTTGATGCATTGCTGGAAGGGGCTTGTGTTTGGGGGAAAGTCGCAGGTTTTAAGATGCAGGGTTCGATGGGTGCCACGGTTCTGTGGATGTTGTACCTGCAGCCCTGGTGTGCCCAGTGACCCAGGCGTGCTGCATGTCAATCCTGGTGGTCGGATTGACCCCAGAGGGGGATCAGTTTGCGTTTAAAAGCTGCCCTTAAAAATCTGTCAGTCCCTGCTTGATGCATGTCTGTCTGGTTTTGTGAAACAATTGTTAATGTACTCATCTTTAAAAAAAATAATAAAAAAAAAAAAAAACAAACAAAAGAAAACCAAACAACCCCCACCAAAATAAATAAAAAAAACCCCACTGAAAATCCCCACCCAAACCCTAAAAAAAAAAAAAAAAAAAAAAAAAAGAAAAAAAACCCACCCAAGCAAAAAAATAATTTAGGAAAAGCAACAACACATCAAAAACCAACTAAGCCCCAAAGCATGGAGCTCTGTGGGAATCAGAATTTTTGGGGGCTGCTTGGTGCGCTGCCTGGGAAGGTGCATGTAATTTCTAGCTGTTGTTCTTGCTGAACGTGAACCGAACGTGGGTTGAGGAAGAAGTTGAGGCGAGAATAAAGTAACCCTTGTCTTAGCACTTGGGATAACTTGGAGAAGTGCCTCCTTTCCCCCGAGGCTGTGGATCTGGTGGCCCAGGCTGCGGGTGCTGCCTGTGGCCACACTTTCTGCAGAGCAAAGCAAAAGGAAACGTGTGGGGAAGTTGGGGAGCAAAGGAGCGCCTGTGGATGCTCCAGAAATAGGCACCTCCACAGGGACGTGTGCGGGCGCGGGCTGGAGCCATGGATGTTGTCTCTGCGCTCGCATCGCGAATTCGAGCTGTGCGCCGCTGTCCTCTAATTTCCCATGACAACATATGGATCCCATAAAGGCAAACATGCCGAAGTGCATCTGTCTGGGTAGTTAACACAAACCAAACATCCCCCGCTCGGAGATCCCGCTGCTCCTCTGGCCGTGCTGCGCGGAGCCCTCCTGCGCCAGCCCCTCGGAGCTCCGTCTTTCTTCTCCGTCACGCTCCCGGGACGAGCCCGAGTGCCCCGAGAGGGAGGAGGGCAGCGGGCGCCGGGTCAGAGGAGCGGAGGGGTTAAGCGGGGAGAGGGGCGTGCGCCCCGCGGCCCCCCACCCTCCTGGGAGCCGGTCCAGCCCGAGCAGGCTCTGCCCCGGGGTCAAGTCCTAGGACATCTCTCCCTCCCCTCCTGGCTCGGGCTGGGGAGGGAGAACAGCAGATGAGCGGAGGGCAGAGGTTTGCCCCTCATCCTGGACGCAGACGTCTGGAGGCTGGGGAACGAGAGAGTTCCCAGTTTTCCAGGTTGCCAAAAGAGGTGATGAGGGGAGGCTGTGTGTGAAAAGAAGGGAAGGAACAAGTGACGGCTGCAGGACCGGCGGATAAACCACTGCGCAAACACCGAAACGCAGCCAAGGAATTAAGGGATAATTCGTACAGAAATCGTTAGGTATGATTACATGTATGTGCACGTGTGTGTCCTCTAAAAAATTTACTTCCCGTAAGATTTCTTTGTTCTAGGCAAAAAGACAATCTGGTTGCTAAAATGTAAAAAGGGGCTTCCCTTACTTTAATTAGAAATTTTGATACGGCCTCGTCTGCAATTGTGTGGGTGCCTCTTGTTTCTATATGTGTATCTCTGCATACGCATAGATGGGATTTTGGGTTCAAATAGCTTTTAATGTGCTTAGCAGAAAGAAGCTCTTAGTATCAGATCTGCAGGGAAAATAAGACTGATTTTTCCCATAGGAAACTTGCTAAAGACACAGCTGAATTATTAGATTAACCCATTTTTTTGTCTCATGGCATATCTGATGTATTTGCGCAAAGATTTGTATCATTTCATTTCTATGTTATTTTGAACAGACGGAACGAATAGCGGCGCTTTAAAGGGAAGTTATTATTTGTAGAAATGTATACAAATTAAGAGGAACAACTTTGAAGCAAAATGTTTTTCCAAGGCAGTGAATATGGCTTTCTGGACAGGACTCTCAGCAGGAATGGTTGTTATGTTTAACATGTAAAACGGGGGTGAGCAGCTCCGGTTCCCTGGGTTCTGCAGGGAGATGAGGTCTGCCCCTGGAGACATGACCTGGCTGCCAGGGGCTCAGGAGGCAGCGGTGGGCCAGATTTGCGTCGGGCTCTGGTGACAGCACTGGGCTCGGCAGAATTTTTCGGGATCCGTGAGCGTATCCCGTTGCTCGCCGCCCAGCACGGGGGGACAGGGCCAAGGCTCTGCCAGAGGCTGACGGGGCACAGGGGGCTGATGTGTGGGGAGAGCTAAAACAAAGTTCCAGGCTATCTTTTAAAATCCAGGCTTTAAAAATTATTGTTGGGAGCGGGGAGATCTAGCTTAGAAAAAGTCTCCATAATATCATCCACTTCCATAGCTGTATGCTTCTTGGAAATGTGTCTGAAGAATCAGAACAAAGCATGGAAGGCCAGAGTCCTTGAAGGAGCTCCAAATGATAAAGTCTGCCATTCATTTTAAACACTGCGTGCATTGTGGAAACACAGGTCAATTTGAAGGCATTTGTCAGATTTCCAGTTCCCTCTGCTCCTTTGCAATGGAAATTTGCAATCAAATCCCTGTGCTGGAGTTAGGATGTCTGCCTTGATCAGTTTGTATGACTCTCTGCCCAAAGCACTGGCCAGGTAAGCTTTTCCTTTGGCAAGTTAGTGTGCGTGGAGTGGATCAGGAGAAGGGGAAGCTGGAGCAGAGGCGTTTGCTCTGGGCTGGGAAGGGGGAAAGGGCAGGCAGGCGGCAGCGATGGATTGCACGGGGCTTGCTGAGCCGCAGAACTGACTTGATACCGTTTAGAGACGCCCAGCAAGAAGCATGGAAAGGGATATTCCAGCAGCAGCACAGTCATTGTTGGGATGCAAAAATGCAGCACGGCTGGAGAGCCACACTGCTGAGCAATTTCAGCCAGATAGCAGGGATTTCTTCTGGAGTCATGTTTGACTCCTCAGTTACTGGGGGGGCTGCTGCCCTTATTCCTGAGACGTGGGGATGCTGGAGGGGAGAGACTATTGCTCTAGAAGAAATGCTGTAGGATTTGGGGAGGTTTGGGCTGGCGAGGATGTTCAAAGGAACATAAGGAACATTTATTCTTTTGTCTCCAATATATTTCAGGGTTTTACCCGATTATTAAAAGACACCGTGCTCTAGGCAGTGGGAGTGACAGGACCTTTGTGGGCTATTCCAGCTGTCCCCAAACCTGGCAGGGCTGCTGCAGTCAGGCTGAGTGAACACCCCTCAGTCAGACAGCAGGTTTGTAACATGCATTTGCTTGTTTTGCAGGCCATAACACAAGTGGATGTGTTTGCCATGGAAATAAACACTTGGAACACATCTATATGTTTCTTGGCTTTTTGAGAGAAATGAAGAAAAAAGTCTTGGCATTTAATTACGAGGCTCTAACCTGATAAATATTGAACATCATTTCTTTGTGAGCGGCTCCATGTGCTCAGAGTACTCTATGGATGTATTCCACAATTGCACTTATTTAATGCCTGTATCACCTCGTGCCTATTGTATTTATGTTGTCATCAATGTCAGATTTTAATTAAACAATTAAATCACTGTCACAGTAATTTCCCTAGAAAACTATTTTAAATGAAAAATCCCACAATAAATGTTTGGGAACCATCTTAAAGGGAAAAAAGATGGAAATAAGTTACAAAATAAAATTACAGTTCCCCCAGAATTAGGGAAAAAACCCCCATGTTTTCAGCCTGGAGAAGAATTCTGGACTACAGGGTGGTTTCCACAGAATTCAGAGTGTGCTAGCAGGGAGAGCAAGAGCCCTTGGCTTGTCTGGGGGCTGGTCTGGGTCTGTCAGGCGCAGCGGCTGCACGGGGACCCCGGCCCAGGGCTGGCACTGCTGTGCTCACCCTCCTGCTGGGGCCAGGAGCAGTGACAGCAACGCAACCCTCTCATCTCCGTGCCTGCCAGGTACCAAATGCTCCCTAGAAAATAGCCCATCAGCCTTCTTTCCCTCCGACTTATTTCAGAATTAAGCTGGAGATTTGCAGGAAAGTCTGCATTGAATTATTCACCAAGTTAAGCACCAGCACCAGCTGCACTTAGTATATAGTAACCATGTCCTCCACCCGTGTTGTAAGCAGATCTGACATAGCATCTTTGCTGCAGTTAATCAAACCAGTTCATCGTTATATCTTTGTAAATATCTGCCCTTATTCCTCTAAAACCTGTACTTTGCACAGAAAAATCACAAACACGAGATGCAAAATTGATCAGACAAGATATCTGGGGGCCTGGCGCTCCCGGGCACACGCCACGGCGTTACCTGTATTTCACATGAGCACATCTGACATTTGCGGCGGCGTGAGCGGCGCCTGTTGGAACCGGGGCGTGGGCCATGTCCCCACAGCCGAGTCCCCACAGCTGTGTCCCCATAGCCATGTCCCCACAGCTGTACCCACAGCCATGTCCTCACAGCCGAGTCCCCATAGCCATGTCCCCACAGCCATGTCCCCACAGCTGTACCCACAGCCATGTCCCCGCAGCCATGTCCCTGTGCCTGAGTCCCCACAGCCGTGCCCACAGCCACGTCCCCACAGCCGTGTCCCCACGGCCATCCCGGCCACCTGAGCCTGCCCTGCTGCCCCGGGGGCTGTGCTGACCCTGCCCCGCCAGCAGCCAGGGGCTGGGGCCTGCCTGTGCCCCCAGCCCCCAGCCCAGCACCCCTCCTGCCGCAGCAACCCTGGACAGTGTTCCCTTTAGGTCCACGCTGCGTTTTTATTGGAATGCAGCTCTGCAGATTGGGTTATGGCCGAGCTGCGTGTGGTTTCTGTCAGCCCTGAAGTGTTTTACAGCTGGAGATGATTTGGGGGGGAGGGGGTGCATGCAGCCTGTCCACGGCCAGGTCTGATGTTCATCTGCTGCTGTCTCTCTAATTTTTTTCTGTGTCTCTCCATCAAAAGGTGAGGTTGGCACTGAGGGGGTGATGATGACAATGGCAACACCAGGTCCGTCCCTTCCCGCTCCTCCTTTGAGTTTGGTTCTCCCCAAAGCAATTTGCCAGCATTTCCCTTTTCCTCCTGTGCCACCACAAACACCTGGTGTACTGTCCCTACAACTGGCTGCAGGCCCTGCCCTGGGGACACTCCTGCCCCAGCCAGCCCCACTTGTGAGTTCAAGGCACAAAACCTCGACCTAAGCTCAACCAGCAAACGCAAAGCACCCGCTCCGTCAGTCCAGAGCTGTGGCAGAGTGTCCACAGCCCCCAGGGCCACCCGCGCTGTGCCCACAGGCTCTGCCACCACAAGGGCAGAGCACACGCAACCAGAACACACACATTTTATACGTGGGAAAGGGGGAAATGGGAGAGGCTGCACAGAACCCTCCTCCAAGCAGGAGAGGCTGTGCTGGAGGAAAGTATTGCTCATAATGACACTTAAGCCCAGACACTTGAATGCTAAAGGTTAAACTTACATTCTTCAAGAAAGGGCTCCTTGCCAGCTTGAACTGTGTTGTGTGTTCACTATTGCCTCCTCCTCCTCTTCATCCACTGTCAATCCTCTTTTGGTATGTGTTGAAATAACTGAGGTTTTGGGGTGGATTTTTTTCCTCCCCTAATGTCTGTTCTCTGTACCAGTTCTCGGCCCTATGTCTGTCACAGAGTTAAAAAAAAATTAAAAGTCAGTTTAATGCCTGTATAAAAGGGAAGTGTGTTTTTTTTTTTCTTAGCTGCAAACTACTGTAGCTCCAATTCATCAAAGACCAGCCTCAGCATATGTTCTGTCCTCCAGTGACACACAGTTCATAGAACACCATCCTCCACCTCCTGCCCTCAGCTGAATAACCAGAACCTACATTCTGACAATCAGACTAAAATTGGAATTAAAATACACAATGAAAGACTGATATATACAGTAACAATAGGGTGGCGAAGTCATTTTGGGGACAATCCCCACCAGGGCAGGAGACCAAACTGATGGCAATGCTTCCAAATGCTCAAGCCAAGGAAGAAGGAACAGGAAAATGCCCACCCAGGAGTAGCACTTTAAGATGAATTTCAGCATAATATGAAGAAACAGACATGCAGTTGGGATGCTGCATTTAAACCTTACTGATCAAAGAGCACCTTCTCCATATACTTTCATGCTTCTCCCCAGAGATATTTCCCACAAAAAAGAATGGAAGTAATATTACATTGTGCAATGCCTTCTAAAGCAGCCTCTTTACACAGCCTCATGCAGGCTTTTCGTAGAGAATCAGTCAGGTGGAAGCACAGAACACGGATCCCTACATCTCAGCAGCAGCAGCAGGTAGAGGAGACCCAGACAGAAGGCTGAATCAAAGGCTTTGAGGAGGAGCATGGAAAAGAGCCAGAGTGAGCTTCAGAAGTCAAATGCAATTTTTATTTGGGTTCAGAGATGATAAAAGGCCAGCGATGTTCATTTTCCTCCTTCCTGCAGCAAGGGAACGGGGGGCTGCAGGGCTCCGCAGCTCGCTGCAGTGTATTTCTTGGCACAGCCCTAATTGTATCTCCCGGTCCCAGTGGAAGTTCACGCTTTTTAATATCTCTTATTGCTTCTGCAATTGCTGCCACCAGTCAGCAATCACAAACAGGAAGCCGTGAGTCAGCAGAGCCATAAGCCGTGGGCTGACAGCGGCCGGAGGAGAGGGACGCTCCTGGAAAACACGGCCAGGGCCCGGGGGAATGGGGCTGGACAGGCCCGGGGAATTCAGCCCTTCAGCCCACCCCAAATCCCGGCATACACGCCGCCTTGCCCTGGGCCCGAGTGCCTTTGGAGAGCTTTCCCAAAGCTGGTCCCCAGCGCTCACTCGTGGCACGGTGTGAGCAGACAAGGACACCGGGTCCAGGTGCCTCTCTGTGCCCCAAAAAGCAGATTTTTTTACCCCGTTAGGGAGAGGCCCGTAGGAGGAGGCAGCAGTGACCCCTCGGCTGGGATACGTCAGCATGACCCCGTTTTCACACCAGCGGCACCCGGGCCTTGGCCGCACCACGGCTCACGTAGCGCGGGGAAGCAGATGATCTATTCCCAGCCTGGTTCCGTCTGTTTTCTAACTGTATTTAGCAGCGGGTTTACTCCAGACTGAGCCTGCGTGAGTAAGTGTGTATGTAAGGGTTGAGGATTGGCTGCAGCAGGCAGAGGGTTTGCTGAAAGGCTTGTTAAGGAAGCACTACTGACCATGCAATCCAATTACATAATGCTTCAAAAAATAACCGTGCTGGGAGTTGGGTCTGGGCAGCGCATTTTGGCAGCACAAAGAAGTATCAAATGTCCATCTTCCAAACCAAAGGCTGACAGTGTATCTGTGCCACAATGTGACACTGCACCTCGGCCGTAAACTGCTCTAAAGAGGAAACTTGCTTCCAGGGGAAATGCCTGCTGTTCCCTTTCAAGGCAGTGCTGCACCCTGCAGACCGACGTTATTTGAGTCCTTGTAAAATTACCACTAATCTCTGCACTCAGGATGCCTCGTGTTTTATGGGCACTCGTATGACGGCAGCTTTGTTTTCTGGGGGGAAAGCAGAGTGCTGAGCAGGGAGAAGCAGGCACCTGGCCGTCAGCAGTGGCTCTGGGGGTTTTATTCAGCTCCCTATCTCGCAGTTCCTCTCTTGCCACTCAGGACAGGACAGACATACAGACCATGTACAGTATTTACGGGACAATGTCTGGAAAAAAACACCCTGTCCTGCCTGAGAAAGATCCAGATCCAGACGCAGTCCCACTCCAGGCAGAGCCTGCATGGAGCTGTGCATCCCCTGTGCCGAGATGGATGCCGGCAGAAGGGACTGAAGGCTCAAGCTCCAGGATGGCTCCATCCACACGTTGTTCGGGATGACAGGGATTTAGATCCCTGTCTCCAAACAGCACTGGTAGCTTTTCTCGTGGTTACTAATTTAACTGCTGGGCTGCTCCGAAGGCGTCGCAGAGAAGGCACATTTCTGGTGAATGAGGCAACAGCAAACTAAGGATATTCTTAGCCGCCGCGCAGCTGCCTGTACCTGAGCCGTGAGGCTCGGCTGCCGGGGATGCTGCAGGAGCCGCGCCGGCACCAGCGCCCGGCCGTGTCCCCGGCGGGCAGGGGCTGTCCCTGGGCCGGGGGTGTCCCTGGGCAGGGGTGTCCCTGGGCCGGGGGTGTCCCTGGGCAGGGGTGTCCCTGGGCAGGGGTGTCCCTGGGCAGGGGTGTCCCTGGGCCGGGGGTGTCCCTGGGCAGGGATGTCCCTGGGCAGGGGTGTCCCTGGGCCGGGGGCCGGGGGTGTCCCTGGGCAGGGGTGTCCCTGGGCAGGGCTGTCCCTGGGCAGGGGTGTCCCTGGGCAGGGGGCAGCGGTGTCCCTGGGCAGGGGTGTCCCTGGGCCGGAGCCCCGCGGTGACACGGGCCGTGCCGCCGGGCGCGAAGGGGTTACGGGCGGCTGGTCCGGCCCGGCCCGCCCCGCCGCCTTCCCCGGCGGTTCCCGGCTGTTCGCGGCTGTTCCCGGCTGTTCCCGGCTGTTTACCTGGCAGCGCCGGCCGGAGGCCGCACTGACATCACCGCCGCGCCCCCTCCGTCCGCCCGGCCCCGGGGCTGCCGCCCGCCGCCCGCCTTGCCCCGAGCCCCGCGGCACGGCACGGCACGGCACAGTGCTGCTCTGCCCGGCCCGGCCCGGCCCGGCCCGGCCCGGCCCGGCCCGGCACGGCACGGCACGGCACGGCACGGCACAGTGCTGCTCTGCCCGGCACGGCCCGGCCCGGCCCGGCCCGGCACGGCCCGGCACGGCACGGCACGGCACGGCACGGCACGGCACAGTGCTGCCCGGCACGGCACGGCACAGGGCTGCCCGGCACGGCACGGCACAGTGCTGCCCGGCACGGCACGGCACAGGGCTGCCCGGCACGGCACGGCACAGGGCACGGCCCGGCCCGGCACGGCACAGGGCACGGCACAGTGCTGCCCTGCCCGGCCCGGCACGGCCCGGCCCGGCCCGGCACGGCACAGCACGGCACGGGGCACGGCACGGCACGGCACAGGGCACGGCACAGTGCTGCCCGGCCCGGCACGGCCCGGCCCGGCACGGCACAGGGCACGGCACAGTGCTGCCCTGCCCGGCCCGGCACGGCCCGGCCCGGCCCGGCACGGCACAGCACGGCACGGGGCACGGCACGGCACAGGGCACGGCACAGTGCTGCCCGGCCCGGCACGGCCCGGCCCGGCCCGGCACAGGGCACGGCACGGCCCGGCACGGCCCGGCCCGGCCCGGCCCGGCCCGGCACGGCGCTGCCCGGCGCTGCCCGCCCACCGGGCTGCCACGCCGCCGCCGCGGGCCCGCATCCCGCCGCTCCGGGGCCCGGGCCGGGACACCGCGGGCAGCAGCGCAGGTGCTCGCCCCGCCGGGCGCCGCTCGCTCCGGCCCAGCCGCTCAGTGGACGCTTTCTTGGTGCATTTGGGCAGGGAGCCAAAGTATGCAGCTTAAAGGAAATGTTTAATAAAGACACGGGAGCCTCGAACTGTTTGTTTTTCCTTGCAGAAAGGTGGAGAGACGATGTCCCTGGAAAGGCCGGCGGGCCGGGGGCCGAGCCGCGGCCGACACTGCCTCTCACCTCTGCCTCCCCTGACAGCCCCGGCCGCGGGGCCATAAACCGTGGGGGGAAAAAGGCAGCCTATTAGTAACTCTATTAAGTCTCCATTAGTTAGGTGTGAACTCATTACTCTAATATACCTGGAGGTGGGATCCCACTTGCAGGACATTAGCGCTGCAATAAGCACGTTTACCACCCGAGCTGGCCCGAGCCAGGAGAGGATGGAGCAAAGGAGCCTCTGGAGAGGATGGAGCAGCGCCCGCTGCAGCAGCCCCGCCCCAGAGAGAGCCCTTCTTGCCCTGGCACAGTGGCACCTGTCCCACACAGGCTTCCTCCCTGTCCCCGCGGTCGTTTCACCTGTGAGCAGTCCCCAAAGCACCCCTCGAGACCTTCCCTTCCTGCAGCAGCGACGGGGCAGCCACAGAAACTGCTCATCTGCTCATCTGCTGGTGCCTGCACCATGGGAAGCTGCTCTCCCAGCCTGCTGCAGAATCAGTCATTTGGGTTGGGAAAGTTCCCCCAGCACTGCCCAGGACACCAGGAGCCCACGTCCCCAGGTGCTGTACCCACACAGCTTCTACATCCCCTCCAGGGATGGTGACTCCACCACTGACCTGGGCAGCCTGAGCAAGGGCTGGACAGCACTTTCAGTGTAGAAAGTTTTCCTAATCACTAAATCATGGAACGTCCTGAGCTGGAAGGAACCTACGAGGAATATCGAGTGCAATTACAGGCCCTGCCCAGGACAGACCCAAGAATCCCACCACAGGCCTGAGAGCTTTTTCCAGCACTTCCTGAGTGTCCAGTCTCAACCTCCCCTTTGGCCTTTTCCATGTGTTGGTGCTTTGTGACAGGAGCTCCACTGTCTGCAGCTGAGAGCCCTGTGAGGAACTCAGGCAAACTAAACGAGATTATAGGAAATCAATTAATTAATAGTAGATAGGATGCAGGAGCAGGGCTTAAAGGGGTTTGCCGAGTTAGCACAATGAAAAATACGACTGTGTGTAGAAATGTGTAGACGTAGAACTTTTTCTCCTTCTCTTCAGTCAGCTTGAACACGCCAACAAGAGCCCCTGCTGCCCTCTGCCAAAGCCCCTCACAGACAGGTCACAAAGACTCTGCACCGTCTCCTTCCCATCCTTACTCACACCTCAAGGCTGCACAAAAGCACAGTCCACGCAGACTCTTCCCAAAACTAATTTTTAAGCCCATTTGTTCCTAAATAGTGCTAAACTCTACACGATCCCTGAAAAAACATTGTCCAAGAGCACACAAGTAGGATTTTAAAAATTATTTCAGAAGGAAGCACGATCTTGTTTCTAAGATCCTTGGCCAAAAAGAGTATAAAATTAATGGTATTAAGTGCCTAAAAATACTCCTGAGGATCTGGGAGTTGGAACAAGGGCTTGGATTCTATTCCTAGCTCTGCCACAGACTCACTGTCTGCAATGAAGGGCCAGCTCAGACGGGACACGGGGTGTGCTGGAAGTGCCCAGAAATGCACTTCAGAGCTCACTCCCCCCACTTTTTGCCCTATTTTCCCAGCCTGTACAAAAGTGACTCTGATGGAGCAGAGCACATGAGATGGGATGTTGGTGTAGTTCCTCCTGGTGTGTTTCCAGAGCACCTTGAAACCATGTGCTTTCACAGTGCCCCACTGATCAAGCTCATCTGCCCTCTTCTTCCTTCCCTATGTCTCTGGAATTAACTCTTAAAATTCAAAACATCAGCAGGTAATTACAATTATGATTAAAGAAGAAACTGCCTGGCAGAAAAGTGCTTTCTCCCTCCCAGCAAACACAACTTCCTTGCACTCTCTTCCCAGCCAGTGGCAATTTGTCTACTGTAAGGATGCTCAAGTCCAATGCCCTGCAAAATTCAGTATCACTTCTGTCTCTTTATTGCCCTGAACAGGAGAGACAGGCATCATTAGAATGCAACACTTGTTTTTAGCCCTGGAAAATCCTGAAATATTCACCTTTTAAGATGTTATATCTAGGAAAATTGTTTCATGTAAAAATGATTTTATGGGTATTTCTCACCCTGTTTTGTTGTTACTCTGCTAACTAAAGTACCTGTTTCTACACGAAATCCTATACAAAAATGGATTAAAATTATTGTTTAAGTTTCTAAAATCTGAACAAGTTACTAGTGGCAGATGCCCAATGAGAAACAACAGTGCATCAGCAAAGACTGAGCTGAACTCACTGATGGCTTCTTTAATTACAAAAAAGGAACAAAAAAAGAATGCTACTTTGACAGAATCTCAAATCCCTATAATTCCCTGTGTGCCTTAGCTATGAAACCCCTTTCAGCACGGTAATTTAAACTACTAGATAGAAAGTTCAAAATAGCACATTTCAGTAATAAATGGTAAAAGTTTATGTCCTAAAGCTGCTTTTACACCAGCACGAGGCACCGAGATGGGACAGAATCCTCCAGACTGAGTCCTGTATGGAACCCAGACCCTGCCAGCTTCTGCCATCAGTGAAAGTACTCCAAGAGAAATGAAAACCCAGGCAGTGAAAACCTCTGCTCACCCCACGAAAGGGAGAAAAAGAGACCGATATTTCCATGGGTGATTCTGTCTGATGAAATCAAGTATTTAAATGACTTCTATTTACACAGGATTTTGAGAAATAATGCTAATTTGCAGAATTGGCATCTGGGGTATGAGTATTCATACCCTGGGAGAGCACTTACGGAGCCTTTGTGAAGCTAAGTAATAAACGCTTTGTCTTCACCACACTATTTATGGGTTGCTTGGGGGCATCCTGCTCTCCTCCTGCCCCTACCTGGGCATAAAATTATTGCCCAACTAGGTTTTAATCAGAGCCACAGTAAATCTGAATGACCACACATGCACAGTCATTCCTGCTCCCTGATCTCCAGCATTAATTATAAAGTGAGACTGTTTACACAGTACATACCACTTTCCTGACTTCTTTCTTGTTTATGTCTAAACCTTTATGGACATAAAACTTTTGGAATTTGCTTTTGGAATAAAAGTGCAGTTTGAGTGGCAATAACTGCGCTGGAAAACAACTCAGCTCTTGCTCCCCCGGCGCTGCGGTCACGGCAGGTTTGCACTGGAGCCTCTCCCACTGCAGCGTCTTGGTTCAGTCATCTCCTTGCTGTCCCAGCAGGATGGCTCACAGCAAACACCCCAGCTCTCCCTCCCGAGTCCCTTCCTTCACTTTCCCCACATCTGCCCCCCTGGGCCTGCCCCACACACCCTGGGCTCTCCTCTCCTCACCTCTCCCCTCCCAGTGAACTCCCCTGGCAGCCTCTTTGCCCCTCCAGACAGAGCCCTGTCCCATGCCCTCAGACACCCCTCAGTCACATTTCCCCCGAAAGGGAAATTTTTCTTGTGCAGTAAGTCCTTACAGACCAAAGAGATGTCTATCAGATGCCATACACAAGCGAGGATACCACTAGTAAAGTTACTCATGCTCCACAAGCACTAAATTATTCCTTGTCACACTGGCCTGGTTGCTCTTTTTGTCAGGCTGTCACACAATAAATTAATATGTTGGCTGTTTGGGGCTGAGAACTCTTCTATTTGTTCAGTAAAACAGGTACTGCACACCCCGGGCACTATATAAAAATAATAAATTACCATAGCACACAGGCAAGGAATTACTTGCCTCTCTCCTTGCCTTTACTTTATCCCCTCCATCCTCTGCCTTTCCTCTGATCAATTCATCTTCCATTTACTTTCTATTTCTGTCTGTAGGTTTCACTCTAATACATACTGCTCCAATATTCCAACCATGCCACCTGCTCCAGAAACACAACTACAGCGGCTCCACTGATGTGGAGAAGAGGAAAGCAACAGAAGTTCAAGGGGAGGAGAAGAAATAATGTACATACTGCACCCTGAAAGAATGTTAAGAAAAAGGAATCAAGCCTCTACCTGGTGCTGTCTCTTCTGCTGACTTGGATGCCTCCTGATTCCTGCCCGACTCCCTTCACTCTTCACATCCAGCACAGAGTGTGGAGACTTGGTAGCCAGAGGAATTCAACAGCCTTCTCTGTGCAGGCAGGTTGGGAAGTGTTTGACCCAGTCTCCCTTGTAGGTTAAAATGTCTTTTAATTCTGGTGGACTGTGTTGAGATGGGAATGAATAAACTCTCTCTTCATTTTAGCGTCCAGCTCATGGAAGCTGCACAGGCTGGATGTGAAGTCTGTCCAAATTCCTTTCCTCTTTGGCAAGGTTATCCTACCTACAAAAATAAGAATTAAAATTAAGGTTTTGTTTGGCTTCTCGCAAGTTCAGATCCTGCCCCACGTTTTCCAGGACACAGTTCCAACCCAGGTTTTAGCACACAGGCTCCCCAAGAGCACCCACAAAGTCATGGGAAGTCACCAAGTTATTGCAATACTAAATGCATTATGCTTCTAAAGCATCACATAATCTTAACGAATAAAAAAACCCAACAGAATTTACTGTTTGTTCTTTAAAAGAAAATAAATAGCAAAGAAGCAAAATTTAAATATTTACTGAGAAGCTAAATCCTGTAGGCTTGCACAGTCCCTGGCAGGAGATGCTGTGCAGTAAACCCCTGGCAGCTGCTGCTCCCCACAGCCCTGAGCAGGGGCAGCGCCGCTGTCTGAGGCACACCTGGGGCTCAGGTGCGTGTGGGGCCCACAGCTGGCTGTCCCCTGCCCTCGTGGGGAGCTGCCTGGGACCAGGACACAGCTCAGGGAGCAGAGGCAGCATCAGGGGAGCCCCTGGCAGGGGACAGTCCCCAGGCTGAGCAGCTCCAGGTGTGCCAGGTGTGCCAGGTGTGCCAGGGACAGCCTGCTGGCTCTGCAGGTGGGTGGGCTGGCCGAGGGGACTCTCTGCTGCTCCTGGCATCTCACTGCCACCCCCTCCCATCCCACGTGGCCGTGCATTAGTGATGGGCACTGCTGGCAGATGGCAAAGTTCGAGCCGAGCTAATTAAACATACCGAGCTAATAACCTTCCATTTTGGGACTGGTATAATTCATAATTTAATGTATTGCTGCTGAGACATTAACCTTTCAATGACTGGCATAGTGCCCACAGCAGCCTGAGTGCTGACCATCTTTCAGGAAAATGAGTATTATTGTTAAAACAGGTATAAATCATTCATGGCTTCAGCTTTTGTGTCAAGCTGCACATGAAAATAAGTAGTAGGGTGGGTAATTTATTTACCTTTTGGTGGTTATTCTTATGATTTCATGACCATATTCTCTGATTCATAAACACTGGCCAATTGCCATTCTGTTCTCATTTTACCGTTTCAATATTGCAGTGATTATTCTGATTTCCATCTTTAACAAGTTCAAGACTGGTGCAGAGTTGCTTGATCCAGGCACAAACATAATCTCATTTCAAGGAGGAAAAACTTATTTTAAGCTAATTGCACAGTAGTCAATACAATTATTAAAGCTACCAACTTGTTACAGTTTATCATTTGCTAAAAGAAGTGTTTCTTTGGAAACTGGTGCATAAACACACAGACTAGATAAACTTTTCAAAATTCTCCTTTTAGAGGCGGCTGGGAGGAAGCTCACACGGTACTAAAGAGCTTAGTAAAGATCATGTCCTATCTCTTCCAATCAAATGGTGAACAAAGATGGTCAATGCTCATCAAAAGGGGAAACTATCTCTGTCTTTGAAGGCACATTAAAGATGAGTCTAAAAAAAATCTAAGTGCATGATGAAGAACTAATCCATTTGCAAAACTGCTATTTTTGAAGGAAGAAGTTAACTAAGAAATCATCAAGAAGCTGTTTGTGAACATGTCTGTCACATTTGGTGCTTAGGATAATGTCAAGATCAGCACTGCTGGTTTTAGACTTCTCCTCAGGACTTCATATGGTCGCTCTCAGGACTGTATGAACAGTGCCAGAAGATAAAGCATTTGATTGAACCTGTTCATGGGCACAACACTCAGATCCCCTTGGAACAGGAATCATCTGAGAGGTTGAGGTTCCTCTGGGTACCTTCATACTGGACACATACAGTGTTAGCCCCAAGAACATCTATTTTTCCATTGATAATGATGCAGTAGACAACCCCTCGCTTCCACAAGTGATCACCTGCCTCTGTTAACCCATATCTGTGTCCCCTGTGGCCCAGGGCCGAGCTGCTGCACCCTCCCTTTGGCTTCTCAGATGTGACACCGAACCAGATGCACCTGGATCAAAGCCTGGCAGCTCCTTTTTCCAGGAGTGTCCACAGTGTCCCTGCATTTCACTCCCTCTGCTGGCTCCAGTTATACATCAAATGAAGGTCTGGAGACCTGAAATGTCTTTAGGGTTGGGACATCTAAAATTAGCCTGGATCTTCTGGCTCCTGGGCCTGCCCTGCTGTCCTCAGAGGCAGCTGGCAGGGATGCAGCCCTTCCTCCTCCCAGCCACAGCATCCCAGGCCTGGGACAGGAGACTGGAGCCCTCCCCGTGGTTAGTCTGAGTGGGAAGTGTGGCTCCATTCCAGCCCTGGCTCACCTGGCTGGAGCTGCTGGCTGCAGGAGCTGTGTGTACCTACAGGTAAGCCAGCCTCTGCCCCTGAGGCTGAGCCTCCCCTGTGCCACTGCCTGCTGGCCTGGGTGTCCTCCCCAGGAAACAGCCTGCCCTTCACACACCTGGATCTCAGGAGGGAAAACCAGGGCAGGAACGCTCTTGAGGAGCACCCCCTAAGGCTGAAGGACCAGGTGTGTCCCAGCTGAGGCCGTGGTGCTGGCACAGCTCCTGGGGACGTCAGGTGGCCCCGGCTCTGCAGGGCTGCTGGAGCACGAGCCCTCTTGGCCAACGCTCCCCACTCTGCCCTGCTACACACATGGGCTCTTATGCAATTTTTCACTTTCCTGCAGCCACGTGACCTTCTGTGGCAGGAATTACTCAACGTGCAGTTCCTGTCTGAAGTGGCCCATCCAAAGTATTCAAAACAAGTTCTGAGCAAACCTGCATCTCGAGGGTTGGTGTTGCCTTTAGGCAGATACTGCTGTTATTTCACAAGAGGGAAAACTGAGGTATTTTTTTTCTTTAAAGGGGGGCAGATGCTGCACATGTACAGGCACTGAACACCCTTGGTGCTTGTCTGAAGCTGAGAAGAAGCATTGAAAACTCCTAGATGTGACAGAGAGGCTGCAAATTTGGGCATAAATCCCCCTAAAACATTGTGCTTTTTGCCACACGCACCTTTACTTGCCATGGAAATGGACCTTGTACCTCATTGTTCAAATACTTGCCTGCAGTTATTCGGTATTTCAGGCTTTTTGGTATTTCAGGTTTTTGGTATTTCCCCCTTGTTCACATGCCAGGTGGCAAACCCCAAACTGGAGCAGAAGTCACTTCCTCCACTGTGGTTATATGAGAGTTAAAGTTCAGATTTCTAATTGCTCTCTCGAGGCCTTATTACTTGTTGATTAGGGTCTTTTGGGAACTGCATCAAACCTATAATAATAAACACTCATTTGACTGGAGGTTTGTAGCTGCCGTGGCAGCCCCTCTGTAATGGCACACGTACAAACCAACCAGGAAAGGCCTCTCTGACTTCTGCAGAGGCTTTCCAGGCTGGACAGGTCTGAGCCAGGGGCCAGACTGGAGCTGGCTCTGCAGCCCTGGCAGCCCCCGTGTCTGCCCGTGTCCCTCTGTCCCCTGCCAGCCCACAGAGCTGTGAGTGGGTCTGGGCAGGAGCCTGGCGGGAGCACCTCTGTGCAGGGACAGCTCCTAGGGCTCCTTCACAACAGTCACTGGTGCCCCAATGCTGTGCATTTGGGGACAGCACTCAGTAAGGAGTAGTGCTGCCAGCACGCTGCTGGTGGCTGGTCAACGTTCATAGTCCATTGTCCCCTGTTCTGTCATGGCACCTGACCAGAACGGATGGCCTGAGGCTGCCATCCTGAAACACAGGTGCTGTATGCTTCAGCAAAAGCCTCTGCTGCTGGAGGAGGACACGTTTGCTCTATGAGCAGTTTCTCTGCAAAGCCCTTGGCACCACAAACCTCCTCCTCCCACAGGCAGCCCTGGCCTGACCAGCCCATGGAATCTGTGGGCTGATCCCAGTGCCAGCCCAGGTCAGGGATGCTCATCCTGCTGGGGCACACGGGGCACATGGGGACCCACCCCCGGCCCCAGCTGGGACAGAAGAGGGTCCCCCCGAGAGGAGCAGTGGTGGGACAGTGGCAGGGGCTCTGTGTCCCATCAATGCACACGTTCCTGATGGCAGAACCTGAGCTCTCCTAAGTGGAGCAGCCCAAGGTGCCATTCCCACACCAGGAGCTGTGAAGTGCACAGGTCTGCACAGGCTGGATGTCCTCGGGGAGCACAGGGTGGTCCCAGACTGTCCGGGCAGGACAGAGGGCACTGTCAGCCTGCTCGTGTGTCCCGACAAGGGCACTCTCCTCGGGAGCCCCGGGGAATGGGCCTGGAGTGCAGGAAGGTGCCGATCAAGGCGCTGCCTGGGAGAGCAGGTACCTGTTGGAGGGGCGGATCGATGTGAGGCCGGGCAGCCAAGCATGAGCTGTTACACGGTGCCGTATTGATCAGGGCGAACGCTGCGAGGGAACGCCGGCACTGACAGCCCGCCACCAGGGCAGGAGGAAACTGCCTGCGCCCGTGGCAGACGGACAGGAGAACGCCGATAAAAAGTCAATTCCACTTAACTGAATGGCTGCTAACTAAATATTTTTTGGGGCCAGAGCCTGCCCAGATAGCAGCTGGAATGTCTGTGCTCCAGAACTGAGACATCAAGTGAGCGTGGCATCGGCGGCTGAGATAAGAGATGCTGTGATGGAGCAGGAGGACCTGAGGAGCCAGCCCTGCCTGCCCTGCACAGCCACATCCCAGGGGAGAACATGGACACCCACAACTGCCTTCCCCTGGCCCAGTGCTAAGATTGTGGACAACGTTTCAGGCCAACTTGTAGTGGACTGGATCAGTGCTTAAGGCACCGAATATAAAGTAATTCTCCAGCAGTTTGATTAATAGTGTTATAGTCATAGCTTCAGTTCAGGTTCAACCTTTTTAACGTTTTATTATTTTACAGCGTAATAAATCAGGGCAGCAGGAAAAGACAGATGCAGGAATGTCCCTGTCTCCCGTCTGCCTGTGCAGACAATGGGTCACGGGATAACAGCTTCCAGGGCTGAGGCAGCTGATAGAAAATCTCCAGGAGGGGA
The DNA here is from genome assembly GCF_009819655.1 of Sylvia atricapilla. Taxonomy (NCBI): domain Eukaryota; kingdom Metazoa; phylum Chordata; class Aves; order Passeriformes; family Sylviidae; genus Sylvia; species Sylvia atricapilla. The sequence goes on from NC_089151.1 coordinate 471,430, forward strand.
GTCTGTGCCAGAGCCAGCGGTGCTCTGGGGAAGGAAGAGGCACTGGAAGCCAAGTCAGCATGTCCTGTGGGGCTGGAGCACTGACCAAGGAAGGGGCTCCCAGGGAGTAACTGGGATGTCTCCTTGCTGACCGCAAGAGGAAAGGCAGCTGTGCCACAGCCCAGCTGTGCCTGGGCAAAGTGGGATGCAGCCCTTCCTCACGGAGCAAACGAGCCCCTTCCTGCCCTTCCAGCACCAGTGGGGACCAAACCAAGCCCACCACACTGGTCCTTACTGGGCTTGCTGGGGCAGCATGGACACAGCTCAAGGACTGTCACGGGAGGCTGCAGCGAGGGAAAGCTGAGCCGTGTAGGGCCACTGCAGGCTGCAGAGAGCAGGAAGCACAAGCTTTGCAGCTCAGCTGGTGGACAACAATATAGATGATCCAGAGGAAAGAAAGAACGGAGATGTTTTTATGGGATCAAAAGAATATGAGAAGTATTCTTGTAGAGGTTCATCTCTGATGGAGCTGATGGAGAGACGGTGGGAACACGAACCTAAAACACACAGGGGAAGGGCCGGAGGTGGTGAGCAAACTTGACTTGCTAGGAAGGAGGGATGGAGGAAGAACAAGGCATCTGAAGGGATAAAAAAGACAAATCAAATACTAAGAAAACTCCCAAGGTGTCTTTTTTATGGACTGAAATGTGTGTGTAGTAGCAAAAAGAAGTGGCTGTGGCAATCAAAGGGAAGCAATGACAGAGCCTTGGAAAAGAGGTTTTGTCATTAGAATGGAGAGTGGAGAATGATCCAATCATTCAGAAATTGTGAAGGGTAAGGGAAAAACTGGGTCACAGTAAAAAAAAACTTCATGGAAAAGTAACAAAAATCCAATAAATGTACTTTGCTTCTCATATCACTTTGTTTTGTTCAATGAGAACCTCAGGACAGCACATAGAGATGCAAATAAATTCATATGTAATGTGGTGAGAACAAGAGAGACTAATGCTTGAAATTTCTGCCCTGTATTTATAGACTGCTGCTTATATTGCAGAGCAAAGCAAGTTGTATATTGAACAAACATTGTGCTGTTTTCCATCTTCCTTTAATAGGAGTTAATTTTACTTTTAAATTTTAATTAGTTTCCTGCAGGGGCCTGGCAGTCCCAAGGCAGAGGCACCACAATGTACAGGTTATTTGTCATCACAACTTCAGCACTGTTAAAAGACGTGTAAGTTACATCCCAGGGACTGGGTGACTAAAATATCAGCAGCAGCTGGACTCGGCGCACAGTTATTTGTATTTACATGTGCTGCTGTCCAGGTGTCAATGAAACAAGGTCCCCAGTGCTGCCAGTGCCTCCCTGACACTCCTACCCACGTTTGGGGTCACGTTGGGCTGCTGGGCCACTGACACGGACAGACACACTGACATCCAAAATCCTACAGCTGTTATGTGCATGCTTTGAAAGAGAGTGCTTTGAGACCTTGTGCTTACTTCTACACTGATTTAAATAAAGGCTAACTGAGAGATTTAAGCCACTTTCTGACAGTGAACCTACACAGCAAAGGCATTGGCAGAGGCAGAAAACTCCTTCAGCCCGTGTGAACCATTGCTGGACAGTCAGTGGGATGGTTAGGGGAAGAAATCAGTTCAATATTCCAGTATCTTTTCTGCTAAATTCTGTGCAATTCCAAACTAGAGTGAAATCCAGCCTGTTCACTCTGCTTTCCTACCAGGCTACCTCCCTGCATTCTGGAATGTTTTAAAGCTGACACGGTACAGGAAAAACTAATGAAATCTATTAGACTTCCAGTACAAAAGAGAAGAGATTTCTAAGAAATACTGCACAAAAAAAGTGCAGATTAAAAAAATGGAAGCTGCAGAGAACAGCAACTATGTGCCACAAAAAGATAAACACAAAAAGCTCTGCTCTCTTATAAGACACCCACAGTCTCCATCTGTCATCCCAACCCTTCCTCTCCCAACTGTTCTTAAATTAAATGAATGCTTCTAATGGGCGATTTTCTCATGAAAGCATATGAGACTTCATCCAAAGACAAATTAAAACAATGCTGTGGAATGAAGCAATTCACCTCTCTCACAGGCTGCCTGGCTTCAATGGTTACATTTACAACAGAAAAAAACCCAACAATAAAACACCCAAAGAAAGAGAAACCAGCAAAAGAACAAATCTGGCACTGACCATAGCCAATGCAAACACAGGTCACTCTCTGCAATCGTTCTCACAGTCCTACAGCTGAGACTAAAGGTTATTTTCCTCTGTATAAAAGACTCCTGTACACATCAGATTTACTGGTTCTGTCCTTTGTGGGACCTGCAGTCCAAACACCTCCCAAGGGATTATCACTGTTAAAATTATATATTATGTTTTTCTTCATGTAAATAAGCCTAGCTTGGGCTACTGTGTCTGAAGTGGCTTTAAAATGTATTCTCCTACCCATCACGTACCATTTGAGTTGCTTTTAGCAGCCTACACAGCATCCTATACATGCTGCACTTGAATAACATGTTCAGATTTTCCATCCTCACTTTGGTTTCTGGTCACTTGAATTTTGAGGTTACTGCTTAGTAACAGAATTCTTCTGTATTTGGGGTGAATGCATTTAATCTCTGTCACTCGAAGCCTCGATGGATGTATTAGCAAAATCGTACCAGATGTTAAATTCAGACCCCATCAGCTGCCAGTGCCTCCTTCATGGCAGTCTCTGTATTTCACTGTTTGCTCTTTGCATTCACCCCAGGCAGTCTGATACCAAATGGTTTGGGTATTTTAGTTTTCTCAGCTCAGAGTCCCACTAAATTTAGATCTAGCAGCAGAAAGGAACTCAGAGGAGACGAGCCACCCCTGCGGCCCCAAAGAAGTTCCCAGGGCCAGAACAGGCCAGGGCTGGAAGCACTTGGGATGAGGACATGTGGCACCCACGGGTGACAGTGTAAGCAGGGCCAGGGCCATGCTCAGGAGTGTCCCTGCTGCCACGACAGGGGCACTGGAATGCTGGCTGGACAAACCAGGGGCTCTGTCACTGGCCCCCTCTGGTCTAGACTCTTCTGCTGCTGCAGGTGCTTCACTGCTCTCTCTGGGTCTGGGCACCAGATCACAGTGCACACACTGCCCTTGGCTTTCCTTCTCTCTTGGCTTTAATCTTTTGTGCTCCCTCCCTGCTCTCTGGCTGTCTTTGCATGATTCCTGCCCTCACCCTCTTCATTACCAAAGTCGCTGGGACTGCTGGAGCTTGCAGCAGAAGGTAACTGACCCTCCCCAGACCCCCTGCTCTCTGTGATTCTGCATGTGCTCTTTCACAGTTTCTCTTAGTGAAGTCCCTCACTGTTGTACTTAACCACCGTGAGTGACAGAAATCCAATGCTGACCACTTCATTATGTACCGACCTTGTCCCCTGGCCTCCTGCCCCTCCATCTCTCTTGGGCAGTTTGCCCTGTGTCGTGAGTCCTTGTTAAAGGTCAGGACCCCAAACCATCAGCCCCGGCCGTGTTGTTTTACTGTATCACCAGAGAAATCAGGGCTGTCGGATCTCATTAGAGCCCTATTTACGGGGAGCGCCGCTCCTGGCGCGGGATGAGCCGCCACCTTTGGAACGCAATCTGCCCCCGATCAAACCAGCAGCACACGGGGATTATATTCCACCAGTCAATCTCTCATCATCGCTCCCACCCTTATTGGCATGGCTACTGCACGCCCTGCATGAGAAAGGAAATCCTCTTAACCAAATACTGGCAGGAGCGGGACTCCGCTGGGCAGTGAAGGGATAGGCTGGGCAGGGATGGGCAGGGATAGGATGAGATGGGATGGGATGGGATGGGCTGGGCAGGGATGGGCAGGGATGGGCAGGGATAGGATGGGATGGGGAGGGATGGGATGGGCAGGGCAGGGATGGGCAGGGATGGGCAGGGATGGGATGGGATGGGATGGGCAGGGATGGGATGGGCAGGGATAGGCAGGGATGGGATGGGATGGGATGGGCAGGGAAGGGAAGGGCAGGGATGGGATGGGGAGGGAAGGGAAGGGCAGGGATGGGATGGGGAGGGATGGGATGGGGAGGGATGGGATGGGCAGGGATGGGATGGGGAGGGATGGGCAGGGCAGGGCAGAGATGGGCAGGGATGGGCAGGGATGGGCAGGGCAGGGATGGGATGGGCAGGGATGGGCTGGGCAGGGATGGGATGGGCAGGGATGGGCTGGGCAGGGCAGGGCAGTACAAGGCAGTACAAGGCAGTACAAGGCAGGGATGGGCAGGGATGGGCAGGGCAGGGATGGGATGGGCAGGGATGGGCAGGGCAGGGATGGGCAGGGCAGGGATGGGATGGGCAGGGATGGGATGGGCAGAGATGGACAGGGATGGGCAGGGATGGGCAGGGCAGGGATGGGCTGGGCAGGGATGGGCTGGGCAGGGATGGGCAGGGCAGTACAAGGCAGTCCAAGGCAGGGATGGACAGATGCCACCTGGCTCCTCCTGCAGCAGCCAAGCAGGGACACACGGGAGCCGGTGCCAAGTGTGAACTGATCCCCTCACCGTGTCCCCCACGAGCCCGGAGCTGTCACCGCCGCGGCAGCGGGGAAGTGACGCCGCTTCCTGCGGGTGACACCGCAAACCGGCGGCAGCGCGGCAAGGTTAATTATTCACAGCCTTAGAAAAACCTCTCTACGCTGTAACTCTTATCAGCTTCTTCTCTGACATGAGTATTAAGACAGAGAGACCCTTTCCCTCACGGATTACACCCGTTTTCAGTCACAGTCATGACAGTGCACCTGAGGGATTTCCAGAGGATGTTGTCAGGTGGGTTCTGTGGTAAATAACATCATGCTCCACATGTGAACTGAGCTTTCAGAAGAAAGTTTCAGTGTGGCTGTTTCAATGTGGCTGTGTGCTGAATTGATAATTTCCCCAGTGCACAATGCAGAAAATGATGCAAACCCATGACACGAATTCTGAAGACAAAGAGAAATCTCAGCTGCCTAAATGAGAATAAATCACAAAGTAAACACAGAGGCTAACAAGAACCATCAGAATAACCTTGAGAACCAAATCCCATCTAGGACAAATCCCCGTACAGCATGGCAGGACGGCAGGACAGAGGAGGCAGCACCTTACACTTGCAAAATACAGATATTCCACTTGAATGGGAGTTTTGCAACAATTGCCTTTTGGGCCACATGAGCTCCGAGCTGTGCAGGGTGACACCTCAGGATTTTTTTCTAGAAGCATTTACAGTATTTCAACATTCCTTGCCTGAAAAATTCCACCCCATCAGACAATGATGTTCCTCCTCCTCAGGATAAGTCGAGCTGATGTGCACAGGGAGGTGCTGCTAAAGGCAGCCCCCATGGATGGAAAGGGAGCGACTGTGTGAGGAAAGAGGGGCTAAAGGAACCATAAGGGCAACCAAGCCTGGAGGCAAGGTTTGGATGAGTTTTTATACCACCTTCTTGGGGTTTTTGTTATTAAATTTAATGCCTAGAAAGAGGATAAAGTTAGATGTTGTACAGTGAGAGGATTATCTTTGTATGGCAGTCTGGGAAAGGCACAGCTCACATGCAGTCCACAGCAGAATTCTGAAAAATCCTTCTTCAAAAAAAGTATGAAAAGAGGAAAAACTATGAAATCCTCAACTAGATGGAAAAAAAGAGAAGATCTTAGCAAGTCTAACAGACAGCCCTAAAACCAAAGCACGTAGACTTGATATAACCTATTAGAGTGGCAGGAGAAGGCAGTATCTGCACAGGAACAGCAAAGTTATACAAGAGGAAGATTTACCAGGAGCTCAAAAACCTGAGAATATGGTCCAGATTAATGGGAACTTGACACCTGCTTTGCCCAGTCCTGAGCCAGGCAGGTGCAGCTGCATTTTTAAGAGAGTGTGTAACAGAGGATTCTGACACACACGAGGGGTGTGATGGGGAAGAGCCTGAACCAAAACCAGCAACGTTTTACTCCAGATTCTCTGGCAACTGGGAACGAGAGGATGAGGTTAGCACACGTGTTAAAAAGCCAGATCTGCTTTCTTCTAGGTCACTAATTCTGATATTTTTGCATCCATTTGGGTCAGCAGGGTCATAAAATATGACCTTTCCATTTTGCAAAGTTTCTTCTAAATCATTCTCTAAGAGCTCCTTTAATGTGTTCTTACCCAGAGCAGTGGGGCAGGCTCAGCTGGGCTCCTTTGCCATTCCGTGCACAGTTACAGACATTTACTGCAAGGGCCTGTGATCTTCAGTAGTGGAAGAAGAGCTAAATTAGGCTAAAGCGTATTTTAATTTAATGCAGTTTTTGCTAATATTGAAAATAGACATGTATGTGACATTGTTTAACGTTTCAGTATTTGCTTAATTAGCTGTTCCCTTTGAGAACAAGTCACTCTTGGTGAGGTGAGTATTCCCTGGGGGGCTCCAGAAGGGGTTCCTGCCCAAGGTGGGAGGTTCCCAAAGCTCTTTCTCTGTGTGGCCACACTGAATTTGCTGCTTGGCTTCAGCACTGGAACTATCTGTCAAGTCCAAAGCAGAAACAGTGTTTGAAAGGCAAACATGATCCGTGATCAATATCCTAACAAATCCAATGGAAGCCCCAGCTCCCAAAGGGTTAATCCAGAGAAGAAAAGGCATCCGCATGTTTAGTGAGCTAATGTGTTTATTGACTGGGAGGCCTTCAAGTCTTCAGCGGGGAAAAGCTCTGATAAGTGACTGGAAGTTCGAGTTAGACAACCCGCTTTGTGTGGAACTCGGGTGGAACAGGGTCACCTTTTCCAGCTGACTGCCCTTTTAGATTTCTGGGGGTGATCCCCGGGCTGTCCTTGGGCTCAGGAGCGAAGCCCACTGTGGAACAGGGATGTTCCCACAACAGGGAGCGGGTGTCCAGGCTGGCTGCTGTGGGCACAGCTCAGCACCCTGTCCCAGAGCAAAGTGGGGGCCAGTGCCCCTCGCAGGGCTGTTCAGCCTGTCTGAGCTGGCCTGGAGTGTTGTAACGACCCTCTGCCCAAATCCTGCCCCCAGCTCCTGGATGGACGCTCCTGATTTCCACTGGGTGTTCTGAAATGTGCACCAGTCCCTGCTGAGAGCCTGGCCCTGCCCAGTGCCTCCCCTGCCCAACCTGCAGCTGTCTCCTGTCCCCACAACAGTGTCCAGTGCTGTTGGGACTGGAGAGCCCTGGGAGAGCCCTGCCCAGCCCTGTGCTGGGAGCTGCTCTGGCCCACCCCAGCCCCTGTGTCCACCCAGGGCCAGGGTCGGTGTCTGCCTGCTCAAACTGCTGCAGGGAACAGACAAAAGCCCCTCCTGCTGCCAGCCGTGTCCCATCGGCTTCACTGAGCACTGGAGCCCCGGAGGGGATGGGATCCTGAGAGCAGCCGGAGAGCTGGCCTTTCCCCAGGGATGGATGCCCCAGGATGAATCCCCACCTGCAGGCTCAGAGCCCTGCACCAGGCAGTGCTCTTGGCTGGGACCAGCTCTGGGCTGCCCTTCCCAGCCTGAGCAGAAACCCCTGGTGACCCCACAGCGGCCTGGGTCAGCTGCTGTGGTGGTGACTACAAAGGTGTAATTAGGGGGTATTCCTTACGGATTTCTGTTGTATTGGAAAAAGATGGTAACTAAACCATATACATCCCATTTCCATGTTAGTTAAGAGATTATAAGAAGATAAATTCAATTAAAGGTCCATCCAGCCGACGTCCTGTCATCAACAGGGACCAGTAACAGTCCTGCAGGCAGGAGTATGGAATCAGTGGGCAGAGAGTGCTGAAATCACCAACAACTTCAGAGGAAAGGACTTTCTGAACTACAAGATGTCCCACATTTCAGCAGTCCTCCCAGGGAGCTGTTCACTTGTTCCTGCACACAGAGATTATCAAGAGACGCCAGTGTCCCAAGTGTCTATTCAGGAAACAAATACCCTGGAATATTGTTCCCTCTAGGTCTGGCAATCTGGTCGGGAATATCTGGAGAGGTGGGCGAGGAGCAGCACCTCCAGAGAGAAGGGGCAAAATGAATTCTGGCACCGCTGCCAGGGGGGAAGCCTGAATTAGAAAGGTCGGGTGTGCGCTGCCCAGGACACGGATCCCGCAGGAATACTGTCCCGTGCAGAGCCCAGGCGGGCAGGGAGCAGGGCACGGAGCTCTGCAGAGCCACAGCTCAGCCTGCTCCTCACCTTCATTTGCATCTCCAAGGCCCTCGGTGTCTGCCTGTCAGAGATGGTGACAGTCGGGGGGGGTTTTTTAGCTTTATCAAGGGGGATTATTTTTAACCCAAATTATTTTGCATTGTAAATGTTTAAATCCACATCAAATCCAGATTAATGCATAAAATAGTCCAAGAGGGTATTTACTGGGGGGGGGGGAAAAAAACAATAAACTAAATTATTATGGCTAGCTTCCATCTGAAGTGCTTTAAAAAGGGGAAAAGTCTGAAATTTTGGCTAAAATATCACTTCAAGGAGAAGATTGAAATAAACCCCTCTCTGGAAAACGGCACAAGTTTACGTACAAACTGGAACCCTCGGTACTTTTTCACAACATGACTGGAATTAATAATGCAGATAAATCCTAAATAAATCAGGATTAGTGTTAACTACGTCTTGAGGTTTAATGCGCTGTAGGGAAATGAAAGGGGGCCGGCGGGGGAGGAAGGAGCTTTGCTTTAGGGGAGCCGAGGCCGGAGGAGGCAGCCCCGGACCGAGGGGATGTGGCCGGAGCCGGTCCCCGGGGAGAAGCGGGCCAGACCCGGGCCAGACCCGGGCCAGACCCGGGCCAGACCCGGGCCAGACCCGCCCCGGACCGCGCCTCTCTGCCTCTGCTGCGGGACCCCGCCGGACTGCGGCGTCTTAGCGCCCCATCGGCACAGAGATTACACCTCCCTTCGTGCTTAAAGAGCTCAGCTCCGCTCCGCAGGGAAACAGAAATACAACTGCCAGCACGATCGCCCGAGAAAAAACCTGCGGCAGCGTGTCAGGGCTGGGGAGCGGCTTCCCCGAGGCCGGGGGGTCGCGACAGTGTCACAACAGTGTCCCTGCCGTGTCCCAACAGTGTCCCTGCTGTGTCCCAACAGTGTCCCTGCCGTGTCCCAACAGCGTCCCAACAGTGTCCCAACAGTGTCCCAACAGTGTCCCCGCTGTGTCCCAACAGTGTCCCTGCTGTGTCCCAACAGTGTCCCTGCCGTCTCCCAACAGTGTCCCAACAGTGTCCCCGCCGTGTCCCAACAGCGTCCCAACAGTGTCCCAACAGTGTTCCAACAGTGTCCCCAACAGTGTCCCAACAGTGTCCTCGCCATGTTCCAACAGTGTCCCTGCCGTCTCCCAACAGTGTCCCAACAGTGTCCCTGCCGTGTCCCAACAGCGTCCCAACAGTGTCCCCGCTGTGTCCCAACAGTGTCCCTGCTGTGTCCCCGCTGTGTCCCAACAGTGTCCCAACAGTGTCCCCAACCGTGTCCCAACAGTGTCCCAACAGTGTCCCCGCTGTGTCCCAACAGTGTCCCCGCCGTGTTCCAACAGTGTCCCTGCCGTCTCCCAACAGTGTCCCAAAACTGTCCCCGCCGTATCCCCAGCCCTGTCCCCAGCCCTGTCCCTGCCGTGTCCCAGCCCTGTCTCAGCCCTGTCCCCGCTGTCCCCAGCCCTGTCCCCGCTGTCCCCAGCCCTGTCCCCAGCTCTGTCCCCAGCCCTGTCCCCGCTGTCCCCAGCCCTGTCCCCAGCCCTGTCCCCGCCGTGTCCCCAGCCGTGTCCCAGCCCTGTCCCCAGCCCTGTCCCCGCTGTCCCCAGCCCTGTCCCTGCTGTCCCCAGCCCTGTCCCCAGCCCTGTCCCCAGCCCTGTCCCCGCTGTTCCCAGCCCTGTCCCAGCCCTGTCCCCAGCCCTGTCCCAGCCGTGTCCCAGCCGTGTCCCCGCTGTCCCCAGCCGTGTCCCTGCCGTGTCCTAGCCCTGTCCCCAGCCCTGTCCCCGCCGTGTCCCCAGCCCTGTCCCCGCTGTTCCCAGCCCTGTCCCAGCCCTGTCCCAGCCCTGTCCCCAGCCCTGTCCCAGCCGTGTCCCAGCCGTGTCCCAGCCCTGTCCCCAGCCCTGTCCCCAGCCCTGTCCCTGCTGTCCCCAGCCCTGTCCCTGCTGTCCCCAGCCCTGTCCCCAGCTCTGTCCCCAGCCCTGTCCCCAGCCGTGTCCCAACAGTGTCCCAACAGTGTCCCCGCTGTCCCCAGCCCTGTCCCCAGCCCTGTCCCCGCCGTGTCCCCAGCCGTGTCCCAGCCGTGTCCCCGCTGTCCCTAGCCTTGTCCCCAGCCCTGTCCCTGCTGTCCCCAGCCCTGTCCCCGCCGTGTCCCCGCTGTCCCCAGCACGGACCATGTCAAACCATCCTCTGCTCCTCCCCACGCCGCACTGAACCCGGCCTGATGAGCCCCTCGCTCTCTGATACTAAAGAAGAGGGTTAAAATAGTGACATTTGTTCTCAAACCCCCAGAGGAGTAGGGAAATGTTTCTGTGCTCACTTTGTCAGCCGGGGGCTGTCTCCCGGCGTGGCGGTGTCCCCGCAGCCCGTGTAAGGACACCGCTCAGCGCTGCCCTGCCTCCCCAGGTGCGGCACTGCGCTGCAAACCCAGAAACTCGCAGCATTCTAAGAAATCTCCTCTCCCATCTGTTTCCTGTTCCTCTTTCAGCACTTCCCCAGCGCTCACAGCAGCTCTGGGGCTCCAGGTTCTCAGCCTGTGCCACAGCCCATCACGGCACCTGTGCCAACGGCACTAAATCCATCACAGCAACAGCCCCACAGCACACGGGCCACCGCTGCCACCGCGGGTCCCCTTGCCCAAACGTGAACGCCACAAACCCGGCACAATCCCGCCTCTGCCCAGCGCAGCCAGCTGGCGAGACTTTAGTGATAACCTCTTGGTTTCATGTGGAATATTTACCTGTGATTAAACATTGACCAGTACGCAAACAGAAGAGGTTTTCAATACCTTTTCAATATTTAAGAGCTGGAAATGACCCTGTTTTATATCGCACAAAGCGAAGTGCCAGCAGTCAGTGGTGCTGGAGCTGATGTTAGTTGTTGGGGTTCTGAAACAACACCTCCTCTAAGAGTGAGTCTGTGTCTCTGCTCCCTGCAAGAACAGCCCTGGAGCTCAGGTGAGAGACCTGAAGCGATCCTGGTGACCCCCTGGCAGGTCCCTCTGCGCCAGTCAGCACATTCTCCTCAGTGCCACTGGAAACTTCAGAAAAAGTTACAAAGAAAATAAACCCCAATCTGCCTTCTTTTTTAAGGGAATGTCACATAGATCTCAGGAGATAAAGATGAGATGCACGAGTGAAAGAAGTCCTGAGATACCTCTGATTGCTCCCACTCTCCCAGGGGTGACACTGACATCACACAGGAAATCAGAGCGCAGTGCCCACCCAGGGGTTCTGCTCCCCCAGGAGCAGCCACCCCCCAACTCCAGGTGACCTCAGGTGGGCTCAGGTGCACCAAACCCAAGCGATGCTGTCCAGCACCTGAGGCAGGACAAGCCCTGGGCCGGGCTCACAGGGGCTCAGGCTGCTCATCACTGGGACACGTGGTGTCAGCTCCAGTTCCACACCGCACCAACCCATCCGTGCAGCCAAAATCCCTTCTCTGGGGACATCAGCATTCCAGCCAACACCCACGGGCACGGGGCTGTGCTGGAGCAACAAACCAAGCCCTCCTCGCCCAGTTCCAACCAAACACGTGTCACAGCAGTGGGGCCTGGCACTGCTGGCCCTGAGCCGGGCACGTGTGTCCTGTCCACCCCTGCCCTGTGCCCTCGGAGCTGCTGTGTCCAGCCTGGGCCACCAGCAAATCCTCCACGGGCTCAGGAACGTTTCTCCAGCCTGCCCGCTGCAGAGAAGTGTTTCTGGAGGTTTGACCAGGATTCCCAGTGCAAATGGCCAGAAACCATTGGGTATTCACGGAGCACAGGAGCTGGTTTTATACTGTCACGTTTAAATGTTTGGGTTCAGCCATTTCCAGTAGAAGAAAAATGGGAAAAAAAGTCCCAGAGGGAGAGGGTGGAAGGTCACTGAGAAATGGATGTGACTTGTGCTGTGTCCACTGCCACGATGGGGACATGTGGCACTGGCCCCTCATCCTACTGAGCAAACCCTGAGTGGATTAAATGCACACAGACACAAGACTGGTTGCATTCCTTTAAAAACCCACATAGTTCTATTCCCGTGTGTTTGAAAGGAGTAAATCTCCCAACCCTAAAGACACCTGTGTGGAACAGAAAAACCTGAAAACTCCCTGTGAAAACCAGCCAAAATCTAAGGACGATTCATTTGGTGCCCCAAAAGCTGCAAATTTCTCTTCGCAAGGAAGTTTATACATCTCTTCTAAAAGAGGATATGAAAGCAGCTATAAAAAACAGGAATCAAAGTACAACAAATTAAACAAGGAAACATCTGTGACGATCAGTAGGAGCCAAAGCTGATGGGTGTGAACAACTTATAAGAAGAGCCAGCTGTGTCAAGCACTACCCACAGAACCCTCACAAACAATAAACCTGAGAGTTCTGAAGTTCACCTTTGATACGATAAATTCAAATAATTGATTATTATGTGCAATAATTAACCGTTACTAAACAGAGAAGGGAAAAATGTCAATAACTGTGGAGTAAAACATTCCTGGTGCACATTTGTAATCAAAGTGGTTGATGTAAATATATAATCAAGGTCATGTAACAGTAAAGGTGTAGGTTAAGTAGCATCTGTTAAATATAAAGATTTTTAAATCACCAACTCTGAACACTTGTATCTAATAACTTTAAAAGAATCGTTTGGAAACTCTTCAAAAGCTTCTGGCTAATCCTTCCTATGTCTTTGAGAAATGGGAAAGTCTCCGCAAGGCTTGGGAGGAACTTTGGCTGCAGGTCTTTCAGAAGTCGACAGGATTAACCCGAGTGTGCAGCAGAAGGTAACGCTGGCCACGTTCCAGCAAAGGGATGAAGGATCGAGACACGCTTCACGCTGATGGTATTGCACTGGAATACCAGTAACTACTGGTTTTAATTTTCTCAGCAACTTCACTGTGGGCTCTGAGATCACCAAATCTCACTTATGGCAATGTTGTACACGTGTGACAAGCCCCAGCTCCCCAAAGCAGAGCTATGAGCAAAGCCTCCAGCCCTCCAGTCAGAACTGGAAAACCAAACACTCCATGGGACGGTCTTTGCCTACGACACATGAAGCAAGTGGAGGTCTGACAGAAAACGTCCAGGAAGGCCAGGCACAGAGGAATGACTCACTCAGACCTCACCACCACTGAGAGCTGGAGCCCTGCCAGGGGCTCATCCACTGGGTGCTGCCCATTTGGCCAAGAACCTCCTTCTCCCTCACAGATGAAGGACTGCAGTGCTCCCCTGCAGGTGGCCAGCAGCCACCTGTGGAAGGCACAAAAGGTTTGAGCCACCAGGTAACACCAACTGCCTGAAAATCAGCATTTAATGCTGGACACACTAAACTGTGACTAGCTTTGGTCTGCTGACCCAAGGGTCAGGTTCTAAACAAACAGGTACAAGATGTTACATCAGATGGCAGAATTCAGGAACTGAGATGACAGCAAAGCTGCCGACATACAGAGAATTGGGAAAATAAATAAGCATTCAATAAATTCATATACAAATAACAACTGACTCTACAGCCACCTTTCCTAGGAGAGGAGGGAGATGTAAAGGACCATGGAAAAGTTTGTTTTCCTATGGCATTTACACTGCAGCATTTAATTTGAAATGATCCCTTCCTGTGCACGCCGGTCATGAGGATGTGATCTTCCTCTTCCTCATCTCCTTACCTCTGTGTTTTTTCTATCATCAGTTTTATTTGGCCTTAAACTAGACAGTATTATTTATGGAATAAATGTCAAGTTTTCTCATGAGCTTAGTGGCAAGCACCATGACAACCATTGTCCTGGTGTAGATGCTATTGACGTTAAAGTAGGATGTAGTAGTAGTAATCATAATAATAATAATGATGATGAGGTCAAGGCCCTCAAGTGAGGTCTCTATCATTGCAAACCATAACTTACAAGTGCACACCAATGTTACACCACTGCAAGGCACAGTGTTCTTCCTGGGGCTGGACAATCAAAACCAATCACGTGCTCAGTCCCAGGAAAAAAATACACTGACAATCACAAACAATCCATTATTATGCAATAGATCCCTAACATGTCTCTGTATGCAGACATGTGTGTATCCTTGTATTTCATAGGGAGTGCATGGAGAAAGCCAGGGCAACACTCAGTGTTCCCTTCTTCCTAAAGTGGTTAAACCAATGCTGATGTTCTTGGTACTGGCTGATTAATCTGAGCAATTTTAATAAAAGAAACACCACCAAATAAAATAAAGAGTAAAGAATCCTTCCCCTCCGCCTCACATCGTGTGGCTGCATCCTCCATATGGCCAGAAGGAAAAGCCATCTCCCATTTGCCCACCAAACCACATATTTAATCCATGTGCTTATGTCAAACTTAATTACAGCACATTTGGCATAAAATAACAATCCACATCCTTGGAGAGGGGAACTTAAGTAGTTAATATGTGTGATTGAATGAAAGTGCTTTGCTGAATGTTTATGAGAAACCCAAGACAGCCAAATGTGGTGATAGTTTAACCATTTGAACACCAGCTCCCTGGCCCTGCCCTGCAGCCCCTGGTGCCCGTGTGGCACCTGCCCAGGCAGCAGAAGTGCCCTGCACACACCTGGCCAAGCCTCACCCAGAGAACTCTCCAGCCCTGAAAACCCATGTGTTACCTGAGAGACAATTGTCCTGTAAATCTTCCTGCCCTTTTCTCTCATTATGTGCCTTAAAAAGATCTTGGTTCTTTTTTCATATTTTCATGCCAGTTTGCAGAACTCACAGGTCTCCAGAACGCAAATTTCCTCCCTCTCTATCCTCCAGAACCTCTAAAGAAGCAGCCCTAAAACCTGGCGAGTGGTTCTGGATTTATGCTCAGGCAGAGATTTACTGGGGAGATAAGGACAGAATAAAGGAGGACAGAATGCAGAGGTGCTTCAGGTCCCCTGGGTCAATCAGCTGGTGTCAAAGAAAGCTGGCTTTGGCACCACTCCGAGACAGAGCCAGAGAACTCCTGGCCCGTGGGCTGTGTGACACCCTGGAGCCTGGGGAAGGCTCCTGGGGACCCGTGGGGCACAGGACAAGGTGCCTGCTGGCTCCAGATGGCTCCTGCTGGTTCCCTGGCCCACGGCGCTGGGAGATGGAGCCCACGGAGACTCAGAGCTCACCTCAGCAGCACTGGGCAGGTGAGGGGACCAGAGGGACTGCCTGGGAAACAGGCTCTGCAGCAATGGCATCAGGAGATGGAGGCAGGTCCTGCTGGGCTGTGCACTCAGGGGTGACACACAAACAAATCTTCAATGAAATCAGTCAAACAGTGGTACAGGGGCCCAGAGAGGCTGCTGGCTTTAATGCCTGACTGGAGAGGGCCCTCGGCAGCTCCATTTCTGCTGGCCTTGCTTTCAGCGGGGGTCTGCACAAGGTGACCTCCAAAGGTCCCTCCTCACTCCAATTACACCCCAATAACCAGGAAGGCCAGAAGCAGGGGGTCACTGCAGTCAGCGCCCGAGATCACAGCGCGCCACTGAAGTTCCCGTGTGAGGAGCCGTGTCTGTGCACAGAGCAGGGGAAGAATGGAAAGTGTTCAGCAGTGACCTTGCTACAAGGAGCAGGAACAAAGAGGAAACAGCTGAATGTGGTGCGGGGGTGACGAGCCCCGGTAATGGCCCGCTCCTGCTCCCAGACAATGCGCATGGAAAATCTCCCATTAACTTCGGTGACACGGCACCAGGCTCTAAAAGAGCAGGCACTAAAGTGGATGACAGTGTCAGAAAAGAGAGGAGGAAAGAAGGAAAAATTTAAGTTTCGCTTTCATCATGCTGAGTATGAGTTCACTGCTGAAATTCTGCCATTCCCTCTTTCAAAAATGAACATAAATATTTTGCACCAAACACAGAGGAGTGGCTGGAACTAACTGACTCGGTGTCTTTAACACAATGGCAGGGCTTTCTTCTTGCTCGAGATTAATTCTTGATGATTCATCAGCGTGAATCCTTCACCCTGCCCTGGACGTATAAAAAACAGTGGTAATAGCCTAAAACCCATCACATTGCTTGCAAAATCCTACAGAGTGCCTGCTGTACACTGATGTAGCTGAGTGTGTAAACACCCTGGCTTTTACATCGCCACCACCACCCTGCCTCTGCTAGCACAAAATAAAGTCAGTTTCCACACTGACTGAGAATATTTATATGTAGAATATACATATGCAGAGGACAAACAACTGATTGAGCCTTTGATAAGTAAATGTGTATAATACAACCATATATTCATGTGTCTAGAAAAAAGCACACGTTGAAGAAGCTGCAGTTTCTAAAAACCTGTGCTTTTAGTCAGGGTGGCCAAAACACTGCCCAGACTAACATATAAATTGCCTTTTCTGGGAAGGCTATGAGAAGATATTAGTGAGATTCATCAAACACCTTTGGGGCAGAGCTGCTGTGCAGTCTGGAGCTGCTGCTCTCTTGTTCTGTCTGCTGTGGCATTTTGGGTGGTTTGGCCTCAGTAAAAGCAGTGGCCTTTATCTGGACACAGGGGACAGATATCCTGCCAACACCCATCAGATATCCGTGAGCTGGGATCCAGCAGTGCCTGAGCCCTCCAAAGCAAGGACAGCCCTGGCCCCAGCGCCGCCCCACGCTCCTGCACCAGCAGCGCTCCCGGGCTGCAGTGACCCAAACCCACTGCCAGGTGTGCTGCCCACCCCACAGCCGCCAGCACCTGCCCTGGGCCCTGCAGGAGGTGTGCTGTGTCCCTCTGCAGCCCCACTGCTGCCTGCAGGCAGCCCCAGCAGCAGCCTGCCCGTCCCCACGTCTGCCCAGCGCCGTGCCCTCTGCCCCTGGGGCTGGACTCAGCTCCCCTTCCCACGTCTGCCTGACAGCCCTGTCTGCTCCGAGGGACCCAGGATTCCAGGCACAGCTTTCCCATGCCATCGTCCCTCAGAATAGCTCTGCTCCCTGTATTTTTAGCAAGGCTCAAATGGGCCGATATGTTTGATTTTCCACTGTTTCCACCCAGCCCGAGGCCTGCCCGTGGCAGTGTCCCCGTGTCCCCACCAGCGTGTCTGGCCGTGGGGCAGGGCTGGGGACACGGGCCGAGGAGCTGGGAGATGGCAGCAAGAGCTGCTTTGCATACTTGGAGTTGTACAAAGCTGATTTTCTGAGAGGGAGAGAAAGAAGGAGAAAGGGGTTTCTGTAAGTAGCGGAGACAATGAGAACAAGGCAGGCACTATGCCAAGCACGGGAGGACTGCCAAAACACATATCATTAGCTTGGGCCAGCTATAAGCAAGGAAATGAGAAACATATGTTGGAGAGCAAGGTTAGGAGCGAGGGACTATGGGTCAGTGACAGTCGTCCGAAAACTTTTCCCTTGTTCTTCAGCTGTGGCCCGCCGGTGTCAGATGTCACTCTGACAGCCTTCATTTCTCATGACGGCCAGGCTTATTTTGGCCTGCTTGTTTTTTGTTGTGTTTCTTTCTTTCCCTCCCCTAATGGGAGTTATTGAGAGGAAGAAGAGAACAGACAAGAGAGACTTTTCCATTTTTTTTTTCCCACAGTTATGGGAAAATAACCTTGTTTTCTGCGATGTTCTCTGAAATCCTCACCCTTTATAAAATAACGGTGTCTCAGGATTGGGATTCTGCCTAGCCCTGGTGAAAAGAAAAGGGTGGGTAGTGTATTCTTAAGCAGTTCTTGATGTTCTTTCTTAAATATAATTAGATGCACCTCATTACCTCAAACTAAAGGCCTTTTGTACTTCTTCAGGGCTGTGCTTCCTGAAAGCCAAAGCATGCCACGGCTTGCAGCACCCACTCTTACTTTATAACACGAAGTGTATTTTTAACATTTTTACCCTTTATCCAGGCTGTTTGTAGATTATTTCATTTTTCCACAGAGGCTACACCCAGATGATACGTTCCCCACTGACATTTAAGGAAGAGTTTGAAGTTCCCATTCCCTGTCCCGGCATCATTCTGTCTGTTTTCCCTTTGATGGAGCTTACACTACAGAGTGTCTCAAAGAGCAGTGCTGCTTCCCTCTCCAGGCTGGAATATTCCCAGACAGGGAAGACCCTAACAGGAATCTCAGACACCATGCCAAGGGACGGGTGTGTGAGTGCTGCTCCTGCAGACTGACCCCGATGTCCCCTGTGCTCCCCCGGTGCCACGCTGGGGCTGAGCACCTTGAAAATCCTCAGGGGGCCTCGGCTGGGAGATGTGCAGGAGGCCCACTGGCTTTTTTGGAACTGTGAACAGAGCGGAAGGAAAGGCAGGGATGCAAGGAGAAATTCATCCCCCAAAAGCCAAATGCCATTCCTCATGGATGGACGACCCTTGCCCTGACGGGAGATGCAGGATCACGGGTGGACACGATGGGCTCGGGTCCCCACTGCACAAAGGCATCTTTTATGCCTGAAATTCTGCCATAAAAACATCTAATTCTAATGTGTTTAACTGCTTTCCATGCACCAAAGCCTGCTCTGGGAGCCAAGTGGTCCCGGCAAAGTCGCTGGGAGAGGCTGGAGTATCAGGTCTGGAGGGAGGCAGGTGAGGCCCAAGGTGAGGTCTGACAGGAAAGGAGATGAAGCAAAGGCTGCCCAGGACTCCCTGCAGGCACAGACCGAGGTGGGATGAGCATGGTGAGGACAGGCCTGGCCTGGGCTTGGCTCTGAACCCTTGCTGCAGCCAGGGCTGTGCGGTGACACACCTGTCACTTCCCAGCCCTTTAACTGCCCAGCTTTGAGAAGGGCACAGCACACAGCCACTGACACTCGCTTTCCCTCACACAGTAAGCTAAAATGCTTGGAAATAATATTTCTCCCTGTCTGCTTCTGGAGCCTGGGCAGCAACAACACCAACAATCCTTACAGAGTCCTTCCTGCCCATCTCTGCTCTGAAACACACCTGCAGCAGAATGCTGAAGAGTTTGCTGGATTAACACACTCTGCAAATTTGATACCTTTAATTTTGAATATGCCATTAAAAAGATTTGCTGGCAAATTTATATTCTTTTTATAACTGAAGGGAGGAAGCCGTGCTGGCTGTCACCTTTCAAACACCTTTGCTTTTCACATGGCCCTGACTTGTAACACAAGATGATCCAAGATGAAATGCAAGGTTTAGACCAAAACTGATTACCCAGGGTGCTTCCACTCAGAGTGCCCAACCACCTTCACCAGCACAGACCCTGGTCACTCCCAGTCATCGTGGCCCAGAAGAAATCACTCATTTATAATTACATGCAATAAAAGGAATACAGCCCGTAACTGTGGTACCCACGACTACTGGGAGGATGTGTGCCCTGGTATGGCTGTGGCCATCCACACGTGACTTGCTGGCTCCTGTGCTCTGAAAAAGCCTCCTCAGGGATCCAGGTGCTCCTGAGGCTCCGGGGTCAGAGGCCAGTGAAAATGTCCTTTGTCCCACGGCTGGGGAGATGCAGTCCCTGACACACGGGAGTCACTGACCTGTGACCCACAAAGGGCCACCACGGGCCAGGGCACGACCCTGGCTGGGAAAACCAGCCAGGAACCAGCCAGGGAGGGAGGCACAAACCCAGAGAACTCCCGTCTGTCCTCAAGTGTCCTGAAATACGATGGTGTCAGTGCAAGACAATACCTCAGTAATGATACAGCTTGATCAAAATGATCGACCCCAGGCAGAAAACATCTGAGCAGAAACAGGAATGTGGACTAAGGAGACCAAGAGAAAGTGTGTGGAATTAATTACAGGTAATTTCTGGTTTTCCTCTGCTTTGGGAAAGGGTGATGCAGAATTCCAGCAGCCTCAGGAAGTGTAGATGGATGCACAAGGACTTTCATGTTTCTTTGGACTAGTCCACAGAGCTGGAACTATCTAAAGAGGATAATTTCTTTTGACTTGCATTTTTTAGGTTCTTTTTACAGTCACATGCAGTTATTTCTGTAATTAATTTGGGGGTGTGGTAATATTTAATGTATCATATGAGTATTTTTATCTATTTAATTATCTTCCCCCAGGCAGACTTGAGGTGACAGTAAAGACATTTTACCTGGTGCTTGCCATCAGCAGAAGTAGTTTCTTTCTATTGTCCATCTCAGACAACACAGAGGCAGAGAGAGACAGGAGGGGGTTTGTGTTAAGTCTGTTTGCACCAAGCAGAAACTCGACTGGACAAGTCCTTGAGCAACTCCATCTATTTGTAATTGCCTTGAGCAGGGGCCTGGCCCAGATGATCCCCAGAGGGCTCTTCCAGCCTAAATTATTCTATGATTCCCTGGGTTTTATTTTCTGCCTATCCAGCACACGTTCCCTCGGCAGAGCAGAGGCAGAGGGAAATGGTTTGTGCTCAGGGACAGAATCTGAGCTGGGGCTGCCACCTCAGAGCCCCCCTGGATGGCAGTCCTGGGACCACACACTGCGCCCACTGTGAATAACACCACAAGGGCTTTCCTCCACATTTATCAAATTTATAATAAGGGCACGGAGACTTGAAAAAAACCCCAAATCATTCCTAGAACAGTGATTTTTTATTTGTGTTCAGAGGTCGTCACACTTCAAAAATATTTTCATCTGAACACTTTATTTCCCCCTGTCCTAAGCCTGAGAATTCGGACCAAGCTGGTAACTCCAAGGACATATGGATACTTTTGAAAATGGAAACTATTTTCGTGCGTATAAGTAATTCTGTGGGAGTGAATGTATTTGCAGCTTCCAGGCCAGGCAGGATGACCTTTCCAGAACTTGCAAAATCCAATCAAATAAAAATAGATTCAGACTTCCTTAAAATGAAACTGCTCGAAAAAGAAGCCCATGGGCTGAAACCCTGGAAGAAAACAGAATGTGCGCTCGCAAATACATTTAAAAATGAAATTTGAGACTCAGAATGACAGCATTTGTACCTCTGCCCCTCTGTGTTTCTTCACTCCCTGCCATTTCTATCTCGTTCTTATCAGAGCTCTGTCAGCCCCTAAACTGACATTTTCCCATCCTGATCATTCCCAGGATAGAGGAGAGGGAACGTTTTTTCAGCAGGCTGATGCAAACAGCAGATCATCCTACAGAGAAACGCCAAGGACAGTTCCGAGTCCTAATCCCTGACCCTCCTGCCCTTTGCTAACGCGCTATTGACATTGAACTTGCAGAGCTGCAATGCTGAGATGAGATAATGAATTCTGCCTGCTCCGTGGGCGACAGCAGCAGGGCAGACAGGGAGGAGGAAAGGCTCTGCCGTGGTTCCAGCCCAGCTCAGACCTCCTCGTGCCTGAAACCTGCCTGAGCAAAACATCCTCAGTGATAAGCACTGGTGTCCCCTGTGCACTGCACTGCTCCACGGCACATCCAGGGAAAGGGGAATCACCCAGCAAACACCACTCCAGTCTCCTCTGTCTATTCCCAGGATCCACTGAAGGTGCTGCAGCTCGAAATGATGTGCTTGCACTTTTAAACAACTACTTGTCGGTTTGAGAAATTTTAGGAGACGCTATTTATTGTACTTATGGGTGTTGGAATTCCACAGACGCTGCTGCCCCAGGATCACTCCCACCAAACTCCCTCAGTCCAAAGTGGGAATTGATTAAGTTTTGCCATCATGATCCCAGGAACACTCAGCTTTGAACACTGCCATCCACAGCTTTAGCAGGTTGAGTCAGAAAATATGTGAATCCTAACGGAAGTCACAAGGCCTGTAATTTTTAAATAGCATTTGCTGCTTGTTCTTACATTGTATATTGTATTTTTTTATGAAATTTTCTATTAAGGACTCATTAATCACAACCTGAGGATAATAAGTCTGGATTCTGGAAGCTTATATGATTTGTTACTTTGTATTTTTAGCACTAAATATTCACTTATACTGTAGTATCCTAGGATGCTGAGAGAAAACAACACAATTATTGCTCCTGAAATATGAAAAAAAAAATCATATTTCTAAATAATGTTTGTATTCTGAGAATTCTGAGAATGCTGTGAAGATACAGCTCTTCCTGAGAAAATAATGCCCAGTGTGGAATGATTCATTAAGAAGAGCAAATGGTGGCACCAATGACGTCACCTTGTGTGAATTTGTCTACTTTCTTCCAAAGCACACAGGCTATTCAGTAGAAAAAAATCCCACTAAAGGCAACAGTTCTTCCTGCATTTTTAAGCCCTTTTGATGAGTAGGTATTACTGGGATGGAAAAGGAAATCAGAAAAAAAGAAAAAAAAGAGAGAGAGTTGGAGAAACCAAATTACTTTTGGCTGTACTTCTAGAAAGATTACTTCACCAGTTTTTAAAAATTATTGCCACTGTTAAGTATAAATAGTGAGAATTTTTAGCTACTTCTACTAATTTGCACTGTAGGAAGCCAGGTATCATCTCACCTTACTCTGAGCCTCATTAATACAGAGTCAGCAACTGGGTGTGACACGGCAGTTCCTACAAAGTCAACAGGACTTGACTACGAGTTAAAATTAATCCTACAAGTTTAAATTCTTGCTTCCACTAACCCTGCCAGTGTAGGAATCCAGATCAGGTAAGCATCAACTTCCTGTACAGAGGGATTGACTGTAACTATCTGTAAGTCTACAAATGCACAAACCATCAGAAAACTTCACACAAATTTTGAGATGCAGCATTTTATCTGTTCTGCAACCGACCCTCCACAACGAGGAAAACTTAAAGTTAGGCTGACAGGTGGTTTGAAATTATTATCTGTCCACTTTTGTCACTGGTGGCTTTGGCTGTCTATTCTTGGCAAGACAGAGCAAATGCAACCAAACTCCAGCTGCTGGAGCAGAGCTTTCCCTCTCATCTCTTCCCAGCCACACTAATCAACATAATTCATGGTAAGAAGGAAGGAAAATGAGCATCCTCGCATGGATATTTCATCAAGATTCTGGAGAGCTTCATAAAGCAGCCTCTTTAAGAAACCATAAAATGAAACAAGACATATTTCTAGGGTTGTCAGCAGGTAGATCCACTGGTTTTGTGGTAAGTAATCTCTTTGGGAGGAAGTCTTTGCTCTGATGTCTGCGTTGGATGTTCTGCGGCTCCCCGCAGCCGCCCCAGCGCAGGTCTGTTCACTGGGAGAGGAGGCGGTGATGATATTGCTTCTAACAACCAGACTGAAGTATAGCCCCAGGCCATCTTCCAAAGCCCCCTCCAAACAGCCTCTAATTAATTTTAATCCTGCCACTCCAATGAGTCCCAAGAGTGCAGCAACCAAAACAAAAAAATCCTTCATCAAGTCATTCAGAGGGGCTCTGACGGCGTCACGTCACGATTTTAGGGCTTCAAGCAGAAAGCACTACAGAAAGCTTTTAAACGCCATTTTCCTTTGGTTTCTTTATTTTCTGTCCTCAAAAACCATAAAGAGCCCGTTTCTGATGAGAATGTAGTCCTGCTGTCTCTCCAGGCCCCTCCAGTGCACTGGGTGGGTGGGTGGCAGGGCTCAGGGAGACCCACCACCATCTCCCTGACTGGGCTGAGCAGTGCCCAGAGCCACTCCTGTGGCCCTCAACCTCCCCAGAACGGCTCTCTGCAGACGTGGGAGCCAGGCCAGCACGGCCAGGCAGCATCCCTGGGCACTCAGCAGCAGAACCAGCACCCCTGGAGCTGCCCTTGGTGTCAGCACCCACCACCCGGCTGCCGGGAGCAGCAGGCTCCCAGAGCTGCTAATTCTGTCAGATCGTTTGGTTTCAAAATAGAAACCTCCCCTCTATTTTTGTCTAGATGATCTACTGCTCAAACAGCCTCGTGAATATGAAATTTTGGGGATGCTCTCAAACTGAGCAGCCAAAGTGCTTGGCAAGGTATGACTCTCTGCATTTAGCTTCCCACCAAGTTTTATTAATATTACTAGATGTTACTAGAAGAGACACTGAGAAAAAAAAACAAGTTTCTAAATTGCTACAGAAGACCTCCCAAACTAAATTTTTTATTTGCGTGCATGTAAGAATATTAGTAATGGTAGATGTGTATAAATAGAACAGAAGTGCTCATGGAGAGGGAAGCTCAGGAAGACAAGAATGAGCAATTACACCCTAATGCAAATAGGTGCTGAATATTTCCTTATGAATCACCTTAGCAAAGAATGTTGTTTATCCTTTTGGTTTATTCCATTTAAAATGTGCGTGAAGGAATTAAGTTTGAAGAGTTTCTTGGAGAAAGGACTCTAGCTGGAGATGTCTGAGGAGACAGAGACTTAAAAAGGGCTGTTAATGACAGATCAGAGAAAGACACATGAAAAGAAGGGATTAGAAACACAGACATCCCCTTCTTCATGATACAGGTTATAAATTGGGGGCCACACTATTTCTCCCCCACGTTTCCACACTTCTGATGCATTATATAGAGCAGACACACGTATTTTCCCCTGTTGCTCAATGCATGGCTCCCTTTATTTACTTTATACAACTCAAATGCTGCTCTGATGTCCAAGTTATTAAATTCCTTGTAAGCTTTTCCTCAAATCCCTTGTGATCCAAGGTGCTATTATTACCTCTACTGCACCGACTGCGGAGCTGAGATCTATAGTGATTAAAGGAAATGTATCTTCTAACTGTGGATGTCTAATTAAGAGAGGTCTACAAACTGTTTTCTCAGATCACTCCTTATGTGTCCAAAATGGTTTTCAGCAGCAGTTGAGTACAAATTCAGAGCCCTGCATCTCAAATGAACCATGAAGAAACTGAAGAATACCCAATTAGTAACAGTCTGTGAAAAGTTAGGTTGAAGTGAATTAACCAGCATCACAAAGGAGAAAAGGTGGCAAAGGAAGGGAAAACAATCAGTTTTCCAAGGCAGCATTCAATCATCTTAACCATTAAATAATCCTTTCTTCTCCTTTTCTTAGGCTGATTTGCTACTTCCAACTTGTGAAGCAGACAAAAGAGGGGTCCTGCAGCCAGCAACGTCCTGCACCTCAACCCCTGGTCCTTCCTCCTCCTCCTCCTCCTCCTCCTCCCTCGTGCTGGCCCCAGCAGGGGTCACTCAGAGCCCAGGAACCACCGAGTGCCCTGGATGGGCCACCTCTGGATGCTGCTCACAGCCCCATGGTGCCAGCAGCAGTGCCAGCAGCAGTGCCCGTCCCTCCTGTCCCGTGTCACCGCCGTGCCCAGCACACGCCTGGCCATGCAGGAGCCTGCCTGGCTCACACCAGCTCCCTCCTCCTCCTCCTCCTCCTCCTCCTCCCCCGAGGCAGATGGTCTGCCGGGGCTCCTGCTGCTGCTGCCAGCCCTGATCCTGGGGAAGGCAGTGCTGCCACACGCTCCAGCTCTCTGGGTGCACAGCCAGGCATGGATGGCCTTACCTTGTCCCCTCCTCTGCTGGTGACAGGCCTGTGTCCCCAGCAAAGTGCCCTGTGTGCTGCCTGGAGCCCGTCTTACATGGACACTGGAGGTTTTTCCTTCCCACAGGGAAGTGCCAAGCCCAGTGCCATTCTGTAGCTTCCATCGTGGAGCAGAGACACCCAAGAGGAACCACCAAACCCACAGAAATTCTCAGGAGCACTGCACACCCTTCCACAAGCACCTCACTGGGGTGCTGCAGGCACCAGCTGAGACCTGAAACCCAGGGACAACCTCAGCCTCTGGCTCAAGTGTGCCCACCAGGAATGGAGTCTCCTGGACACATGTTTGATCTAATCCCATCCTCCTGCACACCTGAGAAATGCAGGACTTGGAACATTCTTTAAAGGTTACAGTGGGGGTAAATCAAAGATAAATCCCTAATGCAAAATCCATCTTCTGCCAAATGTCACAGTTGAAATCTGGGCTGGAGATTTCTGGGGAGAAATTTGGTAGAATTCCTTAATATAAACAAACTATTGTATCTCTGACTTTTTTTTTTTTTTTTTTTTTTCTTTAAAGGAATCAACAATTTGATTGGTGGAAAAAAAAAATACACAGACCATCAAAATGGCACTTACAGCAGACATGGAGAATTTCCAGCTGAAGCGGTTTATGCCAGACAAAGGTAAAAGCAGCATTTCAGAACGGGAAGTGTAAGTCCAGGTGTTGGTGCTGTGGAGTTACCAGCACTGAGTGCCCCAGGTTGAGTCGCCAGGACAGGAGCACTGGTCAGACCCCACTGGAGTTCACAGGGGCAGCAGAAGGCTGGTCAGGGTGATGGGAAAAGGCAGGGAAGCTGTGCATCCCAAGGGGAGTCCCCAGGGCAGGGCAGGACAGCCCTTCAGGGAATGTGCAGGGAACACAGGCTGTGTCTGACAGCGTGGGGAGGCCAAGAGCTGCACCCCTCCTTCAATTACAAACGTTTCCTCTGAGTTTGTGTACTGAACGCACTGTGGATTGTTCTAGATTGACACCAACAGGATGTTCACGTGTCAAGAAATGCTTCTGCTGCCAGGGGTACCTATTGTGCTCCACAAATTCCTCGAGACATCCCAAGTATTTCCATGCTCCCTCCTTGCAAACAGCCCTGCAGTATGTGGAATGCTCCCAAGTGTCCATGCTAAACACAGTGATTCATTGCACTGTGTTAATAATGGACAAGAAAAGAGGCTTTTGAGTTCTGTAACCCGTAACAACTTGGGAAGGAACAAAGGGCCCTCTCCAGAGTCACTGGAGTTAATGGGCTCTTTTCACTCAAACCCAACCTGGGTTTGCCCAGTCTCTAAACCGGGAGCTGCCGCCATCCCACTCCAGACAGCTCTGGCTGCAGCGAGAGCAGCTGTTCATTTCCTGTCCCCCCCTAATGAAACAAAATCATGGAAGGTTAAAGCAAGGCACAGATGGTCTGTGGAGGTGATTGGAACCAATGACTTGGAACCAGCGCCCTGCCAACCCTGCGCACTGCCCGGCACAGCCCGGACTCCCTGCAGGACTCTTCAATCCCGTGCTGCCTACCAGCAAGCATTAATCCTTATCAAGGACATCATCTGTGCGCATTAAGGGAACCATTTTCCCTCCTCCTTTCCCAAGGACTGTATTTCTCCGGCTGCTCTGGCAGAGGCTCCTCCAGAAGCCAACACAGAACCTACTTTTCCAAGCAGCAGGCAGAAAATATAGGCAAAAACGTCCAGAGAAAATCTGTGCAGGACCATTATCCAACCTGGCATTTTAGTCCCCCAGGATCAGAGAGCAGTTTGGTGTCTCTTAAACCTCATTCCTTTCACAGATCTACAGAGGATAATAGTAATAGGCTGATTAGCCAGGGAGGCTGAAGCGGGGGGACTTTCCCTTCACACAAAATGCTGGTTTATCTTTTAGAAGATGCATTTAATTTAGTGGTATTTCAGTCATTCATTTTGTTTAAATACATTTTAACTATCTTACATATCCAAGCGGGGGAAAAACTCATCAACTTTAAGAATTCATTTGAGAAAAGTTCATAGTTTATGGATTCAAGCAAAAGACTCTCTTGGCAACATCCAGCTTGGGAAAATTTGTTTCGGTTCAATACTTTTCTTCTCCTTTTGGAGCCAACTCTTTTTGAACCTGATTGTCTAAGGACTTAGGAAGCAAGATTGCCTGTCTGGCCACTCCCAGCTCATGCCCAGCTTGGCTGATTCCAGCCAGAATGAAAGCAGAGGAAAGCCTCAGAGACCTTCTGTGTGACTGTGGATGTCACTGCTTGGAGGAAGCAGCGTGGGCACGGGGACCCCACTGAGGAGGGCTGGAGCTTGGAGTGTTCCCAGGGAGAGGAGCCCACGTGGCTCTTGGCAGCCCCAACACACGGTCCCAACACTGCAGAGAGATGGAAGGAGCTGGGGGTATTGCCACGGAATGGACAGAGCGAGTCGAGGGCCTTGTGGATTCGCCTGCCCACAGAGCAATTCATATTTCTGCAGAAAATCCTATTTCAGAAATGCGCTGTCTCCAGCTAAGAAGGACCTTCCCAGATAAAATTCAAGGCTGACATACACCCATGCTCAGTCCCCTAGAGCCCCCTGGGAAGGCACCACGGAGTGCTGGCTTTGCAGGGAAAACGTCCTGCTGGTGTTTCCCAGCCTGCCCACAGAAGATAACCGGATGGGTAGATGTGAGGATTACTGGGAATTAGAAAGAGGCTTAAAGAACACTTGGCATGAGCTGACACTAGTGCACAGCCCAGGAAGGCAGAGGAGCCAGGTGCAGCTCCGTGGGAGCAGTGAGTGCCCAGAGCCCTGCCAGCAGGGCAGGGGGACGCGGGATCCGGGAGGAAGCGCACCCGCACCTCCGCGCTGCTCTTTTGTATTTCAATTTTCTTTGGCCAGTGGGGATGATTTTATAGCATCACAGCAGAACATTATCTTTTATACTTTGACAAAATGAAACTGAGTCCTTGGGATTTTTTCACCCACTGCTCTCTTGGCTACTTCACTGCAGTACTATTTCATTACTTATTGATTTTTCAACGTGCTGTCTGCATCGCTGTAATTTACACAAGTTCTGATAGCCCTCAGCGATTCTTAACACCTCAGGGTGAGATCATGGAGTTCACTTGAGATACCAAAGGTAGGCAACAAGTTCGTCAGAAAAGATGACAAATTGACAAACTTGATAGTCAAGGAGGAAATTTGAGCAGCTGCAGGCGAATCATATCAAGATGTTTTTCTTAGCCAAATTGAATTAGAGCGAATTTGTACCCCCAAAATTAGTCTCACATACAGCTAATAAGGGACTGTGAAGTGTATGGCTAGACCCCAAGAAACTAATAATGCATGTCCCTCGCAGGGCAGCTGAACTAATGCTATTTTGGTTGTAACTGGAGATAGCCACTGGTCTGAGGAGCAGCAGGTGGTAAGAGAAGGCAGCCTCATCGTGAGCAGGGACAGAACTACAGAGAGCTTCTCTTACACTGAGGCAAGCAAATGCTGCTTCTTCCAGGCCTTCTCCACAGCTCTGCCAGTCTGAGCAGCTCCGAGCAGTCGCAGGTGGAGTGCTGTGCTCACCTTGACCACACCAGCCTGATGTCACAGCCTAAGGTCTGCCAGCTCCTCGGAGCTCCACACGGGGATTTCTGTAGGAAATCCGCCAGTGCTCAGTGAAAGGAGCTCTAATCCTGCCTTGAGTCTCTCATGATACCGTCCACAGTCAAAATACAAATCTGGGTCACTTGCCATGAGAATCTGGCTGTCCTGTGGTTACAGATTTCTGTTACACTTGTACGTGTGTGCTGAAATCCCTTTACCCCTCAGTACCATCTCACTCGAGCTTCCCTGGGCACAGCCAGCAGCAGACTGCTGCAAGACCAGCCCCAAACAGCAAATCTGAGCAGAGACTGAAACAACACAGACTTTCAGGCTGTATCCTAAGCACGCATTCAGATTTAAGAGGAAATATCTCTGCTGTCACTGTTTTCCAAATCAAAGACTCATATTGAGAGGTCTTTCCTTCTAAAAGTACAACAAAAAATAAGGCAGGATGCCCCCACAAGGCCGAGTTTTCAGGGCCAGTGAACTGACCACAAGACAACCAGAAAGAAGATGGCCAGTAAAAGTAAAGCAATGATTTATCAGTGAAGTTCTGTTAGCTCTTCCATAGCATCTTCCATCTTATTTCCCCCTGCAGACCTGGATTAACTGGGCTACTCAGAGGGCAGCAGTCAGAGCACAGCTCGGTGCTCCTGCCTGCCTGGGACTTAGAAATCAAGTGGTTTAGAAAGTACAGAACCGCAACTGAATTTCCATGCCTTCAGAAAGGTTATAACGCTGCTGTACTGTGCTGTCCTGGCCTTTGTTGCCATGAGTGACCTTGGCCTTTTCCTGCCTCTCCCCTTGGCAGCCTGGGGCTGAGCACGGCTCTGCAGCCCCCAGAGATTTTCCTTTGAGATTTGTCAGCCATGAAACGCTTTGTGGGAACGTGTTGGTTTAAGCCCATCTTGTGAGGAGCCCCGGCAGTTTTTTGACAGACCCCTCTGCAGCCCTGCACGCTCCTGCAGTGTCTCAGCAGTTCACAGCAATGTCCTACACCCTGGATGGACAACACACTTCTCAGGTACTGGTGTTGAGATCCATTCAGTTCATCGTGAAGGGAAAGAAAATGCATCCAAAATTGATGAAATATTCCAGACAATAAAATTTTTAGAAGTACTGTGTGTTCATTTTAATAGTTTATGACTTTGAAGTGGCTGATCCCTCCCTACTTTTTCTATCATAAACTGTTGAGACAACAACTGTTACATATATTTTCTTAACACTGTTCTAACTTTAGCTCATTTCACAGTTTTACTTCATATTCCTCAACTATCATATTTCAAAATGTACAGTCTTGCACCGAAGGTCACATATGGCCACGTCTAAGTCCTCTAAGATCTGTGATTCCGAAACGCTAAGCTGATGTTGGTTTAATTGATTCTGTGGAAGCAGCAATGCCTGTAACTCCTGAGAATTAGGGCTTTCCACAAACTGGCAAACTTTCAGTGGGTAAAATAAATATCCTCATATCCATGTGATAGAGGCTATATGCACAGCGCACAGTTATATCAACACACCTCTCTAATGATGCACTTTAGATTAAATACTGTGCCCCAAAGGATCACAGTTTGTGGAGCACAAACCCAAACAAACGCCAGTAACATGTCCCAGCCGCTCCCTTCCTTGGGTGCAGCTGCACCAAAGTCTGAAGATTCCAACAGGAGGGTTAAAGGAGCTGGGGTGACTCCCACTGGAACAGCAAGCACCCAAAGAAGCCCCTCTGCCAGCACAGGGTCCCTGGGGTGCCCCCAGCCTCCCCCATCCCACGCCATGCCCTTACAGGATCCCACGGAGCACTGGGCACACCTGCTATGGGATATCTGAGCCTGGCCTGTGCACTTCTCAGGGCAGATGTAATAAAACTAATTTATTGCCCCTTTCCCCCAACAGGATTGTAGAAACATAAACAAAGAAACGTTGAGTTCTTCAAGGAAAGGCCCCTTGAACTCAGGGATGTGACTGGGAGATTTAAGACCACTCTTCTCAAAGTAAGGCTCAGAGTACAACTTTCCTGATTTCTGCAGAGTTCTGGAGGAAGTGCAGCAGTTTGGGTTTGAGGACTGTTTCCCTTGGAGACACCAAAGCTGCAGCTGCAGGACTGGGGTTCCCTGCCAGCATCCCCCATGGCTTAGGGAACTCAGGGGCTGCCCAGGAACACGGGCTGAGACAGCTCAGACCGTGCTGCAGATGGATATGGAACCAAGGACAGGAGCCTCAGATTTGCTACAGAGCAAATCAGCAACACCAGCTGATGACAGCACACACGTGACGGTGGGAACTCAGCACTGTCAGAGCCTTTGCACATCCCCATCTGCCCCCAGCCCCATCCCTTAATTCTCTCTGCAGGACGGGATCCTGCTCCCAGCTCCTCCTCATTCCATCCCTTTATTCTCTCTGCTGGGATCCTGCTCCCAGCTCCCAGCCAAGGCCCAGGGCTGCCTGGCAGACAAGCCCAGGCTCAGCTGGGAGCAGGGGGGCAGTGCCAGCTGTGCCCTGGCAGTGTGGCTGTGCCAAGGACCGGCACAGGGATGGTCCCAGCACAGGGACACTCCCGGCACAGGGATGCTCCTGGCACAGGGACACTCCCGGCACAGGGATGCTCCTGGCACAGGGATGCTCCCAGCACAGGGATGCTCCCAGCACAGTCCCTTCCCTGTGTCCAGTGCTGCTGGCACAGGGATGGAGCAGAGCACCCAGAGCACTGCCCTCCTGGCAGCTTTCCTGTGAGTTTTGCTGATAATAACACCGTGGTTTTCCCCGCACTGGCAGAGAGGAGCCTGCAGCCTTCGGAGGGATCGATCCGATCGATCCCAGAGGCTCCGTGTCATTTCCAGGGGATTTGCTAAAGAAGCTACTTATGTCCCTTTTTCATTTTCACCAACTCATTACCAGCTGCTGCTGCTCCCTGCACTCCAGCAGCACCTGCAGGAGCGAATCCCAGCGCTCCCAGCCCTGCTGCAGAGGCTCTCCCACGATGGCAGCGGGGACAGAGCCGGGGCTGAGCGCCGCGGTCGCTCCCCACCTCTCCCTCTGTGCAGGCACGCACAGACACTCTCCTTTCTCTTCTCCTTTCTTAAAGGGCAGCCCAGCAGCAGACTAAGCAACTGATCCCCCGGCTTAACTTTTAAATTAAGACCATTGTAAATTTGGGAACTTGAGAAGAGATGGAGAGGACACCCATAATCCTTTGCAAATGTCAAGTGGCTCTCGATATTGGTTACTTTTCAAAGGTAGCTAGGCTACAGCGTGCGCAGTAATGAAAAACCCTGCCAGGCCCACTCCATAGGGCTTCAGTCAATATACATAATATTATTGGGCTTTGAAAGGATTAAAGATTGTTTCTTTTGCCTCCTTCTAATATGGAGATCTGCGGCGCTGAAAGCTCGTCCCGCGGGAGCAGAGCTGCTCCTGTGCCCAGCCTGGCACCAGGGATGGGCTCACCCCGTGCAGACACTGCTCACATGGGCATCTTATAAATGCCTGTCATAAATTGGCTTTTCGCAAGATGTGTGCTACACGATTAATAACTTTGTGGTGAGAATATAAGTTTTTATTTCTGCTGTTAGTAAAGGAAATTAGGCATAGGGGTAGTAGTGATATAGTGTGCTTAAATTGTCTCTTTGGCTGGGATAACACCCAGTGAACATGTAAAGAAGACTCTGCTATTGATACACCAGCTATCAGCATCTCCCATCTGAAGAAATCATGGACCAATCTGGAGGTGATGATGAAGACACAGCCAAGAAACACAAATGCTCTAAAAAGGAGGGCCCAAGGAGGGGCCGTGCAAAACAGTCCCTGGAATATGGAAACTAGTTTGTGGAAAAATATGAATATTCAACAGACTGATACCACAGAAAGGGTATTTAAAGAAAGCCTGTGAAATAGCAGTTTGTGGACTTGGCTAAATGCCGAGTCACCCGGCCGGCCGTACTTTGCTTTTTTTCCTTATCTCCTAATTGTCTTATCTTTTATTAAACCAATTTCTTAAAATCTACGTGAAAAGTGAATCTCGTTTTTCACAGGCACCTCACCGCTCTCCCACGGCAAAGAGGAGTCAATGTAATCTTAAATTAAAGCCTAAACAACGCCCAAGGTCTTCAGTTACCAACAGGGCCACAGGGCACGCTTGAAAGATTGGAACATCTGGAAAAATGCTATTTTTCACTACATCCTACTCAAAAAAAGTTCGTAGATGTGTGTTTTGACTGCAAGAACTCAGTTCCTCACAAACACCCATTAAGCGCAAGAAATGGGAACAATTAGCAGTGATTTGAAGCTCCCAGGGCTCCTCTGTCAAGGCAGCTCTGGCAGAGGAGGATGAGGCCCCAAAGCAACACAGCTCCTGATCCACGTCCCCTCACTGAGGCTGGGCTTTCTGAAGCACCATCTGCAAAAGGCACAGGCAAACTGTGATCTGAGGGGTCTCAGACAGAGCATCTTACTGCTGAAATACTGTCAAACACATATTTTTTAACTTTTCATACCCATGTTTTTTGTCCTGATGTTTAATTAACATTACTTCATTGAATATGGGGAATGTTTCTTCTCACCAACCTTGTAAATACGATTACGGCAGGATTCTGTCCAACTCTCCTTTTATGAAGCCAAATGTGCAATGTTGGCAGGGCTCTGCTCTCAGCTGTACTCAAGAGAAAGGCAGATTTGAGATTCCTGAGCAGGATTCAGCATCCTGGATGCCAGCAGGGCCCTGTGGTCCCTCAGCTCCCTCTGCTCTGGAGTGAAGCTCCTGTGATTTAATGGCAAAGAGCCAGTACATTGACCCCTCCTCACTGGATCTTTGCTGAAGTCACTAATTTTGAAAAAAGTAGTTGAAAAATATAGTTTTTCCCCTTAGTATCCATATGGTGTTGTGATCTGTAACAGGTGAGACCAGAACCTTCCCACTTCAGCACATGACATAGGGGAAGAGGAATTAAAGGAAATGTTATAAGATTTTTAATAGTATCTTAAAAACCTCAATCAAGATGAAACTCAACTGGAACTTTAACAAAAGTGCTGCTGCAGGTTTCAAGTTTCTGCGCTTTAGGGCTGATTCAACGTTGGTTGAATTCAAGAGAAACAGTGAGAATAAAGCCTTTGATTTCAGATTCATTTAGAAAGGAAAAAAATCCACATTGAACCGGCAATAAATAACAGGGAATGTTTTCAGTGACAGGGAATGTTCAGGTGCTGAAAACAGACCTGAGGTGAGGTGAGTGCCCCCGAGGGCCAGCTGCCCTGACAGATTGTCAGCAGTCCTGAGCTGCCTGCCGCTGGCCACTTGTCTACACCGACCAGACAACTCCACTCTAAGATGGATTTTGGTAATTCTCTGTGTCACCAGAATTAGTCTTACACAAATGAGTAGGTTTGCTTTATTATAATGTAAATTTCTTTTAGAAATTCTAGATGAAAGAATTAGTAAGATATAAGGATCCAAATGAGTTCTCGATCATTCACCTGAACTTTCCAGAGCGACATGTACCTGAAATGGACTAACTGAAAGTTACTGCCTCTGGTTTGCCTGATTCTTGTGGGGACAAGCACAAAGACAGCCACGACAGAACACTTCAGCTGCTGATAGCCTTTATGAGATACTGAGAGATTCCAGAAACTCTCCTAACATCTTGTAAGTATTTTCTAAATGTCACAAAAATTCCCCTCTGTCTTCAAAGGGTCTGTAAAACTCCATGGAGATCTGCAGGTGAGGAATCCCCCGTGAATTGAGGGAGAAAGGAGAAAGAGAACCAAGAGAGCAGAAAAGGCCCAGTCCAGAGGCTAGAAACACAGACATTACACCAAGATAATGGGGAAAGGGAATAAGAACTGAAAAGGAATCTGTGTAATGACCAGATGATCCTTGCTCAAACAAACACCCTTTATAGACATCGCACTGTCACTTTCATCTTCTGTGATCACAGAAATCCCAGACTTGTGTGGTGCTTCTTGTCTGCTGAGGGAGAGAAATGAGAGCCACCCCTGCACTGCCTGCAGGTGTTGTACCCACCTCTGCCAGCAAAAGGGTCTCGAACCTGTTTTTAAAGGCTGCAGCACAAATAGCCCAAGTCCATTAAAAGAAGGGAATTAAAAAAAAACATAACATCAAAAGATTCTAGCCTGGCAGGGTGATGAATCAGAGGTTAAATACCCAACACTTGTTCAGGTAGCACTCCAGGCATTCAGTTTTCCTTTTCATGGTAATTTTAAGTTGAATTTTAAGGCCAACAGTTGTATTTCTTGAGAAATCTATACCGTTCTCCTAGCAGTTTCCTTGAAATAACTCATGGATCTTCACCAACTAAATTCCAATTTAAAAGATTTGTCAGTCAGAAAATCCCAATCTCAATAAAAGGTAAATGCAGCTGGAGCTCTCTGACAGCAATAAAGGAGCAGGGAGTTTCTATTAGCTGGAATAAGTTAACAGATTCCAGGTAATCCTTCCTATTACCACCAAACACCTGCATACAGATGCCACACGGTAAGTGAGGATGGATTTTTCATTTCTGGAAACGTAAAGTCCTGGGCACAGCCTGTGCTGGGAAGGTAATGGAGGAGGCAGGGATGGGGCAGGACCTTTGCTGAGAAGAGGCTTCCTGCTGCAAAAATCCACGGGATGCTCTAGAATGGTAAAGTCATTCATCACATGTATTTAAAGTTGAATTTGCTGATATTTTATGGTATTGGATTTTATTTCTATTAACATTTTATGCTGAAATTACAGAATGATTCGTGAGTACTGAATTTTTGATTGCTTTTATACTTGCTGGGACACTATTAACGTTGATTTACGTTAATAGCACTGTAAGAAGATATTAACAATGAAATTTCCAAAAGCACTTAGCATCCCATAATTGGAGTTAAATGACAAAAAAAATGAGGGGATAATAAAGTAGAGAGAGAGAGAGACGGAATTTTTGACAATACTCCCTCTAAACTGTATTTTTCAGGCAGAACCGGAGCAGGACAATTTTATAAAAGAATAAAGTCACCCATCAGGAGGAGAACACTTGTACTGATGAGGGGGTGAGAAAGGAGCTGCAGGTGCAGCACCACTTCCCATGGAGGGTCCAGGGCTGGCAGCTCCGTGCCTCAGCCCCAGGGCACGGGGACAGGGGGACCTCGAGGGGACACAGGACACAGCCAGGTCTGGCCTGCTCGGGCTGAGGACGAGCTTTTCCAGGGGAAGGGCAGAAATGGGACCCAGTGAAGGTGCTGCAGGATCAGCCAGCATCCCAGAGCTGACTGCACACCCCCCTGTGCCCTCCTCTGAGGGCAAATCCCCTAAACCAAACTTATTTACTTCTTTAAAGCAGAGTTGCCACAGATTCTACTCTGACATCACTTGGATACTGTTTTTAAAACTCTCTTTCTGTTAAAAAACCATCAAAGTGCTTTTTTCTTAAAAAGTGCTTCACTGATCTCATCACCAGAAGTTAAACAGCTCCGTAAGGGAACAAACAGGGCAATGTGACAAATCATATGAAAACTTGGAACAAAACAGTACACTTGAAACAAAAATATTAAATCAGACAACATAAAGGAGCAAAGCACCTTGATTACTTTTGAGTAGCTCAGGGAAAAAAAAACCAAAAATTTTTTTGGGAGATGTTTTATCAGTTTTGTTTAAATGACATTTTTGTGAGAGTCAGAAGGGAAATTTGACAAAACATTTTCAAGCACTTTTAATCAAGAAAATAACTACAAAAATATTATGATGCAAGAAGATTGTTTTGTCATTTCACTCGGACCAGGAGGGAAGCTCGTGTCAGACTTTTGTTAGAAACAAATAATTCCTGTGGCATTTAATGGCCCACCAGAACGTGGAGGAAAGCCACTGCAGAAGTCCAACCACAGAGAAGTGAATGAAAACTCCTGGCTGTACTCATGAAAAAAAATGTGTAGCATTAACAAGTGTCACCAAAGCAATGACACATCAGGTGTGGGATGCAAAAATGAACGAAGTCAAGGAAATGTGAGACAGGACCAAGCCCTCAGCTCTGTCTGAGATGCACAGACTCAATTGATCAGAGGGAATGCTGAGATCTCACAGCCTGGGGATCCCATCCCCAAATTCAGACAGGAAGTGCTGTTATAGCTTCATAAATACAAATATGTAAATAATATAAATATATATAAAAGGGTAAATGAACAACTTGGTCCAGTGGAAAGTGCTCCTGCCCACAGGTTTCAACTGGATGAACTTTTAAGATCCCTCCCATCCCAGACCATGCTGGGGTTGTATGATAAATACTGACGTACAAACCTCAGCTGAGTGGGGATCTGTGAGGTCTCATCACCTGTCTCCTCCCACATCAGCCCACCTTGAGTCTGGAGTTGTCCATCTGCAGGTTGGCAGAGATCAGCTTGGGGAATGAGTTCTTTTGTGTGACCATAAACAGTGATTGTGCTGCTCAGGAAACGCAGGGTTTGTTATTATACAAAAGCAAAAAGATTTCTTGTTTTGAAAGATCAACCAGTATTTCCTTTCAGTGGGAGAACGACTGCTCCACAAGCAGGGCTGTATTTTGGACACTGCCACCTTCACTGTTCGAAACAAACAAACCAACCCCAACCCAACCCCTTTTATCAGCAGGAACCACGTTTGCTTACACAGAAGATGTCAGCAGCCCAGAGTAAATAGATCAAATGGAGCTGACATGCTACTAAATTTAATATGCATCCTCCTGCCTTTAAAATTCCCATCTACCCACGCATTTCAAAGGTAAGTTTGTGGATTTCTTAAGTAATCATATTTCAATAACAGGCGAGAGGGAAACGCCTGGTAACTTAACAAAACCACTGACTGCTACATAAATTAAAAACTGATTGACGGATGGAGAACTGAGATGAATCGTTAAATTGGCACATGATTGGGAAAACAGATCCAAGGCTTGCGTAGAGCCCAGCTCAGCAGACTGTGACAGACACGTCCCCAGAGGAACAGCCACGCAGACCAAACAAGGGGAGATGGTTGGTACCCAAAGGCAGAGTCAGGTGCTGGATGGGCACTGGCGTGGAGGAGAAACACAGAGCTGCAGAGACAGCTATGGCACTCAGGTGTACGAGGACACAATTGTCCCCAGCCCTGCCACCCTCCCGGGGGTTCTCCACCGCCGCAGCAAACCCTCCTCTGTGGGGCTGTTTCTGGAGCACAGGAGCCAGACAAGAGCGGGTTGCAGGAAGAGGACAGAGAAGGTGGCCGTGCCCTGGGAGCAGCAGTGCTCCCTGCAACGCCGAATCCTCCCGAGGGCCCGGCGCCGCGCTCGCCTCCGCGGGCTGCGCCACCAGCCAGCGCCTGCAACATCTCAAGTGGGAAAAGGTAATTTTATTACGGCTCTCGGAGCTTCACTCTCAGCATCCGCACTGCAGCGCAGCATACAAAGGGAGGTTATGAAGAATTTCTCATTACGGCCACAGGCACAGACTCATAACATCCCCTGGCCAAGCACGTTTAATAAAGCTCCTGCTCTGCCCACCTGCCCCCAGCCCCTCGCCCACAGGTGCCCCCGCCCTGGGCCAGCCTGCACATGGCTCCCTCAGCCCTCACGGACAGCAAACTCCTGCTTTGTCTTCCCTAACTCTTATTGCACGGGCACCTTCATTTGCAAACCTGCTCTTGGAGGCCCAGAGCTGTAATTAATCCATGTCACAGGAAAGCTGTAGTGTCGGGAGAATTTATGACTGGCTCTGAGCCGCCGTGATGAGCAGGGGCACCTCAGCCCCTTGTGATATAAATGCCTCTGCTAATTGGATTGCAGGAGCTAATCAGGAGCCGGAGAGAGAATGAAGGCGCTCAGCCTCCTCGCTGCTGGCGTGGGCTGATAAAGGCTGGCAGCCACGGGAATTGCAGCTGCGGGAATTGCATCCTGGCCCGAGATGGCTATCGCAGGCTGCCCAGGGCCACCGGCCTGGGGTGGCACTGCAGAGGGCAGGGAGGGCAGAGTGGCCATCCACGAGGGCACCACAGGGCTCTGCACACCCGAGGGCAGTGGCTGCGCTGGCCAGGGGCTGTCCCCACAATGTCCCTCTGGCTGCTCTGGCATGGGACTGTCCCCACAATGTCCCTCTGGATGCTCTGGCCAGGGGCTGTCACCACAATGTCCCTCTGGCTGCTATGGCATGGGACTGTCCCCACAATGTCCCTCTGGCTGCTGTGGCATGGGGCTGTCCCCACAATGTCCCTCTGGCTGCTCCGGCCAGGGGCTGTCCCCACAGTGTCCCGCTGGCTGCTCTGGCCCGGGGCTGTCCCCACAATGTCCCTCTGGCTGCTCCGGCCAGGGGCTGTCCCCACAATGTCCCTCTGGCTGCTCTGGCCAGGGGCTGTCCCCATAATGTCCCTCTGGCTGCTCTGGCCAGGGGCTGTCCCCACAATGTCCCTCTGGCTGCTCTGGCCAGGGGCTGTCCCCACAATGTCCCTCTGGCTGCTCCAGCCAGGGGCTGTCCCCACAATGTCCCTCTGGCTGCTCTGGCCCGGGGCTGTCCCCACAACACCCTGCTGGCTGCTCTGGCCAGGGGCTGTCCCCACAATGTCCCTCTGGCTGCTCTGGCCCAGGGCTGTCCCCACAATGTCCCTCTGGCTGC
This sequence comes from Sylvia atricapilla, assembly GCF_009819655.1. Lineage (NCBI taxonomy): Eukaryota > Metazoa > Chordata > Aves > Passeriformes > Sylviidae > Sylvia > Sylvia atricapilla. The sequence continues at coordinate 510,954 of NC_089151.1, forward strand.
TCCAGCCAGGGGCTGTCCCCACAATGTCCCTCTGGCTGCTCTGGCCAGGAGCTGTCCCCACAATGTCCCTCTGGCTGCTCTGGCCAGGGGCTGTCCCCACAATGTCCCTCTGGCTGCTCTGGCATGGGGCTGTCCCCACAACACCCCGCAGGCTGCTGTGGCCAGCAGCACGTCGGGCAGCCCTGGGCCAGGGTAGGACCATGGCACTGCATGGCCACTGGCCTGGCTGGTGCTGCACACACCCCATGGCCCCCTGCGCAGGCCTTGGGCTCTCCACTGCTGATCTCAAGCATTAGAAAGGGGCTGAACTCTCAAAGATCCCAATACCGTGTCTATTGACACCTTCAGCACTTTCCCCAGGAAGGCAGAACACCAGAGAGATGAGGTGGAAGAGACACAAGAAGGACACTCCTGCAGTAGGACTGAGGTTGACCACGCCAGGAACACCCTGGGCGAATGTCACTGCCTACACATGTGCTCCACACACCACACAGACACGTGGGAAGTGGTTCCTGAGGATGGGCTCAGGATGCTCTTAGGATGGCCTGACTCCAGCCTTGACAGAATCTTGTAACTCCATGACCATCCCCAGCTCCTGACCAGGGCAGACCTCTACACAGGGAGATGGGAAGAGTCCTGGATGGAGAGGAATGAGCTGGCTCTCCACCCACACAAACCAAACACAAGCAGATCCCCACTGGAGAACAGGGTTTTTTTTTTGCGATCCAAGGCTCTTCTACGTTCAAACAGCTTTTCTGTCTTCTCCATGTCCTTCTTATCGCCCTTTATTTTCATCTCTGCTTCCCTTTCTTACAAATACATGGATTAGAAAGCAAATCCTGAAAATTATGACTAAACCCAGCCATCTCTCCTTACGGAAACACTTTCCCACCTTCTTAAACCTTTTTGGAGGCACGAGGGAAAATAACCCTTGTATTTATGCAAATTTCAAAGTGGCGTGTGATGATGGAAACAAAACAGTGCTGGAGCGCAGCCAAGGCATGGCACCGACGGGGCCTCTCAGCTGCTCGCCTCCCGATTCTTCGGGGGAAGCAGCTGTAGAGAAATGAAAATACAGGAGCCCCCGCACGCACCCGCCGCCGCCCGCGCGCATTCCAGCACCCGTCACCTCGGAGGCGGCTGGATGTGGGCTCTGGCCAGGCTCTGCCTGCAGCCCGGAGCACCCTGTCGTCCCCCACAAGCCTCCCTGTCCCGCTGCTCCCCATTCCCCTTTCAGGAATTTACAAACATTTTCCGCAGATCAATATCTGTATTGATTATTCATTGTGAGCGAGTCCTGTGTCTTTGGTGATCCAACCTGGCAGAGTGAGCAGCCAAAGGCTGCAGCAGATACACGGGGAGGAAGAAAAGGAGAAAAAAGCCCTACGGAAGGCGAGAGAGACCCAGATCTGGCTGGGTTTGCTGCTGGCAGCAACGGAGACGGATGGAGAGGAAGGAAGGAAGAAAATGGGAATGGCATGAAAAGGAATGAAGAGACTCGAGAGCCGAGGAGAAAAAGGGAGAGCAGGAAAAACAAAGTCACCGCTGGAGAACTGGTGCCGGGGCACGCCGGCAGCCTGGAGAGATTCCAGCCTTGTGCTCGCCCTTCTGCACAGGGATGCGATGGACTTATTGCTTCGGGAGTGAAAAGTGACTCACGGTTTTGGTATCTGCTACGTAAGAGCTTTGGGGGGATTCCTTGGCTGGCTGACAGAAAGGGAAGAAAGCAGCAGCAGTGAGGTAAAACGCGATCCCTTCCTCCTGCCTTCCTGGGAATACGCGGCGCCCGGGCTGGCTGGAGCAGCTCGCTGCTCGCTTATGATATGCAAAAGGAGAATAATTAAAAGCGCCAGCATCACTTGCAAAGTGAGTAAACACAAAGCCTTTCAAAACATGCTCTTCAGCTAATGAGAAGCTGTAATTTCTTATACTTAAAGGCAAAAAAGACCCTGATGAGGCTCGGTGGAGTGTGCGTGCGCGCCTGCGTGTGTGTGCGTGTGTTTGTAGATATGAGAGAATCAGTTAATTGTTGATGATGTTTAGAAAAGGGATTATGAGAAAAGACACTGAAATGATGACAGGGAACATCTTGGATCAGAGCCAGAGAAATAAAATAATCAAGGACAATCAAGCCTGCAGCTCCGGAGAAAGCGCCGACTGTTCTGCCAGGGACTTGGAAGGAATTTCCCCGCGCTGCCGAGCTGCAGCTGGAATACGTGCCTGGCACCAGGAGAGAGGACTGCAAGGAGCAGCTTGCTTGGAGCATGAGACAACAGAAGAGAGAACTATGGAGCTCTGCTATAATTCAGAGCTTAAACAGCTTTGTCTGCTTATGTGTCAGGTGGAGACTTGGTTTTGTCCACATCTGACCTGCCCTGAAAATGCAACTTCTGAAATCCCCTGACTGAAGCCGGAGCTGAGGATTCTCCAGACGCCTCTCCAGAACTACTGCGATGTTATGAAAACAAAGGAAAGGGAGCTCGAGGAATTAAGTTCTCCTGTGGCTGCAGGACCTGATGGACCTGACCATGGAAACTGTTCTCTGGAATCGATTCCTTCCTTAATTCTGGAAATCAGAAGCCCCTTGGCTCCAGCTGGGGATTGCAGCTCACGAGCACGCAGGAAAGGTGGCGGTCATCAGGAATACCAGGAGCAAGCTTTCCTTCCAACCTGGGCATCCAGCCGCTGTCCTGAACGGATGGATTTTAATAAACGTTGGCTTTCTCTTGGGCTGAGGTTGGGTGGGGAGAGAGAATAAAGGGAAACTTGAACCATCCTGTGACTGCCGTGTTGTCAGTGAGCTACAGAAACGCCGTCCCTTTGTTTTGGATGCTAAACTCCGTCTGACTTCATTGTTGCTGGATTTTGGCACGTTACGCTCTGGGCTTCTCCAGCAGCAGAAACACATGGTCTATGAAAGTGGGAATCTTTGGGGACGCGGAGGCAGAGGAAGGAGCCAATCATACGTGGCTTCTGCACATTGCCCGCGCTGCAGCTCTGCGGCCAGCTCTCCGGATGGCAGGTACGCGTGTGCCCAGCAGCGCGGAGGGGCGCGGAGGGGCCGCGGGGCTGCCGGGCAGACCCCTTCCCTTCCCTTTCCCCTTCCCTGCCCGGCTGCCGAGCCTGCCCAGACCTGAGCGGAATGCTAACCACGGCAGATTAGCATATTAAGCAGCGCTGCCCGGGCGGTGGCAGCGCCGCAGCCGCGGCCGTGCGGGGCACAGCCTGTCAGGCGCTCCGCCGCCTCCTTTGTCACAGCCCTTTTCGTATTTCTCTTCGCCTTTTGTTTCCCAATCAGAGCCTAGAAATTCATTAGCAGCAATGAAAGGCGGGGATGCAAAAGCCCGTAATGAAAACAAATGATCTCTTTAAGCGCTGCCGGGGCTCAGAGGAGGGGGTTCGTGGCGCCGGGACTGGAGAAGGAAATCCTGCCACCTGGAAAATGCCGGGACACGCGTGTCCTTCCCCGTGCCAAGGCTCCAAGGAGACAGCTACCACAAAGCCGCTGGTGTGTGTAAAGATGTTGTAGCATTGTCTTTACAGAGCCTGGAACAAATACCAGCCACTGGTCAGACAGAAGGAGAGGTCGCTCCTCATTGTCCCTGCTCCCGCTAATGCCCAGCTCCTCGCTGCTACTCGTGCGCTTTAATTAGAAACAACTTTCGGTGTCCGCACAGATTTTAAACCGCTTGGCTTTTAAAATCAGCCGAGTTCATTCACTCTGCTCCGGCCCACAGTGTCCTTCAGCCCTGCCGGAGGAGCGGTGGCCGCAGGGGACAGCGTGTGCCGGGCACTGCCACTGTCCTGGCCACAGCCTCTGCGGTGTCCTCCTCAGCCGTGTCACCTTAGACACGTTATTCCACAAATGTTACTGTCCCCCAAAGTGTCACATGGTTGTGAGAATAAAGAGATTTAACCCAAGCATGGCCTTTTTATCAGAATTCATCAAAGAAGAAAAAGCTGGAATAATCTACGTTGTATGATTTTTATTTGTAAATGGTGGTGGGGGTTTTAAATATCACAGAGGCACAACCTAGCTATTTGTCAACAGGATTTTTAGGCAAATCTGAATGTCCCCAGCCCCAGAGCTCTGTGCCCAGTCTGAGTGTGCCCATCTGTGGGGTGGACACACACCTGGGGACACCCTTCCCTGCCCTCAGAAATGTGTCACTGGCACAGTTCTCTGAGCTCCAAGACTCTGCACCTTGTACCTCTGGGAAGCAAAAATGTCAGCAGGGAAAAGGGAAAAGGGTTTCAGCCCCTTATCCCTGTGTACCCAGCTCTTACCCTGGCGGGGTCCAGTGAGGTCCCACTGACTGCAGTGATTGCACCAGCTACAAACCAGACACACAACACTAAGACTTTATTTCTCTGCTGGAGAAATTGGAAGAAAATCTCACAACACCTGCCACACGTCCACATTTTTCAGTGAGGACAACAACAACAAACTCTTGTCTGGGGAAACCTCTCCAATTTGTACCTGGTAATGACGCGTTGGATAATCTTACTTTAATCTACCTCCACAATTAGATAAACTAACTAAATCCCTGAAGAATCCCTTCAGATTTTATCCTAAACTACCAACAGTTCTTATCGTTAAACTTTTAATTGTAAACACAACAAATGATGGGGAAATCACAGAATTAGAGAATGGTTTGGGTTGGAAGGGACCTCAAAGGTCACTCAGTGCCACCCCTGTCATGGCAGGGTCACCTCCCACTGTCCCAGGCTGTCCCCCAATGTCCATCCTGGCCTGGGACACTGCCAGGGATCCAGGACAGCCACAGCTGTGCCAGGGCCAAATGTTTCTGTCTGCTCAGGTTCCTGCTGACCAAACCTAGACTACTGATGGGTTTTGGAGACACTGAAATAAAACCACGTTTTCACAGCAGCTTCTGAAAGAGCCTTCTGCTAGTTAAAAGTATTTTGGAAAATCACATGAGAAGTGTCTCTCATATGCCAGCACATCACCCAGGTGATGAGCTGCAAATACATTCCCAGGCGTTTTTCTTGATATTGAAATCAAATAGAGGAAAGTTACTAAAAATACGTTATATTCTTATACCAGAAGACCAAGATGTGCATTAAAAGATGGTAACAAACACCCTCTTGTACCCTGAAATACAGCCTTGCTCCCATGTTCTCTCCTTCCTCTGCACTCATAGAAGAGTGATTAGCTACCAAACAGGTAATTACGATAATACTCCATAATTAAATCTATGAAACTGTATCCCAGTGTGAACAAGGGCCTTTTCCTCACCAGGTTGAAATCAAAGCCTTCAGTTTAATGACTAAGTCTATTCTAGATCCAAAAGAACCATTCTGACTAGCATGGATAGGAAAGTTCCTTTTTACAGGGGAAGTGAAGAGAAGTGTTCTACTGACACAGAAGCAAAATTGCTGATTTTTCTCCCCCACCTGGTTAAGGCCTGGGGTCTCTGCTGAAAGCACATGAGCCTCACAATTTTATTTGAAAAAATAAAATGGCACCTGCTGGTACCAGCTGTACAGATTTAAAAGTTACAATTCTGCTAAACAAAAGCCATTTCCCCATGGACATTAGAGGAGTAAATCTCCTCTGGAGGCTCTCTCCTTGTCTTCTTTCCATGCACCTCACACTTGCTTTTCATCGCCTGTGTTTGTCTCTTCAACACAATTTAACCTGCAGTTGTAATTAACTAAGATGCTCAGACCAATCACCAGGAATCTCCCTGAGGTGTTCATTGCCCATCTCTTCTCTTTCACCCCAGTGCCAGGGTTTTTTAGGTTTGTGTCACCTCTTCCATGGCCCCACTCAGTCTGAGGCTGGGCAGGAACCCCACAGCATAATCCCACTTTTTCTACCACTGCCATTAATGGAAGCAGCACAGACTGGTCCCATAAATGGAGCTCTTCTGCAGGTGCTACACATTTCTACAGAAAACTTGCAATCTCCAATACAACAAAATCAGTCAAGACATCATAGTGTGAGACAGTCACAAATGGCCATATGTGTTGTCTCTCCAAAATCTTTCCAATTGTCCCTGTGCCAAGCCCCTTCACCTCCTCCTGTCACCTTCCCAGTGCTGTCCTGTCCTTGCTGTGCTCCAGCCATTGTCCTCCCCTCTCATTCTCGTACCAAAATCAAGAGCACTGACCCCAGGGGAGGTGGGATTTCAGCACTGCCATTCCTCCACAAAATCTCTGGATTCAGTTTGTGATCCCTGGAGAACTCCACTCACCCCTTGAGGGAACACCAAGGCCTGGGACATTTCCTAACTAAACGGGGAAAAGTGGATGCTTTCCTCAGCATCCTCTGAGAGCACAGAGCAGGTGAGAGTTTGCCTATCACACGACTTCCCAAGGTTTCCATTGCATTTGTAAGTCTGATATTCTCAAGAAATTGAAGTGTGCACTCATGTTGTAAACAAAATACTTCAGATAAAAATGTAGGAAGAAAAGAGGAAAAAAACTGTCTTTAAAGGATAAAAAACCCCAAAAACTAAATGGATGGAAAAAATCCAACTCCAAATTTACACTTCTCAGTTCTCCATCAAGACAGAGAACTCTGATGAGTATTTTTTGAAACCTGTCATTTATCTTTCCATCTCTATCGGTACCACACAAGGTTAGTTTGGTAATACCAAGTATCCCAGAGATTATGAATGACCTTATAATGACTAAGTAGATATAAATATATTAAAAGCAGGTACTTCACAGTGACTCACTGAAGTCTATTTACACAAAAAATAATTTTTAATGAAATTACTACAGTTGGACCACAGGTATTTTTCCACTGCAAAATCTCCTGGTGGGGATACTGGTAGGAAGGAAAAGGATGTTTGTCCCATGTTCAGAAAAATTTGTTTTCTGCCAGCACATCATTTACCATCGTTTTGGGGAACTCATATTTAGGAACTGCAACAGACCATCCAAATATGATTTCCTTTCACCAATTCACATGGAAAATGAAGCAGATCAGGACTCCTGTCCTTTCCTCATCCCTCCTTCTGGCTGTTTGATTAGGACAGACGTTCAAGGGACAGTTTTCCTGCTAAGAAGATTACGCCAAGAGCACTAATCACTTGGCCTGTTCTCTAATGACAGAAACTAACAGTTCAGGTCAACATAAATAATTAAATCACAGAGCCCTGATGGTCCTTCACCAGCCCAGACTGAGCTTTGTAGACATGTGGGAAAAACTCAATCTGTGAATGGCCTTGTTCAAAACCCACGTTTTCACTGGAAGTAAGAGGAGCCAGCACTGCTGGCCAGAGAGTGAGGGGCTCAAACACTTCAGGCAGGTGGCATTTCAACAAAGCCAGGAGGAGTGAGCAAGGCTGCAGCTCAGGGAGCACAAAGAACCCTCGACTCTGCCTGAGAACAGCTCTGCTACATGTAATCACATCTCTCCTAATCCAGGTGATTTACATTACACATCCCAGGAGGGCCACCAACACAAAAATCACTTCTACGAGGCTTAGGAAAATTAGGTCTTCCTACCTCACTGTGCAAACGTGGAGATGTCACAGGACCTGGTGCTGATGAATGGAGCAGGGGAGATGGTTCCTATTCAGACCAGAAAAAGTCAATACAAACTCTCCAGACCAAAGCCTGCAAATAAAAGAATGGGAAGTATATAAAATATTTTGAAGGATTTGGAATAATGCACCAAAAGAAAGAGAAGTTTGGGTACAGCACGGAGTCATTAAGATTTTTTGTGTTCAGCTCCAACTCAGTCAACATTCCCAGCCATTCCACCTCCTCTGGCACTGAGGGCTGACCTGCAGCACCTTTGTGACAGATGGACTTTGCCTCCCACAAACCAGAGAGCTGCACCTCCCACCTCCTGGGGAAAAGACTCTGTCCACCACGTCTAGGTGTCTTTGCCCACAGAAACCCCACGGCCACCTGTACCAGAGTGACCCAGCCAGCAGCAAGGCAGGAGTCTGTGCTCTCCTCTGCCCTAACCAGTGCAGCCCAGTCTGGCTGCTCACCAGCAGCGGAGCAGAGACACACTGAGAATAGTCACCAGTCAGGGCAAACAGCCTGATCCATGAAAAGTCCACTGCTCCCCAAGGAAAAGCCTCCTGCCAGAGCACAGCTGGGCACCAGGGTGGGCACCTGACCAGCAGGTGACAGGCAGTTGGTGCCAGGAGGCTTTTGGGACTTTCCACTCCAGTGCTGGCTCTTGCTGCAGTCACACATCTGCGGCTGTCAGGAATTTATAACTAGAAATTACAGAACTCTCATGAAACACTGTTTGTCTGTGTGTGCCCTACACGTGAAGCTGTGCCTGCCCCTGGATCCCTGGCAGGGTGGGATGCAGTGAACTGAGGCCCTCCACCCCAAACCATCCTGGGATTCCGTGGGACACAAACGTGTGGGACACACACCATGGGAAAGGCTAAACCACCACACATCCAAAGCTTGGTTTAAACCAATGGGAAAAGGAAGTTATCTGAAATAAAAAAAAAGGTACTTTCAGGAAAATGGAAGTTGTTTCCAAACAATAAAAATAGAAAAGGATATAAACCCGGCACACTAAGTGCAAACCCACGATAAGGCAAGGCAAAACAGGGTCTGGAGAACAATCATCAGAGTTCGTAGAGCTAATAAAAGCTTCTCCAACACAAAAGCAGGAAGCCTGTCTGTCACCCAGAGCCGCTGATAGATGGGCAAGGAGTAAAGGAGGGAATTAAGAAAGATAAGGGCACAGCAGCAAAATTAAATTAATTCCTTGCACTGCCGTTCACTATGCAGGGGTCAGCAGGGTTCATATGCCAGAGCAACAAATCACCAGAGGCCGACAGTGCTTCCTCAAGGAGCCCAAATATGAAACTGCTGAACTTTCTTCCTTTGCATCTGAGGATTGGGAGGTGAGGAATTTTTACAAAAGGCTTTAGGAGTGACCCCGGGAATGACAGACCACAAAGTCTGATTTCCAGAGTAGGCAAAAGGGTAGAAAGCTGTGGGACTGATCAGAATTAACAGCAATGAATAAACACACATCTGGGGCAGAGCCTGAAAGACAAGAGCAGAGTTTATATGGACAGATCCGAGTCGTCTGATGAGGAACCAGCCCTGCTAATACAGGAGATTTGGGCTGATACACTGGAATCTGATTTTCTAAAAGCTTTTCTAGAACATCTCTCACTAAAGGTTCTTAAAGAAACTAAACTGTCATGGAGTAAGAGGGATTAATCTTCCCGTGAATTCCTGATAAAAACACAGGAAAAAAGGGCACAAACACAACATTAGCAAGGGATGGAGCAGAAATTCTGCACTGCTCCAGCTTAGTCATGAAGAGCTTGCAAGAGGAGAAGGCAAAGTGACATGCAGGTAATGAGGGTAACATGCAGAATTTTTCAGAAAAGCCAAGTTTAAGAGGGAAGAGTTCCTGCCAAACCCCCCAGAGTTCAGACTGGAGCCTCAGTGCCAGTGCACATCTGTGTGATGGGCCACATAATGTCCATTACTCGGACTTTGGGAGGTGTTGTGAGCCTGGCTTTCCAGTCTCTGAGGTGGCACTGGAGATGTGACAACTGTCCTTAGGCTACCACCAGGCTAGTTCCTGGTCAGTACCTGACTCCATCCTCTGACTGACTGATCAAAGAAGGAAAGCTTTGCCATGGCTGTGAGAAATCTGCCTGCAAACACCTCCCACCTCGGAGGATCATCCTCCAAATCCAACTGCAAAGGGGGTGAAATCCCTCCCGTTGTTCTGGGATGGATGCAGGTGGGCAGGGGCTGCTGCAGCTGCCCTGTCCCCCCAGGAATGTGCCAGTGAATGGCTCAGTGCCCTGCGCCACTGTCACCTGGGGGCACGTCCCCTGCGTGGGGCCGATGGAGACACATGGCTCTGAAGCTGTCACAAGAGGACTGCTTTCTAGAAAGGGAACTCTGCTGGAAGGAAGCTCGTCCCTCTGCCTGGCCTCACCAGCTCCTCTCCTGGACTCTGGAATGACACGGGAATCCCTCCTGCTCGGCTGAAACTGGCAAGGAGCTTTGCCACCATGGCAGGGAGTTCTCCCACCATGGCAGGGAGTTCTCCCACCATGGCAGGGAGCTTTCCCAGCCTGGCAGGGAGTTCTCCCACCATGGCAGGGAGCTTTGCCACCATGGCAGGGAGTTCTCCCACCATGGCAGGGAGTTCTCCCAGCATGGCAGGGAACTTTGCCACCATGGCAGGGAACTTTGCCACCATGCAGGGAGTTTTCCCACCATGGCAGGGAGTTCTCCCACCATGGCAGGGAGTTTTCCCACCATGGCAGGGAGTTTTCCCACCATGGCAGGGAGTTCTCCCACCATGGCAGGGAGCTTTCCCACCATGGCAGGGAGCTTTCCCAGCATGGCAGGGAGTTTTCCCACCATGGCAGGGAGTTTTCCCCATGGCAGGGAGTTCTCCCACCATGGCAGGGAGTTCTCCCACCATGGCAGGGAGCTTTCCCACCATGGCAGGGAGTTTCCCCACCATGGCAGGGAGTTCTCCCAGCATGGCAGGGAGTTTTCCCACCATGACAGGGAGTTTTCCCACCATGGCAGGGAGTTCTCCCACCATGACAGGGAGTTTTCCCACCATGGCAGGGAGTTTTCCCAGCAGCAGCTGCCTTGATTCTGCAGCAGCTGAGTTCCTGTATGGCAAAGAAAGAGCACCCGACAAAGGCCACACTAAACTCACCCCGAGTCCTGCGGCAGCACGGAGACAAGGGGGGCTCCTGACGCCTGCCCAGGGCAGCACCTGCCCCTGTGGGGCCAGGGGCTCGGGGTCCCTTTGTCCCACCACGTGCCCACATACTGAGGCCACTTGTTCCCGTCTGATGGCAATTAGCACCGTGCCAAATTCCTCGTGCCCCGCGCTAATTCGAGAGGATGGGCATGTCACACCCTGCCAAGAATTACAGCCACTGCCAGCCGGGGCAGCCCGACCCTTTCATTAGGCCTTTGTTTCAGAAGTGAGGGCCCACGGACTCTGTTTCTTTGTCAGAAATTCCCGTGGAGGCGCTGGAGGAGGCAGGAGCTGTCTGCCACGCTCCCTGCCCCGGCACTCTAACCCACAAGTTTACAGAAATGACCGTGTTCTGGAGCCCAGAGCCCGGGGCTGCATTGCTGCTGCACAGCTGTGCAGCACAGCACAGAGCCCATCGCTGCCACCCCAGAGCCCGGGGCTGCATTGCTGCTGCACAGCTGTGCAGCACAGCACAGAGCCCATCGCTGCCACCCCAGAGCCCGGGGCTGCATTGCTGCTGCACAGCTGTGCAGCACAGCACAGAGCCCATCGCTGCCACCCCAGAGCCCGGGGCAGGCACAGAGCCACAGACAGCACCCTCTGTCCTCCCCGAGCTGGCCAGGACAGCCAAAGCTGCAGGGCAGGGCTGCAGCCCAGTGCCCTGCCCCAACACACCAACACCAACACCAATATCAACCCCAAACCAGGATGGGAACAGAGCCAGCCCTGCCCCAACACACCAACACCAACACCAACACCGGGATGGGAACGGAGCCAGCCCTGCCTCAACACACCAACACCAATATCAACCCCAAACCAGGATGGGAACGGAGCCAGCCCTGCCTCAACACACCAACACCAATATCAACCCCAAACCGGGATGGGAACGGAGCCAGCCCTGCCTCAACACACCAACACCAATATCAACCCCAAACCAGGATGGGAACGGAGCCAGCCCTGCCTGAACACACCAACACCAACACCAACACCAGGATGGGAACGCAGACAGCCCTGCCCCAACACACCAACACCAATATCAACCCCAAACCGGGATGGGAACGGAGCCAGCCCTGCCCCAACACACCAACACCAACACCACCACCAGGATAGGAATGAAGCCAGCCCTGCCCGAACACACCTGACAAAACTCCTGACATGATCTGGGGTACCGTGGTGACAGCCAAAACACTCACCAATTCTGCCTGCTTAAGCTGGTGATGTCCCTGACGTTTGTGGGTGGTGATTCCTCCTGCCTGGTGCCAGCCAGAACAGAATCTCAGAGTCCTTTGGGTTGGATAAGCTCAGAGTCCTCCTCTAAGCTCACTGAGCCCAGCCATTCCCCAGCACTGCCCTGGCCACCGCTGCTCCATGTCCCCAAGTGCCACACCCTCGTGGTGTTTAAATCTCTCCAGGGATGGGGATTCCACCACTGCCCTGGGCAGCTGTGCCAGGGCTGGACAGCCCTTTCCAGGAAGGAATTTCTCCCAGCACAGGACCTTACACAGACTCAGCAGTCTGGCTTTTGAAGGACACTGCTCTCCTGAGCCCAGCCTGTCTGCAGCACCCACAGCTCTTGTAACCTGTACATACAGGCTGCTGTAAAAACTCACTAATTCCAACTCATTCCAGGGAGGATGTTGTGAATTACCGAATTTGTCAGGTTAGCAGCACAGGAGCAAATGTTCAGACAGAACAATGCTTCACAAAATGCAATTTAACTTATTCTCTTAATTGTGGGCTGATTCTGATTTATGCTAATTCATAACAGATTATGAACTCTATTATATAATTGGAAAAATGACCGTAAAACTTTCACAACGCTGGAGAGGTTTTTGGTTATTTGGATTTTTACACTCCAGCGCTTACGAGGGCTGGCACACACATGGCTGGGCTGGGACACAATCCATGTGTCCCCATGTCCCCAACACAGACCTGCCACGGACTGCAGAGCTGCAGGCAGCACATGAAGCCCTTTACTGAGCACTGGGGCTGCCCTGTGAGCGACTGAGAAGGGACACAGCTCCTCCATGGAGAGGCTGAGGCACTCAGGACGTGGCCAGAGCTTGCCCAGCCATGGCAGTGCCCCAGGCACAGGGACAGGGCTTGGAGCACCCTGGGATGGTGGCAGGTCCCTGCCCATGGCCAGGCGTGGAACAGGATGGGCTGTGGGGTCCCTTCCAGCCCAAAGATGTGGGGTTGCAGGACGAGGAGCTGCTCTAGTCTGGGTCCCATCCTGCTCTCCTCCTCGCCTGGGAACAGGATGGACCCACAGCGACTGGGGCCGGGGGGAAAGCCACATCCCAGTGTCTCAGGGAGGAAATCCACAGCAGAGCACCGCAGCAGGACATGGAACTGATACATTTTAAATCCTGGTTGTGGGTTCTTTTACCCCAAGTGCGCATCTGAGTGAGGAACTGGCTGTTGGAGCTGTAATTGGTTTTCAATGATTGTATCTTTTCCTGTGTTGCTGCTCTACATGGCTGGGTTTTGTACCACACTGAAAATCAATAAAAATGCATGAAAAAATGTTCTCCCGCCCTCCTTAAAAGTTAAATAATCTTGTTGGGATTCTGGCACTGCTATTTTAAACCAGTCAGTCTTTGTTTTCCATCCCAAGCCTGAGACTGGGGTTTCCCCCAGGACCCCTGAGCAGCCAGCACCCTGTTGTGGCCAGGAGCACCCCTGACACACTTCTCCAGCTGAACCTAAAGAGAATACAAGCAGAAAAAAGCCTGCAGGAACCTGTTTGCTCTCCACTCCAGACTAGGGCTGGGACAGAGATGCTCCAGGAGGTAAAGCTGTGATGGGAACAGGGAGCTCCTTGAGGAGATGGAGGGATGGGGGCAGTGTTATGTGACAGGGCCATTCCCAGCCCCAGGAGCCCACCTGCTGCTGCCAAACCCGGCAGGGATGAGGTGTGGGGGGAATGGCACGGCTGGAGCAGGGGCAGGACATCACAGACAGCCCAGCACGGGTCACAGTGACCCCGGGGAGCCCGGGACAGCCCCAGCCCTTTTGGGTATAGGGATTGGCATCCACGGCTTTGCTCCGCCTCAGTGACTGACCGCCAGACACAGACCCTGAAAGGAGTGCTTCATGTGAAATGGAAACGTCGGTATTCCTGAACAAAACCCAAACGTATCTTGAGTTTGATAAGAATATTTTGTTTTGCACAAGCAAAGCTTTTCATCTGGACTGTGGGGTTTTTTCAAAAGTTCTGTTTCAGAAGAGAACCTTGCTAACAAAACGTAGTGATTTTAATTTTTTCTGATTTTTCTACAATCTCTTCACTTTTATTCAATTTTTTTTTCCATTTAATATAGCTTTGCAAATTTTAAAACCTGTTTTTCTGAAAACAAATCATTTTCCTCTATGTCTGGGTCCCCGCAGGAGCCTTTGCTCTGCAATGAACACACACACGTCTCCGAGTTCAGTACTTTGTCACATCAGCCTGGCCCCACAGTCTGGAATTCCTCAGGAATTAAAGCCTTACATAAACACAGCATTTAACTCCATTACAATATAATAATGATTTTTAAACAACGTTGTAATAGGTTCTATAATTTTTTTTTTAAAGTGCATATTATTGTACTGTCACGGCTTCCTTGGCTCCCTAACAGCCCAGTCAAAGCAACAGATACAAAGGTAAACACAACTGGGAAGGTACTGAGCACTACGTGGCCCCTTTCCCAGCTTTAGAACTGGCTTTTCCCAGCTGCCAGCTGCTCCACAGACAGCCCATACTAAATGTGGGACAATTTGTGTATTCTTAAACGAAAATATTTTTCAGTTAAAGCAAGCATAAATTATTTATTCATTTGTATTTGCATTTAAATACTTGAAAAATGTCCAAATTAACTGCTTTGAAAATTGTTCCAAAGTTTCCCCCTAGGTTGTGACCTTGTGGCCAAGTCTAATCTCAAAGCAAACTGGAACGCTGAACACATCCAGCAGCTCTGGATGTGCTGTGCCCAGAGAACCAACGCAGCCAAGTGCTGGGTTTGGGGTCCACAGAGACCTTTTCCACCACGATACCCAAGCCCAGAGCTGATGACCCAAGATTTTGTTGGGAAGGTTTTGTTCATCCAGCTTGGTGGCTTCCTTGAGGCTCCTGTTTGCAGCCATACCCAGCTCAGCCTTCTGTTAAAAACCCTTCCCAGTGGTTGTGGCTGTGGCGGAAAGCGCCGAGTTTCGGAAACCAGAATTCCAAGGAAAACAGGAACTACATCAGTTTTAACACCCTACACATATTTGTGTCAGAGCTGTGCCTTGGGGAGCTCACCTGATAGGCCTGACAGTGGTTTTATTCCCCACCCCAGACCCACTGTGCAGCCGTGGCCCGAGGGGCACCCCACAGCCCTGGGCTCAGAGCTCCAAGGCCAAAGACCCCCTGGGAGGGGTCCCCACGGCACGCCGAGCTGCAGGCTTGTCCTTCCTTTGTCATAAATCCACTTTCTGCAAAGAGCAGAATTACAGCAGATTAATTCCTTACAGCGCCCCTCGCAAGGAGAACTGCTGGGAGGGAAGGGAGGAAGCCCAGGCACTGCTCTAAGATCTCAGCCAGCTGCAAAATGTCACCAACCAGCAAGAGAGGTGGTTTCCTGACAACGTGTGTCCTGATTCCAGTTCTCCCAGAGGAGGGGGAGCTCCTGTGCCCATGATTATTCTCCTTTCATGAGCAGAATGAAGAAAACAGATACAAAAGAGAATTCTTAGGTGTGCAGAAGAGGACAGTAGTCAAGAGCGTGTCTGTCAAACCTTTGGTGGATCAGACATGTAACTAAAGAAGTATCCGAGAGGTTTGCTTTATTTAATATTTAAAATCAATAATAAAATTCATTCAAGAGAGCAGGATGGACCTGGGCGTGGAGTTGCTAACCCAGAAACCAGCTCAGCCCCTCAGCTGAGTGCATCAGCTCTCCAAGTGGCTCCCAGAGCCCGCAGACTTCCAAGATGAGGAGCATCTGCGGATTTCACCAGTCTGAGCTCTGAGGTTTGGGTCATGGTGTGCTCTGAAAACCCCACAGGTCCTTGCTGGAGCCCGGGG
Source organism: Sylvia atricapilla (assembly GCF_009819655.1). Lineage (NCBI taxonomy): Eukaryota > Metazoa > Chordata > Aves > Passeriformes > Sylviidae > Sylvia > Sylvia atricapilla. Next base: position 526,709 of record NC_089151.1, read on the forward strand.
CAGGGAGGGGACCCAGCCAGCCCCGAGGGTGTGGCTCAGGGGACAGCGCTGTGCCCCTGGGGCTGTGCCAAACACACACACCACCTTACAAACATCACCCAACGTGGTACTGGAACGGCTGCAAAGGAGCTGTCATGCTGTGCATGGTGTAGCTGCTGTTTATTTTATGCCATTTTATAAGTGTGTGATTTTCTCATAAAACCTTAAAGGAAATATCCCTAGTCTTCCCCCTCCCCATTGACACTCGTGTGTCAATTTGTATAAAACAAAACCATTTACTAAGAAAAGGAAAAAATATTAAAACAGAGATATAAACAGCAAAGGAGGCATTTCAGCTCCCTGTAAGTAAGTTTAAAACTTGAAGGTGGAAAAAAATTACGAAGTTTTAATCCCGAACAAATGGATTGGCTGGCAGTGTCCCTGGCACAGCTTGCTTACCTCCCACCAGCCTTCTGAGGTGCTGGACAATCCCAAAGGACATTTGCCCAGAGCAGCTGTGGCTGTGTCCGGATCCCTGGCAGTGTCCCACGCCAGCCTTGGGACACCCTGGGACAGTGGAGGTGTCCCTGCCATGGCAGGGGTGGCACTGGACGAGCCCTTCCCACCCAAACCAGTCTGGGATTCTGGGGCTCCAGTATGAGGAGACTACCGAAGCTTCCACTGCTACTTCAGCCCCTTCTCGCTGGCTTCTCTGGCTCAGAGCCCCCTGAGAGCCACGAGCTCCAGTTCCTGCTCCTGGCGGAGGGACAGCCTGTGCTCACACACAGAGAACCCAAACCTTTTGTCAGGGAGTGGCTCCGTGCTGGGGAGCCAGCGGGGAGCAGCAGCCCTGCGCTGCAGCGCACACATCAGGGACAAGTTCCCCCTACTCCTTCCTAGAGCAGCGCTGAGGAGCCCCCGGGCCAGGTGTCCCCTGCCCGGGTCACTTCTCTGACACTCTGAGGCCCCTGCACTGTCCCCTGCCCGAGTCACTTCTCACTGTGACACTCTCCAGTCCCCGCAGTGTCCTGGTCCCCGCAGTGTCGCCTGCCCGGGTCATTTCTCTGACACTCTGAGGTCCCTGCACTGTCCCCTGCCCAGGTCACTTCTCACTCTGTGACACTCTCCAGTCCCTGCAGTGTCCTGGTCCCTGCAGTGTCCCCTGCCCAGGTCACTTCTCTGACCCTCTGAGGTCCCTGCAGTGCCCCATACCCCGCAGTGTCCCCTGCCCAGGTCATTTCTCTGACGCTGTCTGGTCCCCGCAGTGTCCCCTGTCCCGGCCGTGTCTCTGACATTCTCTGTCCCCGCAGTGTCCCAGTCCCCGCAGTGTCCCGGTCCCCGCAGTGTCCCCTGTCCCGGCCCTGTCTCTGACGCTCTCTGTCCCCGCAGTGTCCCTGTCCCCGCAGTGTCCCGGTCCCCGCAGTGTCTCTGTCCCCGCAGTGTCCCCTGTCCCGGTCATTTCTCTGACACTGTCCGGTCCCCGCAGTGTCCCTGTCCCCGCAGTGTCCCTGTCCCGGCCCTGTCTGTGACACTCTCTGTCCCCGCAGTGTCCCTGTCCCCGCAGTGTCCCCTGTCCCGGCCGTGTCTCTGACACTGTCCGGTCCCCGCAGTGTCCCCTGTCCCGGCCGTGTCTCTGACACTCTGTCCCCGCAGTGTCCCCTGTCCCGGCCGTGTCTCTGACACTCTCTGTCCCCGCAGTGTCCCGGTCCCCGCAGTGTCCCTGTCCCCGCAGTGTCCCTGTCCCGGCCGTGTCTCTGACACTCTCTGTCCCCGCAGTGTCCCCGGTCCCCGCAGTGTCCCTGTCCCCGCAGTGTCCCCTGTCCCGGCCGTGTCTCTGACACTCTCTGTCCCCGCAGTGTCCCCTGTCCCCGCAGTGTCCCCTGTCCCGGCCGTGTCTCTGACACTCTGTCCCCGCAGTGTCCCTGTCCCCGCAGTGTCCCTGTCCCCGCAGTGTCCCGGTCCCCGCAGTGTCCCCTGTCCCGGCCGTGTCTCTGACACTCTGTCCCTGTCCCCGCAGTGTCCCGGTCCCCGCAGTGTCCCCTGTCCCGGCCGTGTCTCTGACACTCTGTCCCCGCAGTGTCCCTGTCCCCGCAGTGTCCCTGTCCCCGCAGTGTCCCCTGTCCCGGCCGTGTCTCTGACACTTTGTCCCCGCAGTGTCCCTGTCCCCGCAGTGTCCCCTGTCCCCGCAGTGTCCCGGTCCCCGCAGTGTCCCCTGTCCCGGCGCTGTCTCTGACACTGTCCCGGCACAAGGAGGTGCAGGCGGTGCTCGGGCAGCACGGAGCCGTCTCCGGTCAATACGCCGGGGTTGGCACACGGATTATTTCGGCTTTCTGCTGGAACTGCAGGAACGCCACTGCGCGCCCAGTCCGTGACCCCGGCCTCCGCCGGCTCCGCGCTTCAAGGGGAAAAACCCTCCTCGCCTCTCGTTAGCCCTTCTCTTATCATCTAGGATTCTGCTAATAATGACTCCGTCTTACATAAAACAGACACATTAATGTCACCGAGTCCCAAAAGTACTGAATCAAGCTGACTCCTTCAGAAAGGAAGAAAGCAATAGATAGGAGCCTTAATAAGAGCACGGACGCGAAGGATGGGAAGGGCTCCACGAAATCGCTTTCTCCTTCCTATTTGAAATGGGGGATTTAAAGGGCCACGGCGCTGGAGAAGATCAGAGCGGTGGCAAGATAACTGTGAACACGCCATCAAAGGGAGCAAATCAAAGGTGATTTTAGGTGGTGCTGCAAAGGCACGCTCAGCCTGCTCCACCTGCCCGCTCCGCTCCCCTTGCTAATGGGGAAAGGAGATGGAGAGCCTCGGCAGCCCCACAACCGGCTCTCACCTTTCATCTCGCCATGAAAGTGCTGCCTCAGACCTGCAGCTTGCTGAAATAAGTTGCCTGGACTCAGTTTAGAGGGAAAAGTGGCCAAGTCTTTGACCTATGCACATGGCTGAGATTATTTCTGCTCCTCTACAGCTAGAGCAGATGTTACAATTAAAAGCAACACCCAGTGACCGTTACTGCTTGAAAAATATTAGAACAAAACCTCTAATCAGAGGGATGGAAATATTTAAGTGGCAAAACTAGTCATGTCTGAAAGCTACAGAAAAGAAAACAGTCTGACCAAGTCATCTACAATGGAAGGTGACACAGAAGCGGTGTGACCAGAATCAAACATTGGTGGTCTCACACAGATACTGCGTGGCAAAGCCCCCGTGGATTGTGCCCTGGGAACATGAAAAATTGATTAATAAATTTGTAAGTCGTTGTAAGTAGTTTAAGGAAAGAAATATGATATGAAAACCAAACTTATGTTTGCTGAATCTTGCTTAGCTGGGCGTCCACCAGCCAGAGACAGAGCGGGTGGTTGGATTCCCACCTTGGTGAATTTGTGAACAGGTAAAACCCGAAGGCCAAGACGAGGCTATAAACAGACACAGTGCATTTTGTAGCGTGGCACCAACACATAATGCTGGATTTGGCCAAATGAAAACACAAGGAGGAAACATGAGGCCTGGTGGGGCTCCAGAAAGACAGAATCAAGGCAGGAAATCCCACCAGCCACAGAGAATGCAATATCCAAATAACTCAGGATTTGTCCCATGGAGATATGTAACAAACAGGGGGAAATCTAAATTAATGGTAGAGTGACAGACATCTCCTGCTCCTCTCCTGTGGCCTGCTGAGCCTGGAAGCCGCAGGAGTGGAAGGATGTCCGTGGCCAGTGTCCAGAGCACTGAGTGACCACGGGGCAAAGCCACCAGCACACCCACCGTGGGACTGGGGAGTGTGAGACAGGGGAAAGAGGAAGCAGAAGGTTATTCCTGGCTCCACCAGCACATCTCCTGCCCAGGTTTGCCCCAGGACTGCCTCTCCCAGCAGAGCCTGGGAGCAGCTCTATACCAAAACTCAAGTGCCATCCACACTCATCTGTACAAACAAATCCAAACTCAACTCCCCTGACAGAGATCCTCCCGGGATTAGGTCTATTAAAATTTGTATTTTGCAATTACTTCAGTTTGCTTTGCTTCTTTTCAAGGTTTTATGCTAAATTACATGGATGGAGGGTCAAGCTTTGTTTAAAAGATCTAGTTTTTCTGGGTTGCACCATTGTTGGAACAAATTTTAAATCATGTGATACAATCACCATTTTGATTGATAGGGTCCCTTTTAACCAGCCTGTCTGTGTTTAATAGAGCAAAATCTGGCTTGATCTACTAATTTTTAATTTAACATAAATAAAGAACATGACAGATCAGCCACTTTTCCTAATGCCCTACAATAAAATGCTCAAACTGGAGTGAGGTTTGTGTTTGCAGCTCACCATGACAAACAGCAGGCATCACTTTTGGGGAGAAAAAGCTACATCTCTGTGCATCGGTTTCAAATTCACAGAGTGTCTGTACCAGTTCTGATCTCAGAGTGGTATGAGAATTAATTTGTGAACAACCAAAAGTATAATGTAAGTGCTAGGTGCAATTATTTCGAGCACTAACTATCTCATGACAATGGCAGATAGGAGTTAGACAGCAATGAGACTAAAACTCTGGTTATTTCATTATTGCATAGACAATGCCAGCCCTCAAAGCATGCCAGGCATTTTCCAGATCAGAGGAAAGTGTGATCCCTGCTCTGAGAGCGCCTAATCTAAAAAGTCAAAGATGAAAAGAGGGAAAGGAACTCTGGATACAAAGGAATCTATGTAGTGACAGGTCCCAGCTTGTTATTTTAATTAAAAATATGCTAAATCCTTCTTTTTGCCTCTTTCAGCCCTCTCATCCTGGCTGTAAGCTTCGATTCCAGTGTCCACACAACCTCCCTAATCATCCACTGCTCCCTCACATAAAGGAGCTCTTTGGAGCCCTGTCAGTCTGGGAACAGGGTACGTGGCACAGGGTGACACCGGACACAATGACGGATCCCGAAGGCTGGAAATCCATCAGATCCAGCCCAAATCTGCTTCCGGAGAGTCGTGTATATCCTGCCAACAGGGGCCTGGAATTCAGAGGCTTCTTGTGACTTACAGGGAGCAAAAGGCAGAAAAGTCCCCCGCAGTGGCTCCCTTGCACCTGCATCCAGGCTCGCCTTGCGAAGGGCAACCACTGCCCTAAAGCTGCCTCAGAGGACCCTCAAACCCCGAGCCCAACGCATTAACCCTCCTTTATCAATGAGTACAGAGTGAGCCAGCCGTGTCCTGCTGGTTTAAATCCTGTCCAGGGGCTCAGAGGTCCCACTGCCACCTTCCTGTTGGCACATCCCAAACCTGATGCCAGTGTCCCTTGGCCCCGCTGCCTGTGTCCCCCTCCCCGGCTGTCCCACTGGATATTCCTTCAGATGTGTAACAAGCGTGGAACACAACTGAGGGTTAGAGAGACAGAAATCGATCCGGCAGCTCCCAGCAGCGCGCTGAGGGATTAGCTGTCCCACGGAACACACTGGGGGGACAGTCATGACTCCGAATAGTGCTCGAGGTTTATGAGGCTGGGCTGCCGCCTCTGGCCCTGTGAGCCCCAGCTGGCCGCAGGAGAACCAGCCCCTCAGAGCCCTGCCCCAGCACCAGCACCAGCAGCAGCAGCTGTCCCGGGGCAGCCGTGGCCACAGAGGTCACTGTCCCCGCAGTGTCCCCGCAGTGTCCCCTCACAGGGACAGGCCGCAGTGTCCCCGCACAGGGGCAGGCAGATCTGTCCCCGCAGTGTCCCCGCAGTGTCCCTGCACAGGGACAGGCCATCGTGTCCCCGCAGTGTCCCCGCAGTGTCCCCGCACAGGGACAGCCAGCGCTGTCCCCGCAGTGTCCCCGCAGTGTCCCCGCACAGGGACAGGCCACAGTGTCCCCGCAGTGTCCCCACACAGGGACAGCCAGCGCTGTCCCCGCAGTGTCCCCGCACAGGGCCAGCCAGCTCTGTCCCCGCAGTGTCCCCGCACAGGGACAGGCCACAGTGTCCCCGCAGTGTCCCCGCACAGGGCCAGCCAGCTCTGTCCCCGCAGTGTCCCCGCACAGGGACAGGCCACAGTGTCCCCGCAGTGTCCCCGCAGTGTCCCCACAGTGTCCCCGCAGTGTCCCCACAGTGTCCCCGCAGTGTCCCCGCACAGGGCCAGGCAGATCTGTCCCCGCAGTGTCCCCGCACAGGGACAGGCAGATCTGTCCCTGCAGTGTCCCCGCAGTGTCCCCGCACAGGGACAGCCAGCTCTGTCCCCGCAGTGTCCCCGCAGTGTCCCCGCACAGGGACAGCCAGCGCTGTCCCCGCAGTGTCCCCGCAGTGTCCCCGCACAGGGGCAGCCAGCTCTGTCCCCGCAGTGTCCCCGCAGTGTCCCCGCCAGGGACAGGCTGCAGTGTCCCTGCAGTGTCCCCACACAGGGACAGCCAGCGCTGTCCCCGCAGTGTCCCCGCAGTGTCCCCGCACAGGGGCAGCCAGCTCTGTCCCCGCAGTGTCCCCGCAGTGTCCCCGCCAGGGACAGGCTGCAGTGTCCCTGCAGTGTCCCCGCACAGGGACAGCCAGCGCTGTCCCCGCAGTGTCCCCACAGTGTCCCCGCAGTGTCCCCGCACAGGGACAGCCAGCTCTATCTCCGCAGTGTCCCCGCAGTGTCCCCGCACAGGGACAGGCTGCAGTGTCCCCGCAGTGTCCCCACACAGGGACAGGCAGATCTGTCCCTGCAGTGTCCCCGCACAGGGACAGCCAGCTCTGTCCCCGCAGTGTCCCCGCAGTGTCCCCGCACAGGGACAGCCAGCGCTGTCCCCACAGTGTCCCCGCAGTGTCCCCGCCAGGGACAGGCTGCAGTGTCCCCGCAGTGTCCCCGCACAGGGACAGCCAGCTCTGTCCCCGCAGTGTCCCCGCAGTGTCCCCGCACAGGGACAGCCAGCGCTGTCCCCGCAGTGTCCCCGCACAGGGACAGCCAGCTCTGTCCCCACCCCGAGCCCCCCGGCTCCCACCCCGCGCTCTGACCCCGCGGCGCTCAGCGCCGTAAATCTGCTGCACCTGAAGGGAGATGGGCTTTTTAGGATCTCTGCGGGTGCTTTGAGGTAGCACTTCCATGAACTCCGTGCCACAATAAATAACGCTACCTGCAATATGTCTTAGGGAACGTGGCAGCAGCCGCTGTCCTGCCATGAATTTTTATTCTTTCGCCGTCTGGAAGATAGATTCCAGATACAGCATTTCCCCGCACTTAGTGTCAAATCTCTTTACCCCTTTGCCCCGACAGAATGACAGGGACCACAAATAAAATAAAAGAATAAAAAAAGAAGCTTAGGAAAAATGGCCTGAGAGCAGAGGGAAAGCACTAAACTCCCCTCCCTCTGCAGCTGAGCAGCTTCAGATCTGACAGCAGTGACTAAGGCAGGGGCAGTTGGAATGGGAAAAGGCGATTTTTGTATGCTGCCAGTGAGATTTCTGCAGGAGGATTCCACAGAAAGGAGCGCAGAGATGAAATTTCTCTGAACAGTATAATGCATGCAACAGTGCAGAATGCAGGAAAATGGGTTTGTGTGCCGGCCCAAACTGCTGTGCCAGGGATGGGGAAATGAAGTCCTGACCCAATACAGGGATTTTTAAAGATAAAACCTTTTTCATTATAAAGAAAAGGGCCACATGCAATGACTAACAAAATGGTCTAAATATTCTCAAACCTTGACCTGTATATCTGATACCAAGGCTAGAGTGCAGAGCAGGGATGCTGTGACAATCACCAACAAGAAAAGCAGGAGATCATTCATGGCAGCAGCGGAGCAGTGCCAGGTTCACTGGGACTGCTGCGGTGGTGCAGGGCAGGGATGGGATGGGATGGGATTGATGGGATGGGATGGGATGGGATGGGATGGGATGGATGGGATGGGATGGGCAGGGATGGGCAGGAGGGGCAGAGCCCCGGGCAGACAGCCCCAGAGCTGCTCTCAGAGCGGGCACACCGGAGCTGTGCTGCCCTCCACCCGGAGAGGCCAGAGCCCAGCCCTGGGCCAGCCCAGGCCCTGGCACACAGAGGGGCTCTGCAGAGGGCTCCGGGCTGCCCACCAGGCAGAAGCCCCCGGGATGTGCTGGGAGGGACACGGCTGGAGGGGCTGGTCCCTCCTCAGCCCTGCCGAGTGCCTGGAGCACTGGGCACAGGACACACAGGGACGTTCAGGCTGCACAGGACAGCGCCCAGAGGTGCCTCCCAGCCTCAGCAGCTCCTAGCCCAGGACCAGGCTTTGCTTTCTCGCTGCCACATACGAGCAACTGAGCAAACCACCCACAGGGCTCGCTTAAAAAAACCCCAAACACAGGCAGGTAAAACGTTATTAGTTGTACAATTCCATTGGGACTATGAGAAATATCTGCTCAAACAACAGGATAACGGCTGGAAAAACTCTAGAAAAGGTAAACAGCTCCAACTAGCCAGGAGTTAATAGTGCACATGGCTTTTTTCCTCTCCGCTTCCCTCTTCCAGTTCAGTGCCTTATAGAAAACCAACATCATGGCTCTTCTCTGCTTTGAATCTCTGGGCTGCAGTGCAATCTTGTCTGAATTCGAAGATATTTTACTTTCTTCCTTTACTCTGATGGAATTACCAAGTTCCATGTTGCTGACATCTAAAAGATGTTAGGGTCAGCACTCCAGTACGCTTCCATCAACACACACGTCCAGTTAAAACACGTAGTTTGGCACAGACCTCACTGTTCTGCCAGCAAGTCACCATGGCCAGTCCTCAGCTGAAGCCAGAATCCCTGGACACCCCATGAAATGTCCCCTTCAGCAGGTGTGAGCCCAGTTCACATCAAAAACGATGACCCAGTGGTTTAAACAGCTACACAGCTGCCTTAACATCTGTCCTCTTCCTAATTCCACTCCTGAAACCAAACTTTAAACACTGGAACTAAGACTTTGCAAAATATGTGTTTTTCTGAGCAACAACTGCACAAAACCAGTCCCCTGAAGATGTCAGATGACACTTTTGCCACACAGCAGAGTTACAGTGAGGAGATTTACAAGGTCATTGACAAATGCAAGTATTGATTGAGTATTAAAGTGTCTTGTGATTAATACAGCCTTCGAAGTAATTAGTGCAGAAGATCTCTTATATGTCCCCACGTTTAAATAATGTATCTGTGAACATGCAGACCCCCTGTCAATCACCCTGGCTGAGGCCAAACATCATCTCACCTGATAACTCATTTGGAAACTGGGCTTCCTGCCTGTTCAATCTTTCAAAACCAGCAACTCTTCCCTAATTGCCTGGGGTGACCTATATTTAGAGCCTTGCAGTTCACTGGGGGATAGAGAGGGAGGAGAGAGCAAGGAAAAATGCTCAAGCACCTTATTCCTACAATGGCACAAAACCCCAGGAGAAATTCAGAGGCACTGAATGGGAATGACCTCACAGGAAAGGCTCTGAATCTGTGAGGGGCTCCACACTCTGCATTTGGACAAACTCTCCTGGCTCCTCTTGGCTAATCCTGGCAGTAACTTGTGCAGTTTGAGAACCCCCAGCTGGTGCTGAGGACTCTCAAACTGCAGCTGGCAGTCCTGCTGTCCCTGTCCCAGCTCCCGATGCCCACCAGAGCAGCCCAAATCCCACCTGAACCGAGGTCCCCAGCAGGAAGGTCAGGCTGCCAGCAGTTCCCACAGCTACATCCGAGTTTTCCTAGAGCAAGCCAGAGCCTATCACTCCCCTGGATCCAGGATGGAAACACTCTGCTTGAAATGCCACTCTAGGAAAAGATGAGCTGGACACTTGTGGGGTTTTTGGAGCCCACCAAGCACCAGGTACTTATCTAATGTCTTCTCAATCCCTGTTCTACCAGCCTTTAAGCAATTGCAGTTACTTGGTTTCCCTGAAGCACTCTTTGAGGTCGTTAAACATTTACTGCTTAATTGGGTAAATAAGGCTCCAGGAAGGAGTTTCCTTCCAACTCACCCATCTCCGAGCTGCTGTTTGATTCCAGGTTGGAAAAAGCCAAGAGCTGAACTGTGAGCCCACCAGCATCTCGCTCTTATACTTTGTGCTAACAGAGAGCAAGGACAGGGGTAGAACACACAAATATTCTGGAATTCTGCCTACACTGTACACTCATCCTTCCTGACCAATGCCAGCGGGTGCAGAGCTGCAGCCACTCCTGGTTCTGAGGAGAGCTGGCAGCCCAGCAGAAGTGGATGTCTGGAGAAGACACAGCCCTCACCTTTCATGGCCCGTTGCACTTTCTGAGGTTAAAACATGCAACAAATGGAGTTATTCACCCTCAAACCTGAACAAATCACAGCAACTCCTAAACTAATTCAGAGGGAGCAAAAGGAAGGAAAACAATCCTTCTTCTTTGGAAGAAACCAAAACCTGTGGCTACACAGAATCCCAGACTGGTTTGGGTGGGAAGGGACCTCACAGCCCACCCAGTGCCACCCTGTCATGGCAGGGACACCTCCCACTGTCCCAGGCTATTCCCCAGTGTCCAGCCTGGCCTTGGGCACTGCCAGGGATCCAGGGGCAGCCCCAGCTGCTCTGGGCCCCTGTGCCAGCCCTGCCCACCCTGCCAGGGGAGGATTCCTGCCCAGTGTCCCATCCAGCCCTGCCCTCTGGCAGTGGGAGCCATTAAAGCTGGGCCTTTTGGCCTTCTCTTTAGATGAAGCACTAGAAATATTCTTCTGCCTTTGGTGTTAATCTCGCTTTCTTTTTTCTCACACCTGCTACTGTCCCATAACTCATGAGCCCCTCTTCCTTCTCCTCTTTCAAGTTTATTTATTATGACTATTTAACCAGCTATTGGTTCAACACACTCCGCTCAAATATTCATCATTTGGTTCTCGGGGTAAATCGTATTTAATCAGCACAGCACAGAAAACAGTGTAATTATAGATGCCGGATGCCATTACACTCCTAAGAAATTAAACCTCTTCTTAAGCTGTCCAGTGGTGCCCTGAGGAAAAGAGGCTGTGTGGTGGGAAGGTGACCCAGAGGTTAGTGCCAGATGTGCCTTTAGGTCCTCCAGACTCAAGAAATACAGAGGGTGGGGAGGCACAGAGGGAGAAGGAGAGAATCCTCTATGGACAAAATCCAGAACTTCTCATGAGGAAGTCAGTAAATGCATCTTTCTTTTTTTTTTTTTTTTTTAGAATATGGCAGTGCCTGTTCCACTTTATGCCCAATTACAGTACTTCTAACAAGGTGGGGTTTTTTTTAAGGTAAATAATTCTATTTTAGTAACACTAATGGAAAATGCCTTTACTGACCGATACAGTCCAAAAAGTTATTACAGCAATGATGCAAAAAGATGCTCAGCTGAAATCTGAACGCTGCCCTCGGATAAAGCAGTGTGGGCTGCCCAGGCTGTGTCAGGAAATGCCAGAGGAGACCCTTCCCCTGCAGACCCTGGTGTCCATCAGCTGCCAGCAGCAGCAAGAGCCCCAGATCAGCCCAGCAGTGCCCTGAGTCCCAGAGGGGAGGGGAGGTATTGGTTGGGTTTTTTATTTTTTTTTTTTGCTAATAATACATCTGAGGTTCAGATAAGTAACTAAGAGGAAGGAGAGCTCCTTCTAGTCCATCCTGCTGCTGACAATTAAGAAACCTCAAAGTAATTTTTGAAAATGTCAGCGTCTCATTTAGCAAAGGGATAAATAATGAATGAAGCATAATCACTGTCCTGTGCTGGTGGTACAGCTTCGCGGTGTCATTAGTAAACTAACGGTATAATATCTTCGTGTCACAGTTTAATTATATCTTGTAATTAGTTTCAGCAATGGATTGCACAGAGTCAGGCCCCCTGAGCTAAACAAAAGGTAATAGAACTTTCAGAGTCCTTGCATAAATCAATTATGAAAGTGTCCTGTGTTATTTGAGGCTTGTTTGCTGTAATTTTATGCACAAAGAGGAGATGATCCCTGCTGCCTACGGAGGGCGATTCCCCTCTCCAGCTGCTGCCTGAAGGAGTGTGAGTGCCTTGGGGCAGGGGCTGCTGCCAGGGCCACCTCTGTGTGCCAAGGAGCCCTGCCCACCTGGCAGTGCCACAGACACGGGATTCCCAGCACAGCCTGGCCAAGGAGGATGGAATTCCTCACGGGGAGAAGGGAGAGGCCTGCCACAGGCTGCCCCATCCCTGGAAGTGTCCAAGGGCAGGCTGGGCGAGGCTCGGAGCACCCTGGGCTGGTGAAGGGTGTCCCTGCCCAGGGCACGGGGTGGAATGGGAAGAAGTTTCGGGTCTCTTCCCACCCAGCCACGCTGGGATTTGATGACATGCTCACTCAGGAGGATGGCACCATGACCCTCCTGCTGTTGGTGCTGCTGTGTTCCAGGCCAGCACAGCTGTCCTGTGTCCAAACCTGCAATTGCTGCATTTTTGTTCACCTGCCTCTCCCTGTCCCTCACCAAGAGCAAAGCTGCCCTGTGTGCTCAGAACTGATCTCCAGTTTGCATCAGCACATCACGACAGATTAGATATTAGACATGAAATATTTTCCCCTGAAAGAGTAGTCAGGGATTGGAATAAGGTGCCCAGGGTTGCAGTCTCCCCTCTCTGGAAGTATCCAAGAGATGCCGGGGTGTGGCAGCAGGGATGAGGTTATGGGGTGGTTGTGGGGTGGAGGGGAGATGGCTGGACCTGATGATCTCAAAGGTCCTTCCCAACCCTGGTGATTTGGTGAAGACCAGCCACCAGGAGCAGCTCCTGGGCCAAGACTGTCTCCAGCCATACCTGGGGTTGTTGTTTCTCATCCCTGATGTTACTCATCCTCTGCCAGGGGAGAGAATCACACGGGGGGCTGGAAATGGGTCCAGGCTGAAGGGGCCCTGGAGGTTACCCACTCGTGCTGGCAGTGGACCAGAATCTGCTGCCATCCCACACGCCGCCACTACCTGAGCTCTGGAAATTCTACAGGAGACACCCTTTTCCTAGGAGCTCTTTCTGCCACACCAGGACTGTGGATGGAACAATCCATACCTGGGAAGGGGCTGGGAATGATCCCCACCAGCCCAGCCTCTATGTTCTCATGTAGCTTCAGGGGAAAAAGCAAAAAGGTGAAATACTGGAATTTAATGTTTAAAATAATGTTTCGCAGTTCAGCCTTAATAGCTGTATTTTATCTGCATGTTTTTCCCTCAGTGTGCTGAAGGGTCCTGCGTATTCCGTGGCCATTCCTGTGCGTAGGGATGCACACGAGGCTCTCACTGCTCTCGTGTCTGAGAGCCTGAATCATTTATCTTTTCATGTTGCTCCTCTGCCCCCACTGCTTGCTGTTGGAAGCTGCCTATGTGACGTGGGATGGAGAAGGTGGAAAAAAAAAAAAAAAACGACCCTAAATGAAATGAAACCTCTCAGTGTGTCTGATTTTGGCCTACTGATATCTCCAAAAGCAAAAAAGGCTCCCGGCAGCAGCAAAGGGCTGTCCGGGGGTCACCCAATGCAGGGCTGAGCGCTGGGACCCCACTGCGGGCAGCAGAGGGGAGTGTGGAGAGGAGTCTGAAAGGTGCCAAGACGTGTAATTGTCTCAGTCCTGATCAAGCTGCAGAACACACCGGGGTCCTGCTTCAAAGCCCTCCTCAAGTCTGCCTTGAAAGCGACTCCCGTGGCACGCTGGCCTTGCTGTTTATACAACAACTTCCAGGTTTAAATGAAAAGCTGCCTCCCAAAGCAGCCTGAATCCTCCCATTGTGAGCCCTTCGGCACGTTTAACAATAGGAGAAGCACCGAGTAGGGAAAAAAAGGGGGGGGAAAGGGAAAAAAAAAAAAGTCCAGTCCTCGGAGCGGTGCTGCAATCCAGCCGTTGCCATGGTGACACGAGGACTGGTTCACATGGCAACATACCTTCGGTCCAGTATGGAAATGATGGCAGCAAACTGGGCTGCACCCGCTGCACAGCGCCCTGCAGCCGCCACGGGGACCTGGGGACAAAGGTGCTCGGGGCCTGGGGCAGGGGAACCAGGCTGGAGCCACCTCCACCTGTGCCTCACTCGTGGGGAGCTGCATTCTGCCGGGACACAAAACCTGCCTTGAGAAAGGATGCACGTCAGTGGTGTCACCCAGAGGGCTCTGAACTTCTCTGGGATGTCACCTCCAGGAGACACGGCAAAAAAAACGAATTGGGGAAGGAAGGGAATCACTGGGGATCAACACAAACCCAGCTGTGGTCAAGATAAAAACTTAAGAAGTAGCTGCTGCAGCAGTGAACTGCAATCATGCAGTTTGTCATTTACATTAAAATCCCAAACAGCTAACAAGTGGGCAACTGTGCGACATCTATTGAGTCACAATGAAGACCCAAGATTATCAAGAAGATATCCCCGTAGCCATGTTATTGTGTTTGTTGGGTTTTTTTTTTTCAATTCTTTTAATTTTAACAGATTTACAGCTCTTCCTGACAGCACAGAAAACTGTGATACTGCTGGGGAGCTCACCATCCTCATTTTGATGAAGGACAAGTGTCTTTGGTTTATGAAGCATGTGCATCATACAACAGACATGAGAAAGTCTCCTAAAATATAAAACGTGGGAAAATACCCTTAATCCACATTCTGTTTTAACTGAATTTGCAGAATGAGGATGCAGTGAGGCTCACCATGGGTGAGGAGGTGGCTTTGGAGGCTGTGCTGTGAGCCCCCAGCACGGAGGGCACGGAGGCCCCAGATTTTGGCAGATGTGAGAGCAGAGCAGGATTCATGTCACCTCTGTCACTGATGAAACAACAGCTTTGTCCCACTGCCCAAAACACAGTGATCAATAATGACCTCCTCAGGATGGTGAACTGCACGTGAAAGGAAAGAGAAGCAACCTTCTGGTGCCCATCAAGCCACCACACTCACCTTCCCTCCCGAGGACCAGAACAGCTACAAAGCGCCTGAAATCACTGAGCAGATGAAAATGCCTGTGGTGGCCTTGGGCTAAACCTCACCATTTCCCAGCTCTAAGGCATGAGACCAATCCCTCACCATTCATTTGCTGTTTCCTTCCCCTCTGCACACACCTGCACCTGTGAGGTTTGTGCTTGGGAGGCAGAGAGCATCCTACACCCTTCCCACACAGAGGTTCCCTATCCAGCCACGGGCAGCCAGGCAGGAGAGAGGATGGCAGCAGCTGGAAAGGCACAAAAAGGCTTTGGAGTGCATCTGCACAGCCACAGCCCCACGTTCGCTTTGTAGGAGCTTCTCAAACAACAAAGGGCTTCTGTTGATTCAAGGTAAATTCATGTTTTGCATGAGTCAGTGTGACAGTGCTGGCAGGAACACAGAGGAAAGGGGCTGGTCTGGAAGCAGTCAGGAATCTAACTTCATATATTGGAAGGCCCCATTTTTATTGGTAACACTTTAGTCGATAAACTCAACAGTTCAAATGAGCTCCGAATCTTTCAGTGTGACTCAATGCTTTAATGTCCAGGACAGGAAGCTGTAGAGCAGAAATTAAGACTAAAACTGACCAGAAAAATCTAAAAGCAATGAGCAGGCTTCACGGTTCCATTTTGTAAAGACTGCTACCAAGCTGGGGGAAATATCCCATCAGTATTTATTTCAATTCACCTAATTCACAGACTTTCAAAGTGGGCACAGGAAGTCTTTTGCAGTGCTTTTCCCTCTCATCTCTGACTGCTCCACCCTGGCATACTCAGAAGTGTTTTGCTACTTTTATCCTGCTGGCACCACATACAGCTGCCCAATCCCTCCTTAAAACAGCTGCTTCTACAAATCGCAGTAATCTTACTTCTTAAAAAGAATAACAGTGCCTCTAGGAGCAGAGAAATAGAGCCAAGTCCACGTATTCCCAAACTTTTGAGGATAAACCTGATTTTAGAAACGCGATTTAGCTGAGAAATAAATCAGGAAGAATTTTCAGCCACTTGCAGGAACTTCATTAAGGACACAGGAACCCGCAGGTTCACCAGAGAGCCAACAGGTGTTTAAACAATTCCTGCTACCTACGCTCTCACGTCGACTTTATTTTCAAGTTTCACTCAATGATGGAGTTGTTCCTCAGCTCCTTGTGTGCTTAGCCATTTAATTAAAGCAATCCATATTGAATTCATGTCCAGATGCCTTGACCAGCAGAGCCAGATCCTCATTGGCATGCCAGCTGCTCAAAGAAGAGCACAGCCCCTCGCATACTAATCAGAGGGGAAGGCAGTGATTCATCAGCCCGCGGTACTGCTTCAGCATCTACAAGCACTTATGACATGTAATTGCTGGTGCATAAGCAAGCCAGGCCACATTAAAAAGCCCACAGATAGTCAGAGATAAAAATTAATGACTTTTGCTTTGTGTAATCCTGCCTGTGTTGGGGGGAGGGGAGGGAGACTGGGATTAATGGACAAATGTAAGGAGGCACAAAGGAACAAAGAGTTTCTTGGCCTTGTTTACATATTGAACAATAATAATAAAAGAAAAGTGACAAGTTATGGGAAAGGCAAGTGTGAATTTTCGGCACGAGTGAGTTGGAAGACTGCTTGCAGTTCATTACGGATGCAGAATTTCCATACTCATTATTCTGAAACAAACCTCCTCGGCGAGCCCTTCTGGGAGCAATGGCAGCAGTTTTTATTATTCATCTGTGTCTGGTGTTGAGGATGTCATTAGGAGAGCTGCACGGGGAGGAATGGGCCAGCCCCGGGCAGGGGTCACCGGGGGCCACGGCTCTAAAACCAGGGAAGGACACGGAGGTAAAGCAAGGACAGCACACCCAGACGTGAAGGGATGTGCCCACAACACAGCCTTCTGCAGATGGAGTGCTCATCAAAATACTCATGCGGCAGCACTGTTGTGTGAATCTCCCTGCCCCGAGTCCCCTTTCTTCCCCAGTGATGGCTACGACCTCTTTGGAACACCTTTAAAAGAAAATGCCATTTTTCTCTCTTATTTTTCCTTTAACGTTTGCTTTCTGAAGCCTCGATGAGATGTGAATCTGAAGTTACCTGAGCTGGTTTCCCACTTTGGAGGGAACAAAGATGACGTGTGTGTGATCTCACACTCATATTTAGTCGCACTCAAAGCCCACCTCCAACATGTGCTACCCCTCAGCAGCTCCCAGGGCTCTACTGAGCTCAGTAAAAACCCGCCCAGGTACAGTAGCAGAGTTTCCTGCCGTGAAAACTTCCACTTACACGTGCAGCTGCACAATCTCCAGGCCAATACCTCCAGTTCACTCCTAGCCCAGTTTGGACTCTGATTTCCAGTCCACTTCAGCCATGACTCCCACCCAAGAAAGACAATTCACTACCTGTTGAGTGCAAGTTTCTTCTCTGTAGCTGGGAAGAGTTATTTTAGGAACTGTGGAGTTATCCTAATTGCACGTATCTCAGCACTATAGAAAACTGCCATCGCCATGACAATAGTGCCAAAAAAAGGATGAAAAGAAGTATTCCCTAGTCAAGTGTGTTGATTATTTTAATTTGCAAATGAACCTTCCCCACAGAGGGCAGCTGTGGCCACTGCTCCACCTGGAGGTGACAACACAGGGGTGTGACACTCAGCACAGGGGTGTGACACCAACACAGGGGTCTGACACCCAGCACAGGGGTCTGACACCCAGCACAGGGGTGTGACACCCAGCACAGGGGTGTGACACCAAACACAGGGGTGTGACACCAAACACAGGGGTGTGACACCAAACACAGAGGTCTGACACCCAGCACAGGGGTGTGACACCCAGCACAGGGGTGTGACACCCAACACAGGGGTGTGACACCCAACACAGGGGTCTGACACCAAACACAGGGGTGTGACACCCAGCACAGGGATGTGACACCCAGCACAGGGGTGTGACACCAACACAGGGGTGTGACACTCAGCACAGGGGTGTGACACCAAACACAGGGGTGTGACACCAAACACAGAGGTCTGACACCCAGCACAGGGGTGTGACACCCAGCACAGGGGTGTGACACCAACACAGGGGTGTGACACCAACACAGGGGTGTGACACCAAACACAGGGATGTGACACCCAGCACAGAGGTCTGACACCCAGCACAGAGGTCTGACACCCAGCACAGGGGTGTGACACCCAGCACAGGGGTGTGACACCAACACAGGGGTGTGACACCCAACACAGGGGTCTGACACCAAACACAGGGGTGTGACACCAGCACAGGGGTGTGACACCCAGCACAGGGGTGTGACATCAACACAGGGGTGTGACACCAAACACAGAGGTCTGACACCCAGCACAGGGGTGTGACACCCAGCACAGGGGTGTGACACCCAGCACAGGGGCGTGACACCCAACACAGGGGTGTGACACCCAACACAGGGGTGTGACACCAAACACAGGGGTGTGACACCCAGCACAGGGGTGTGACATCAACACAGGGGTGTGACACCCAGCACAGGGGTGTGACACCCAGCACAGGGGTGTGACACCCAACACAGGGGTGTGACACCAACACAGGGGTGTGACACCAGCACAGGGGTGTGACACCCAGCACAGGGGTGTGACACCCAGCACAGGGGTGTGACACCAAACACAGGGATGTGACACCCAGCACAGGGGTGTGACACCCAGCACAGGGGTGTGACACCCAGCACAGGGGTGTGACACCCAACACAGGGGTGTGACACCCAGCACAGGGGTCTGGTACCCAACACAGGGGTGTGACACCCAACACAGGGATGTGACACCCAGCACAGGGGTGTGACACCAAACACAGGGGTGTGACACCAAACACAGGGATGTGACACCCAGCACAGGGGTCTGGTACCCAGCACAGGGGTGTGGCAGCCAACAGAGGGGTCTGACACCCAGCACAGGGGTGTGACACCCAGCACAGGGGTGTGACACCCAGCACAGGGGTGTGACAGCCAACAGAGGGGTCTGACACCCAGCACAGGGGTGTGACACCCAGCACAGGGGTGTGGCAGCCAACAGAGGGGTGTGACACCCAGCACAGGGGTCTGACACCCAGCACAGGGGTGTGACACCCAGCACAGGGGTGTGACACCCAGCACAGGGGTGTGACACCCAGCACAGGGGTGTGACAGCCAACAGAGGGGTCTGACACCCAGCACAGGGGTGTGACACCCAGCACAGGGGTGTGACACCCAGCACAGGGGTGTGACAGCCAACAGAGGGGTCTGACACCCAGCACAGGGGTGTGACACCCAACACAGGGGTCTGACACCCAACACAGGGGTGTGACACCAACACAGGGGTGTGACACCCAGCACAGGGGTGTGACACCCAACACAGGGATGTGACACCCAGCACAGGGGTCTGACAGCCAGCACAGGGGTGTGACAGCCAGCACAGGGGTGTGACACCCAGCACAGGGGTGTGGCAGCCAACGTGGGCACGGCGGGATGGGGGTTACACCAGCGCCCTGCTTTGTACAGCACAAATTAATTCCCTTTCCATTTGACCCCATGTCGCAGCTGGTAAGGTCTGTACGGCTGGTGTGGAGCACTCCTGTGCCTTCCCAGCCTCGCAGAGCCCCGAGGAGCGGAGGGCAGAGCAGCAGGTCTCAGGAAAACAGAAAATCATTGCTATCGGCAGGCGGCTGAGCAGCCACTCAGAGCCATCACTTGTGTTTAGGCTCTGCTGCCTGCAGCCTTCCCCCCTGCACACCTCACTCCTCCAGCAGCGCCTCTGCCACCTCAGCTCAGCTGCCCTGCAGAAATATCTGCCGTGTGCAGGTGAGGAAGCAGAAGCTGCAGCTGCATCCGCATCACCATAGGATTTATTTACAACTGGGGCTTTGTGGTGCAGCCAGATAAAAGAGGATTAAATTACGCTCTGTAGATTAAGAGTCTGAACACTATAAAACTCCTAAGCCTTTGTATGCTAAGCAAGAACTTTGACTCCCATGGGAGGCACAACAGAGATTCTGCATACACAGAGAAGACTCGGTTTGTTGGGTTGTTTTTGTTTTTTGTTTTTTTTTTGCTATCTCAGTGTATCTTTCCCAAACGGAGACATTATCAAACTGATTTGGAAACACTTTGTCAGCCCCAAAAGAGTTCATCTGGATCATGATGTCCAGTGCAGTTCCATCTCAGCTCCTCCACAAGCTTATTCAAACAGGTTTTCCCTCTGTAATGGTGTTCTCTCCAATTACACAGTGTCCATATACCCACCCCACTGGTCCCTGCCCACTGGAATACCACTGTTAAGGATCTTTCCTTACTGACAAAATGTACTAACACAACTCTCATCCCAACCCCTTTCCTACCCCTCTTCTCCTTCTCTTCTTTTCTCAGACATAACTTACAAAATGCACACAAAAATTCTCTTTCAAACTAGTTATTTCTTCCTCAACCTTATTTTCCTTTTTCCCCTGTTCTGGAGAAAAGCAAGAAAACATTTCTGTTTCATGTCCTCATACAATATCTTCTGCACTAGAAGACAGAATAAGCTGATAACCTTCTCTAGCAGAAGACGTTTGAGTTTAATCACTGTAAGAGTCCACTAACAGCTGTTCCTGGAGTCAAAAACACAAAGTGGGAGTTACCCATGTAAAACTGTTCAAGCCTGCTGGGATTTTCTGTGTATGTTATGGGTTGGGCATTTTAAGGTGTCTTGTGTTATCACCCATTATTTTCCTTACTCAGAGTGCTGAGGCCCTGGCACAGGTGCCCAGAGCAGCTGGGGCTGCCCCTGGATCCCTGGCAGTGCCCAAAGCCAGGCTGGACACTGGGGCTGGAGCACCTGGGACAGTGGGAGGTGACCCTGGGACAGTGGGAGGTGTCCCTGGGGCAGTGGCAGGTGTCCCTGGGACAATGGGAGGTGGCACTGGGACAGTGGCAGGTGTCCCTGGGACAGTGGCGGGTGTCCCTGCCATGGCAGGGTGGCACTGGGTGGGCTGTGAGGTCCTTCCCAACCCAGAGCAGAATTCTGTGAAGAGCCAGTGCTGGAGAAGGGCTGACAGAAGAGACTCCCTGGTGCAGGACAGCCCACAGGTCACCATCAGGCAGCAGGGGCCTGGCAGGAGCTGAGGAGGGGATGTTCACAGTAATCACAGGTAACTGGCTCAGACAGACAGGAAGAGAGGGGTAAAAAACCTGAAGCGGCTATCTATAAAGAGAACAAGCAGATCTGAGTAATCCAATTTAGGGCAGATAAGAGTCTGCTGGTAGCAGTGTCCTTTAGCTGGACAAACGCCTTCGCTCAAGTGTCAACCCCAATCCTGGGGAGGTCACGCGGGGCCCCGCAGCCTAATGGACTCCTCAATTGCCTGAGTGGATTTCCCAGCCAAGGCTGGCCCAACAGAATTGATTTTCAGGCCGTGCACGGGCCCTAACACAATTACCCTGCACCAGGCTGCCGGGCAGTGCCGGGAGGTGCCGCGCCGCACGGCCGCTCCTGATTGCTCCCACTGCTCTGGAATTCCTCTGCCTCCTTCCCAACCCAGAACCATTACACCCCTGCTCAAAGAGGTCTGCAGGGACCTCCGAAGAAACCTTCCCTTCCAGCTTTGTGTGTTAATGAAAAAAATCAAGTCTCAGCTCTCTAATAGGTGAATTCAATTTATGACAAGCAAATACAATCATCTCCACACCAGCGCTGCAACAACTTGCTGCTGCTGCACGTGGGCTCCTACTGATCCTCTGCCCCAGGAGAGCCAAATTCCTCCTGGTACAGGGACATCAGATTTGTGCACCAACTCGGTGGAGCAAGATCAGATTGACAAAGTTTCCTCTAATTTATTTTTTTCTCAGGGAAGGTTTGAGAGCCAGGAGGTGACCCTGGAAGGTCTGGGGTTCTCAGAGCTGTACAAGAAGCCCCAAAGCCCAGAAGTTACATGCCTGGGACTTCCCAGTGCTGCTGTCTCCTGCCCTGACAATGCAGGGCTCCATGCACCACTGCAGGGGGACTGAGAAGCACCACGCTGGGTCCAGCTGAAGGCCAGGGTCCTGTCTCCAGCCACGGCCACACAACACGGGCACATGGGCAGCTGCCCAGGGACTCCCCAGCTGGCATTTCATCCACCTCCAGTGCTCAGTACCCACCAATGAACCTCTTCTCCACATACCTCCTCCATTTGAACTCATTTATTCTTCTGTGCTCCGCAATATCCTGTGCAATAAATTCCATGAGTCAATTCTGGGCTCTGAGGAAAGGTACCAACCTGTCTTTGGTTTAACTTTCTCTGTTTGGTGAATACCCCACGTGCTTCTTCTGATTGTTCCCCAACCATTTTTCCTGTGCCACTCACAGTTTACAGGCTGCTACTGCATTTCTCCATCCCATTTACTATCATGTATTATAAATTCCAAACTTTTGAGTTCCTCTGCTGGTAGAAGATGCCCCATATCCATGAGCAGTTGGACTGCCTGATAACCCAGCTGCCCATCTGGACACTCTCAGGTAAGGCCCAGTGTCCTGATCACTCCCGAGGCTGCAGCACTGACGGACACAGAGCACCCTCTGTATCTCCACTCTGGAGTGCCAAAGGATGTTCTGACCCTCAGCTTTGCAAAAAGCCATGATTTAATCCACAGCACCAAAAATTTCCTGGCCAACTAAAGCTGCAGCCGCAGGAAAGCTGCCTGAGTGACTCTGTACTGAGGGGAGTGGTGCAGGTGCAGCCAGCCCAGAGCTGTGCCTGAGCAGCCAGAATCATTCCTTGACAGAACATTCACCTGGATGATGGATTCACTGCAACCCAGTCCTGTGCTGGCTCCATCCCTGTTTCCTCCAGCCAGTGGGACTCTGCTCCAACCACACTGTGCTCTCCTGCTGCTGCTGCACAAAGCCATCTGTCAGGTTCTCAGCCTGATTTCCCTTTTCCTGTCTTCCACCAAAGTAGGAGCAAACGGGGCCAGATTCCAGCTGTATTTTTCATCCTCCAATTAGCAGGCTCCAATTCATCACTCTGAGTATCTCCTGGCATCAGTGCTGAGATTCCCTCCTCACGCCTGGTAAATCGGTCTTCATTTAAAACCCTCTCTCTTAGCCCTAAATGGAAATCAATTCTGCAAGTTTAGCAAATAGTTAATTACTCCACAAAGAGGATTGATTGGCCTTTGATCACCAGAAAGCTCTGTAGTGCTATTAGTCTCTTTCATCTGTGATTAAACCACAGAGAAAAAGAAACAAAAACTAAATTAGGCTTCTCCTGTTATCCTACAAATATTTAATGACGGGATAATCTCCTAAAGGTGTGATCAGGGGATATACATTCTGCCAGGAAACGTCTCCAGCTCAACCTTGAACCCAAAATCTCTCCCTGCAAAGAGCCTGGCAATGAACTTTACAGAGGCGTGGAGCTGAGCTCAAAGGGATGCTTTGTAGTACACCCTCTTCTTGGCCTTTTCTTCTTTCCTCTTCTTATGTACGTTTTAATGCAGATAAAGATTTTCCCAACGGAGCCCTGACATGAATAATAATAATAATAACAATAATAAAGGCTTCCTTTAAATTCAGTTTTGGCTCTGCTGACTTTCTCAGCAGGACAAGCCTGCGTCCCGTTGATTTGCGGCATTGTACTGAGCTGTTTCCCCAAATGATGGGATCCTCCCACTGCAGACAAATTTCAAGTATGGCAGTCCCCCACTGCTAACCCACTCTAGAATTCAGTCCCAGGGAAGCACAAAGCCACTGAGCTGCACAGGACAGACACTGCCATGGCAAGGTCACAGGATGGGCAAGAAGGGTCCAGCTGCATTTCTCACATTCCGGCCAAATGTAAGGGCTGGAAATCGTCCTCTCGTGACACTAATGCCAAGTTCATTGGGGTGGCTGGCACGGGCTGTGCCCCTCCTGGCCACAGACACTCCAGAGCCTCTGCAGAGCCCCGGGCAGCCAGGCCAGGGCTGGGCTGTATCAACACCTACCCGGGAACTGCTTCTTCCCCATCACCACCAGAATTTTAGGACAACCATGGAAACACTCCTGCTCTTCTCCAGAGAATTTTTCTCAGCCACAAATGGTGCTGCTCCCTGCACCAATGAGGGCTGAGCCCAGCACTAGGCACGGAGAGTGCCCCAGATTCCTGCAGCCTTTTTCTCCCTGGCTGGAGAGGGTAACACCTATGGCATTTGGCCACTGGTCCTCTGGGGAAGCCAGGCCCAAAAGCCAATGATACCAACTGCAAATTTGGAAGAATTATTTCTGCCTTTGGCATGGAAGGCAAAGACCTGTTCTGCAGGCCCACCGGGAAGCACAGGACACAGCCATGTATCCAGGAGAAGGCTGGATTGCAGGAGGTGCACCTTGCCAGGTGACCTGATTAAGACACGAGATGGGAAGGGATGGAACCGGCAACGTGGAACTACAACAAGTTTCACGACTTGCTGTGAGAAAACTCAAAAAGTTATCCTAACTTTTTTTAGCGTTAAAATGTCATCATATTCTTCGTGCAAGAGAAAAAAGAAGAGCCTCCTGACATGTTTTCAACTCTGGAACGGCAGAGAGTCCTTGAGGGGCCGCGGCACGCATCAGGCACCAGCAGGCGTTAATTAGCCCAGCTTTCCTACGGGATTGTTGTGTGCGGGTGTGCGGGCGCGCCTGTGTTTTCCCTTCCCCGGGTGTCTCATTTGCAGAATGTTCAATCATCCCTCTCTCCCGGCTCGCCGCCGTGTGTGCTCCTGTGTGCTGACACCTGTCACACAGTGCCACCGCAAATTGGACCTGTCAGCCCCCGCCTGCTGGTGCCAAGGTGTGAATTAGACCGAGCCTCTCGCCGCCGTCTCCTGACCTCCCCACTCCATCGCCGGGACATCCCAAGCCTCAGGGGACCAAAACCCAAAACGCCGGGAAGAGAACCCTACACACCCATTGCAACCACCGGTGACGCTTTCCCCTCCGAAAGAGGGGAAGATTTAAACGCCCAGAATTTGTAAACACGCCGATTTCCTTCGCAGAGCGGCTAGAAACGGGCTTTGCTTTTTTGTTTGTGCCATACCGGGAGGCTCGAGGGGCCAGAAAGAAAAGGGGAAGTGAATAGTCAGTGGAGCTTTCAGATGAAAAGACCCCCAAGTCACCGTGCACAAAGGAAAACAAGCGTTTCTGTCGAGGTGGATGTGGTCACCAGCAAGCTGCGCCAGCAGCCCCCAGACAATGCTGGTGGCTGAGGTCACCCCAATCCCCAGCCCTCACCTTGCGCCGAGCCGGGGTGCAGGGTGTTGTTCTGGTTTTTAAAACAATGGCTCCCAGAACAAAAGGCTGATTTGTGCAGCAGGCAGAGCTGGGGACCACCTAGAGCACGGGGCTGCAGCCCCATATGGTGCCACACAATAACAAATAAGAACAACAATAAGGAAAGCTGCACCCACTTTGCTCGGTACGGTGTTCTCAAAGTTACACAGTACGAAGCAATTATCCCAAAGTGGCAATTTTATTTGAAAATAACATTTAAATTAAAATGGGCATTTCAGGGCCTCCTGCTGAAGAGTGACATGGGCTGTTCAGGGGCCCACTGTCACTTTGTCAGCTGTCACATGCTGCCTCCTGCTAAATGGGCGCAGTTTGCCTTTACCCTTTATCCAGACTCTTAAAAATGCTGCACGCATTTTATGAAGACCAACTAAGTGGGATTGCATCTCTGACAGCTGTTCCAGCTCGGCCGCAGCGAAAGCGCTTTGCATACATCTATCTCTCCTGCTACCAATTTGGATAGATAACAAAGCTCAGGGAGAGGGGTGTGCCAGGGGAGAGCTGGAACAAAGAGCTGCCACGCCCCGGTCACCTGCAAGCACCTGGCCAGGGTAACCAAGCCAGGGCGTGTTTCACCAGAACTCGACTTTGGTTCAATGACTTTTAGGTCTCCCAGCTCCTCGTGGCAGGTAGCTGTACATCCTGCACACCTGGCCAGGTGACCCTGTGGGCTGGGCAAAGAGGCAACCTTGTCATGGGCTGGCTCCCCAAGAGCTAGGGACAGCACTGCAAAGCTGACAGCACAGGAGGGCCTCAGGATTCTCCAGATTCCTTTACACTTGGCAAATTCTGAACTGCTCCTCAAAATTCGGCAATTTTTCTTGTTCTTTCTCCTCCTCCTTTTACCAGCACATTTAGCTATTAAAACACTGTCCCCTTCCACCAGTCCATAAAGGCTGAAGCTTTATGCTGTGAGTTACCACCTCCCCACAGCCTTCTCCTGAGGCCGCTCTGGGGAACACAGTGAGCACTAAAGCACATTTCAAGGGTCAGATAAGCTCCAGTGCTGCTGTGGGCACAGCCACACGTTCCCCAGGACACGCAGACAGCTCCAGAAGCAGCCCCAGACTGCCCCTCGAGCTCCTCTATACCTCTATCAGAACCCCAGAGTCACTGTGGCTGGAAAAGCCCTCCCAGAACAGAGTCCAGCCTGTGAGCCACCCACACCTCGTCAGCATCCCCAAAACTAACTCAGCTCTTCTGAAAGCCTCTTCTCTCCAGGACCATACCCCATGAGATAAAGAAAACCCTTCTGATCAAAGAGGCAATTCCTATTGGCAAGGCAGAAGCAAGGCATCCATCCAAAGTAAGCTCAATACTGTCTGAATTGATTCTCTTGAATCACTAGATGCTCGTACTGAGGATTTTGTAGTGATAAAGAGTTAAATGACTAAATACATCAATATAGAAGTGTTTTTGAAACAAAGCCTTCTCCATAAAAAAGCTGCTATACAATGGAGCTGAAGTGATTGCTGGTCATCGTGGCTCCTTCTGTTTCTGGGCTCAAGGAGAAAGTTTCCTACCAGGAAGGCCACGTCTTGGGTCAGTGTTTCCTCAGGAAGAAGGCCAGACTTGGGTCAAAAGTCTTCCAGTTCCATGAGGCTCTGTGCCCCAATTTCCTTCCACAACAAGATGGTGTCTTCATGCTGGATTATGTTAGGAAGATTTTTAGAGCTGAGATTTTTGCATCTATGGTAATGAGGACCCCTTAGAGTAGGTGGAACACGTGCAGGAGACTCACTGATGGGAAGCAAATTCTAATTTCTTCCTGCTTTTATTGCTGATTAAAGTGAAGAAATGTCTGTACTTTGCTCCATTCTGTGTTATGAGATCTCACATAATCACTGACAATAGTTTAAGGTATTATCTGATCTATGGAAGTGCATGTATTTAAAAAGAGGTAAAAGTCTTAAACCCAACATATTAAACATGAAAGGGGTGTCTGGTTTACTTGTTCAAAGTAAGGGATTTGCTCCCAGGAGTGACACATCTATTACTAATTAAACAATTAATTTATTATGCAGCACTTGCAGAAAACAACATATTTGAAGTCTGAAAACATCTGCTAAAGAATGGAAAATAATTTGGATACAAATAATTATCTTCAGGATTTTTCTTTACACCGGAAGATGCTAAACACAATTCAAGTGTTGTTTTCTCTGAGCCAAGTAACAGTCATGGTGTCAGCAGCAATGCTGAGGCAAAGGGGAGCAGGAACAGGGAGTCGTTTTCCTAAACATGCCCAATTCTGGCTCATTTTGGACGTGTGCAGAGACACAGCCAAGTGTCAGCCTGCAGGAACACCAGGGATTCTCTGCCCAAGTCCCAGAGGAGCAGCCCCTTGGCTCCCCAGAATCCTGGCACCAGGCAGAAGGTGAGCTGCTCCACCCCTTTCCCAGTGACCAAACATCAACAGCAGTCAGTTTTTCTGTCCTCCATCACCTAAAATTCCT
Organism: Sylvia atricapilla; assembly: GCF_009819655.1. Classification (NCBI taxonomy): domain Eukaryota; kingdom Metazoa; phylum Chordata; class Aves; order Passeriformes; family Sylviidae; genus Sylvia; species Sylvia atricapilla. The sequence continues at coordinate 554,168 of NC_089151.1, forward strand.
GGCAAAAAAACCCACAGCACGTCCCTTAGAGCTGTACATATATATACACATTTATGTGTTATGGAATGGAGGGGATGGATGTTCTCAGTTGCCTCTTGGTGAGGAATCAAAAGTCTATCCCTTTATCTCAAGGTATAATTCAAGATCTTGTCCACCACATCAAGAACCCCATTCAGCTGGAGCAGAGGTCCTCATCTGCCCTGCAGAGCCTTTTTCACCCCCAGCTTTCTCAAATACCTCGGCACTGAAGGACCTGCCTCAGCCATCAGCTTTCACTTCAGCTTTTCTCTGCCATCACTCTCAGATTTTTCTCTCCTGTTGACTTACTTTCTCCCTAACACCCCTAAAAATCTTTTCTTAACATCTTTATTGCTTAAATACTTGCCTAGACACCCACTGCTTGTTACACACAGAATGGAAACATCCTTTCTCCAATCTTAACAGCTTCTTATTCTGAGAGCCAGGGCAAAAAAATTCTTCCAAGTTTAGCACAGTGGCATTGCAACCATCTACGGGTGCCTCCTTTTTAGTGCATATGTATTATCTCCCTCCTTCATGGTCCCTTAGGATCCATCCTTTAGCACTTCAGTATCCAGTAGCTAATTCCATCCTTGTCCTTCTCTTTCATCAGCCTCCATCACGATTCTTTTCTGTATTCCTGTTTTCTGTATTCATGTTCTCTCCTGAGCAGCTGTGTTAACAGATCTCTAGGATCCATAAACAACCCCAGTATTGTGGAATTGTTTATTAAAGCTCTCCTTTCCTGTGTTGGCTGCAGTCGGGCCGACTGTGTCTGGAGCCCACAGCTGATCACACCATCCCACAGCCCCACGGTTTTTGTGTCACCTCTTGACTTCAGCAACACTCGTCACTCATCTCAGACAAGAAAACCCCTCAGGTTTACAGCAAAACCCCTTAGGCAGAGATTGGTTTTACCCAAATTTATCGGAATCTGAACTACGGCCTCCTTCTCCTCCAGCACTGGGAAACAGCAAACCCACCAGGGCTGAGAGGGCAGCAGGGGACACACAGCTGTGCCAGATGTGCGGGAAGGCCCACAGCTGGCAGTGCTGGTGGCCAGAGGGGTGGGCACCTGGCTGGCCCCACAGCTCCATCCACGCTGCAGGGCTCCAGCCTCACAGGAGGAGCCTCCTCACTGCTGAGTGTGATCAGAGGAAAGACTGGGAAATGGGATCCTCATGTTCATTAGGAGAAAAGTAGTGCTTGAAATAAAGTCCCAAATATGTTTTGTAGTTGCCTTAGATATCGCCATTATCAGTGGCCTTAAGAGGGGCGAGAAATTTCTATAACTAAAAACGTAACAAAGGACCAGAGTACTTGGGGAGAACAGTAGAAAAATCAGGCGCTTTTTTTTTTTTTTTTTTTAGTAGATTTTAAAGGTATACAGTTCTTGTGATTTAAATTTACCACCAAACCTCCCAGCTTCTCCCCCAGTGTACCAATTCAGGGCTACTTAGAGGGAAAAAAAAGAGAGAAAAAGGAAAATCATTAAACAACCCCCCAAAAAGAGGGCTCAATGAGGTCTCATTTCGTCGTAATGAGCTCCAATTTAACATGATCATTATTTCTGACATTAAAGGCCTGTGAATAGTGTCACATGCCCAGAAGCTATTTTTTTTTACCCTCTAATGCCAGAAATAACAAGCTGCAGTTAAGGGACAGTGAATCAGGGTCTGCAAAATTACATTAAAATAGGAATTTCACTACTGATAGAATGACTCTTATCTAGGCAGCCCGTTCTGAAGGGGGTTTCTGGAGCGTGGGGCTGGTAGCTGCCAGCCCCAGTGTGCAGCGAGGAGCAGGGGCCAGCACAAGGCAGGGACACAAGGCACAGACCCCGCCAGGGGCCAGCTGCCCAGAGCCCCTCCGGCAGCCCCAGCTCAGGGCAGCTGTGGGCGGCTGGAGAGAGCCCCTAAGGGACAGCCCACGGCCACAGACACCCCAGGCTCAGCGTGGGAGCGAGGGGTGAGCCTGCAGGGCAGCCCAGAACAGCCTCTCCTCCGAGGAGCAGACACTGCCTTGGGACACACGCTCTGCCTGAGGGCAGGAATGAATCCTTCCACACGGGGAACGAGGGGGTCAGAGACACGGGTGCCACCAGGCTGGAGGACATTTCCCTCAAACATGATTCCTTGACAAAGCCCTGCACAGCCCAGAGCCCTTTCTTGAGCTTTTTGTTACAAGAAGTTCCTGCTTCTCTGCGGCTCACCTCCCACTTGTGCCATCTGAAGCTGGCCAGGGTGACTCCTGAGCCTCAGGAAAGTGCCAGGGGGTTGATCAGGGGGCTGAGGTGTGGAGAGAAGCTGGAATGCCAGAGCTGCCCAGTGCCAGGTAAAGGGAAGCTCAGCTACAGACACACTTTGGGAAGATGTGATCAGTTTTACCTCCTTATATTAAATGTGCATGATGCCAAATTTCCACCCACAAAGCACAGATCCATCATCAGGGCATGGCTCCAGAACTGAGCAAGGGCTGAGGATGGTCCCAGCTGTCACCTCCCACTCCGTGTGAAATAGTCAGGGTTACAGGGACACAGAGACACACAAGCACCCTCAGAAACACACCTGCCTGCACACAGCACACGCAGACCAGCTGTGTCCAGTGGTGGTATTCCATTTTTATGGCACATGAAAGCCTCATGGATGTGAACTGCGGATGAACAGATGATTTGGGGGGTATTTTTGTCAGAAACACGTGCAGGTAAGGTCACTTCCATCCAAAGGAAACAAAGAGATTCTCCAGTGAAGGGATGAGCCCAGCTCTTTGCTGGGCTGTGTCAGAGCCCAGGCACACAAGCACATGATGTGGACACTGCTCTGCACAAGCCAACAGCAGGTCTGATCTGCAGGATGAACTGAGTGCAGCTGGGAGCAGGCAATTGAGCACCTGCACGGCAGAGACAGAGGGAGAAGGGACAGACAGAAATGCAATGATGTGTACCTGTGAAACGAGGGTAAGGGCGAGGCTGCAGCAGCTGTCAGGGAAAAGGCCCCGGTTTGTGTCCTCATCGGTAATTAGTTTGTTTGTGCGGAGCAAGCAGGCGGAAAAGGCATCGGAAAAAGGGCTGGAGTGAAACAGCATGGGCTGTGCTTCCCTGCCTGCCGAGGGGAGAGGACTGTCAGCCACCGAGGGAGGTCCCCCAGGGCTTCATTAAGCGACTGGCCCTTCACAGTGCCCTGCCAGAGCTGACCTGGAAACATTAACACCGGGCCAGAGCCAGAGCCCAGGGCAGGGGAGGGCACGGCACAGTGTCAGTCCCAGGGGACAGCCCCGGCCTGGCTGTGTCCCTGTGCTGGGGGTGTCAGGTCTGTCCCTGCACTGAGCCTGTCCCTGCCCTGGGGCTGACAGTCCTGTCCCTGCACTGAGCCCTGTCCCTGCACGGAGCCCTGTCCCTGCTGCCAGCCCTGTCCCTGTGCTGGGGGTGTCAGTTCTGTCCCTGCACTGAGCCCTGTCCCTGCAGCCAGCTCTGTCCCTGCTGCCAGCTCTGTCCCCGCCCTGGGACCCAGCCCTGTCCCTGCTGCTGCAGCACAGCTGTCCCTGCACCCACAGCAGCGCTGCACGACTGCCACAGGAGAGTGAGACAGGGCACGGGGCCAGGGGACAGCGCTGTCACAGCAGGGATGACACACACCTGCTGCAAGAGGTGACAAATAGTCACCAGGACGAGCAGGTAGAGGAGGAACAGGGGAAACCTAAAGAAAGCTTAAGGAATTATCCCATCTGCCATTTAAAATTTGAGGATTTAAAAACCAAAAGGAATATGGAGTTTGGGAATAGAGCAGAATGGTGTCACATCACCCATCCAGCAGAGCTGTCCCAAAGAACACGTGCTCCAGTCTGCAGCAGGGCTCCAGGCTCCTGCTCTGGCCACTGGGAGAGGTGAGAGTGGGAACCCAGCACCAGGGGATCCAGGATATCTGCCTCAGCCCGTCACATTACTCTTGGGATGAGGACACCCCAGAGCACTCTGTTTAACCTGCACTAACGAAATTATTCTGACTTATGACCAAGTCACCTCTCCAAAATCATGTTCACACCACCCTTTCAAATGTGACCACCTCAGTCCTTCTAAACCCCGAGTCCTGTCTCCTCCTTCCTGTGCCTCCACTGGAATATAATCACAGCATTTTAAGGCCTACCAGTCAATCAAAAACGATTTTAAAAGGCTTAACAGCAACTCAAAACACAAAAGTAAAAGTAAGCCTGACCAACTGACCTAAGAGGGAAGGGAAACAATGATTGTGTTGTTACAAAACAGAACAGAGGCAACCACATAAAAAAGTCCACTAAGGCACAAACCTGGCACGAAGGAAACGTGTCTGTCCTCCTCCAAGAGCACTCCTGGCCAACAACATCACACACATGGGGAGATTCTGACTGCAGCAGGGTCTTCAGACGTGTTTAGGTTTTCTGAGGGATGAAACCCCCCAAAGCCAGAGAAAACCTGGCCATGCATCGGATTTGCCCACAAGGCCAGAGAGGAAAGGCTGCCCAGCCTGCAGCTGTGACAGGTGACAGTGACCCAGTGCACAGGTGTGGCTGCAAATGCCTGGGGACTCTGGGAGCAGAGCACTCCCGTGGGGCAGAACCATCGACCCTGCTCTCAGAAAAGAGTCCTCTGAGATATTATTTGACCGCATTAACTTGCTTCTCCATTGCAGAAATCAAATCCCAGCAAACTGTGCTCCAGGAGAAGGCTGTGAACAAGCAGCTTCTCCTGCTCCTGTGACCTGTCTCCCTCTCACAGCTGCTCCCCACCACCTGACAGTGTGCTGGAAGACGCATCAGGAGAAGTAGGACTTGGTAATCATATATTAGTATTTTTTAAAACAAAAACTGACTCCAAGTTTTTTAGTCAATTAAACGCATCCGGCACATCATGTATGTGATGTAATGACAGCTTGAGACTGGAAATGCTTTTGATGCATTATTAACCATAAAAAAGGCATTAAATACCGAGCTCGAATGCCATAGGGATGCATATTTCAATAGAAATTATTTTTCAATATATGCTTAAAGTTTATTTTGGTAAACAGATGACTGGGGGCTGTCAGGACTACAGACAGATTTATGTTTAGTTGGAGTCTTTTGGAAATGAAGGGAAATAGCTGGACTTGTTGAGCACATGGAAGGGATATAATTCTTTCTGCCAGCTCAGAGGAGGGTGAGCAGTACCTTGGAAGCTGCCCCAGTTGGGAATATTAATTTTAGAGTGACGGTTGGGAATTTTGCCAGGTAAATACAATCTTGGGGAGAAAAAAGGAAAGGAGAAACATGACATTTTACTACCTGATTGAGAGGTGTCACATTCATTTTCTGCATCTGCAAACAGAAGTCACAGTTTAAAGTACCAAAAGGGAGACAAATCCTGGTGCTCCAACGTCAAATAATCCCTGCCAGAAACCTGTGTTTTCATCCAGTGTTTTACTACCAACCATAACGGCATGTATTAAAAAAACCCAAGCCCAAAGCAAAGCATGCGTGGCACCCCTGACTCGCTCAGGGCAGCCTGGCAGCACCCTTCTGCTCTGCCTTGTGCACACCCTGGGCCACTGTGCAGCCCCTGAGCAGTGACAGAGGAGGAGCCCACTGCCAGGGCCACTGTCCCCTCACTGCTCACTGAGCTCTGCAGATCCCCCACCTTCCATTTCAGGAGAAATCCAACATTTCAGTGTATCAGTGTTGCGAATTTCTTGTTGCTATTCACGTTACTTCACCAGCTTCCCTATAGGAATACATGTATTATCATAACCCAGTTTGGTGTTGGGGCTCAGGCCCACAGGAGTGACTCCCACTGGTTTTGCTGGGCCACGATGAAGCGAGGCGTGCAGGATGAACCCCTTCACACTCAGATCTGCAGATGTTTGTACACCGTCACCCAGCTGCCTTGTCCTTCTCCCTCTGCCAGGCTACACATAGTCAGCTCCTTTAATCTCTCCTCCGAGATCAATCCCTCAGCCCCTTAATCCTTTTTGTTGCTCTCCTCTAATCTCCTGGTGCTCTGTCGATGCCTCCCAGCCTGGGTGCCCCAGCAGAACTGGCTCCACGCACGGGGAGCCCCTGACAAACTGAGAACCCTCCAGAACACGTCCTGCTCTGGGAAGTCATTTCCTCCACACACACTGCCTTGGCTGCTTGTCACCATGGTACAAACGAGGTATTTCTCACCACAGCCCAAGGAGTTGCCTCTCCCTTCATTTCTCAGCAGTGAAGTGGATGAATAGGGCAGCCCCTCCAGAGCAGTGATTTTTTTAAAGCAAGACCTGACAATCCGATGTATTCAGGCGCAGGGGTCCCTGAGCTGTCCTGTGATGGAGCCAGAGCTGCCCAGCCCTGCAGGACACCCACTCCCCACAGGCAAACCCCCGAGCACCCCAAGCACTGCCGGGGCCATCAGAAAGGGAGCCTTGGTGAAATCCCAGTAATTCCCTTAGACCTGAATTCCCTTTCCCCAGCGCACACAGGGAAACAGCGGCTCTGGGCTGGGGGTTTTCCCTGCTCACACCCACCCCCCCGTCTGAGCTGGAATGCAGCTACACCATTTCACTGCCAAAGAATGCAAAAAAAAAAAACCCAAAAAAGAAACAGAGAGGCGAAGTTGCCTTTAATCTCCAGTTGCTGTCCAAGAAGGGGCTGCACGTGGTAAAGGATAAAGGCAGCTCCCAAGGCAGCGGGTTCTGCAGACCTTCGCTTTCAGAGAGACACAGCCTGGGGAATTACACAAATGGCCTTCCATTGCCCTCTTCGGTTCTTTTTATGGCAAAATGCTTTGCTTTTATCAATCCCTCCCCCTTCTGCAAGTCCCAGAGGCTGGGGCCGAACAAAAGGCAGATGCGCAAAGTGCGCCCTGCTCCCCTGAACGGGGAAAGTAAAAGCCCCTAAGAGCGCCCGATCTTTCTGCCTGGGTGAAGGAATTTGGCCTCGGCCAAAAAATAAAAAAGGGAGGGGGTGTTGGGGGAAGCGGGGGCTGCTCTTTTCAAGCCCCCGGAGGCGCCCAGCTGAACTGTGTCAGCCTGAACAGGCAGCAGGAGCACGGGGCTGCTGTTGGAGACACCAGCAGAAAGAGAAGCGGAGAGAAAATGATCCTGAGCAAGAACCTCGCAGGGAGAGGACCCTGCCCAAGGCATGGAAACCCGAGTTCCCAGGGGCTCAGGGGGGCAGGGAGCACCCACGGGGTCCCAGCAGCGACAGGAGTGACTCCTCTGCTCCCAGGGAAGGGGCCAGAGCCCAGCCCAGGGACCCCAGGGCAGGGTCACAACCACCAGAGCACTTCCAGGTGAGGTTCTTTCAGAATCAAACAAAATCTAGCTGTTGTAAATGAAATTAAGATTGATTTCAGGAGTGCCCACTTTAGACTGCTAATGCTCTTATTCATGTGATTTTTGATGGCAGACAATGAAGAATCTGTAATTGGCAGAGAAAGACATACAAACTGATGAGGAATCACCAACATTTTCCTGCCACCTTTCAATCTTAATATGTCACTGACTCACACTCAAAGACCTGAATAAAGATTAAATCTGTAATCATTTACTCAAAATCAGATGCTTGCACAGTAGGACTGAAGTACTGCCTACATGCTGATTCAGCTTGAAACAACTAAACCCACAGCGCTGGCTCTGGGTAACAACTGATGAGTTGTGTTTGCTGCCAGGAGGAATGTTTAGCCACTGGATTAAATCTGTACACAAGCCCTGAAGCCTCACTGGTACAAGTTCATATTCAACACATCAATCTATCGGGTAGACTCGGTCTGAATGGGAAATCTCCTCCACTGCCACTGCTGTTGTGCTGGACCATCACTCCTGGAAGCACCAGAAGTGCTGCCTGCAGTCCTCAGGAGCAGCCCTGGCTGCTGTCCCCAAGGATCTGTCTCCTGCCTGAAGCAAGGAGCAGCACCTGGCCTCTCACTGCAGCCTACCTCACCTGAAGGATTTGATAAACTCTGGGATATGTCTGCTTTAAGTTTTGGCCTCTGCATTTCACAAAGATAACCCGTGGTGACAGGTCAGCACATAACCCACACATGAACATCTGTCTGTGAACGGACCAGGGCCAGAGCACAGCTCTCAGAGGTGAGATGTCTGCTGCAAGGTGTGGAATTAGGTGAGCTTTAAGGTGCCTTCCAGCACAAACCACTCTGGGAGCCTGTGATTCCTCATCCGAGTGCAGCCTTTTGCACAGCTCCACTGCCCATTTACCTGTGAGCATCGTCCTGACACACACCCTTCACAGCAAAGCCTCGAGGGCAAGAATAAAACCACTTTTCATTGGAGAAAGGTGTCTGTGGTCCCAGGACAAGATGGAATGGGGCACGGCACGCAGGGGCAGAGTGGGGATGGCACTGGGCAGCATCCTGCTGGCACACCACGACCTGCTCCTCAAGTCAGCTTTCTAGAGAAAAGCCATGTTTTTCTATGCTTTATCTTGAAAGAGATTCTAAAGTGCTCCTCGTATTTACAAACATGAGATATTGAAAGTTTGCCGATGCGTGTGCAATTAATAAAACATCAGGTGCTGCCTCTCGCTTTAAACGTTTGTTTGTCTGGAAGCTGGAGAGCAGCTCATTTAAACAATGTATGTATTCTGGATAACATTTCCCTACAAATGTTCCCTCTTTCACTGTGATACCCTTTAAAAAGTGTAAAACATTCCATGCTAATAAGAATCAACAGGGGAAAAAAAAAATTCTTAGCACAAGTGCTTAAATAAATTATCATCTTTGTAACTCCGCCATAAATCCCCTGGTTGGGATATGATGATTTAGCACTTGCTGCTCTGGCACAAATCCAAATCCTTGGGTTCCTTATTGGATAAAATACTGCCTTTTCACCTTTGTGGCCCCCCTTCAGCTGCAGCCAGGGGTGACCCCAGTGTCCTGCAGTCCTTGGTGGAGTGGGCACAGGACAGCAGGGCCCTTCCTGCTGCGGGCAGGGCTGTGCCCAGGCAGGGGCAGGTGCCTCCTGCCAGCCCCCACAGCAAACACTTGCCTTCATTTTCTCCTCTGGGAACAAAGACTGGCTCCCAGAACAGGCCAACAAATCCCCTGGAATACAGAGGAGAAACCCCTAAATCCACAAGGAAGAAAACCAGGAAATTCCTCCCCAAAAACAACCACCAGATGCGTGAACAGGAGGGGTCACATATGAGCCAGGGCTTGCTCTTCCCTGTTCTTTCCTTATCTGGTTTACCAAGCTTCCAGGGACTCAGGAGAATCTCATATCAGGGGTTTGGTTCACTTCTCTCCCAGCTGGAATGACAAATGTCAATGTCTTTACAAACTGCACAACTAACTCCAGACCCTTTCAGCGTCCAGGCTGGACTTCCCAACAAACCTGGAAACATCAAATCAAGGAAACCTGCTCCATTGCTCCTGGGCATAACATCAGGTATTAGCAAACAAGCTGGAAGCTTGTGGGTACATAACATGCCAAAAAATGCCTGTTGAGGAAGAGATCCTGAATAAAACATGTTATTTCACCAAGACAGAGAATTAGCACGGCACCTTTTAGCCCAGCACCACGATCCTGAGCAAACTCCTCATCAAGAGCAATGTGCAAGTCACTGGAGCAGCACCACGGGGGACTCCAATGCAGCTCCAGGAGATCCTGCCTCATGTAATCATCTTCTGTCCATCACAACTCCACCAGCAGTAAGGGGTCCTTGCTCACCTCTCCCCGCCCTCAGACACCCCGAACTCCACCTGAACACAGTGCCCAAAAACCCACAGCCACACAGGAATCCAGAGCAGAGGCCACTGTGACCACACGGATGCCTTGGGTTGGCTTGCCCTCGGCGCAGCTGTGGTTTCTGCCCTGCAGACACTGATCTTCCTGGTGGGAAATGGGAGCCCTGCTCCCCTCTGGCCTTGGCCTTGGTGACGTGGCCCAAGGGCACAGGTGACAGCAGCGAGAGTCATCCCCAAAGCCGTGCTGAGAGGAGCAAAGGGGTTTGGTTCACTCCTCTCCCAGCTAGAATGTGTTCCTCAGAACACAAAACCAGTTACTCTGTGAGGGGGCAAGGCTGCCCAGGCTGCAGCAGCTGAAGGAGCCCCATGGGCAGGGGTCCAGGGGACGTGGCCAGGGCTCCATCCATCCCACAGGGACAGGCTCTGTGTCCCACGGCCTCTGCCAGCACTGCCCCGGGGTCAGAGGCTCACACCGCAGCCTTGAACCCTCCTGTCTGTCTCTCTGCTGTCTCCCTGCCATATTAATTACCATTTCCCCTGCCAGGGCCAGAAAACAACCTTCACTGCATTAGCGCTAATTAAGAAGAGTGACTTTCCTATCCTGGCTGCTTCAATCAGCCTCCTCTCCTGATCCAGAGCAGAAAGCAGCGCTGACAGTGAAAGCAGTGCTGAAAACAGAGGGCAAAGCCTCAGTCACACACTGAGCTGCCAAATGGGGACAACCAGCTCTGTCCTTCTGCGGGGACTGCACGGGGCAGGAGGGGAGGGAGAGAGAAGGGAATCGTGCCCTGGGACCTGGAGGTGTGTGCCTCAGGGACAGGGGACAGCACCCTGCTCTGGGAACATCTCCCAGCTGAAAGCACAACGGCCCAAATGAGCCAATTCACAACAAGCCTGTTGGCAGAGAGGAGTGTGCCTCTGCATCAGACCACAGACCCTCAGAGCCCGGCAGGACAGTTTGATGGAGCCAGGAGTATTTGCAAAGTACCAATTCTGAGCCTCTCAGTACGGGATCTGATTGCAGCTGCATTCAGACACTTTTTATCTCCTGGCATTTTCCTCCCTTAGCGTTCCTGGCTGCCCAGGACAGACCAGGGGCTGGTGTCCCCTCACCCTGACCCCAGCAGCAGTGGCTCCAGGGGATCTGGAGAGCAGACTGTGGCACCCACCCTGCCTCCTACTTCACAGTGAACCACAGCTCCTCCAAGACATGACATGTCCCTGCCCCAAGCACTTGTGAGATGTGACTGGAAAAGCTGGAGCCACCAGGAGCTTCAGCCATCTCTGAGCCTTTGGCCTCCGGTTTACAGTCCTCTGGGAACAGCAAATGTGTGCTGAGTGTGTGCCACTGTTTTAGTTTCTGCTGCTGACCAACTTCAGAATCAATAGAAGGCAAAAGTCCTGCTCCACACAGGAGGCAGGTTCAGAGACCTTAAGTGGTGGGAAGCCCCCAGGGCCCAGAGCCAGTACCCAGCACTGGATGAGGTGGATTTCTCCTAAATCACATTAAGTCATCCACAGAAACATTAAAGAGTTTCCTGACATTACAATTCTGTGTAAGCAGTTCGAGCTGTTGCCATAGGAACACTAACAAATATAGGGATGGGTGTAATTGTGAATAAAAGGGATGGGGCAAAGGGAGAAAATGGCCAATGCCAAGGACAAAGTTTGGGCTCTGTGCTGCTCATCTGAGTGCCAGGAGCTGCAGAGACGTGGGCAGGTGCTGTGTGGGGTGGGCTGGGGGCCTGTCCCAGCCCTGCACCACCACCACTGCCCCGGGCAGGGGGTGCAGAGAGCAGCCCCAGCCTCAGCCCACCATCCCCAGCCCACCAGCCCCAGCCCACCATCTCCAGCCCACCATCCCCAGCCCACCATCCCCAGCCTCAGCCCACCATCCCCAGCCCACCATCCCTAGCCCACCGTCCCCACCCCCAGCCCACCACCCCCAGCCCACCATCCCCATCCCCAGCCCACTATCCCCATCCCCAGCCCACCATCCCCAGCCCACCATCCCCAGCCCACCATCCCCAGCCCCTGCTGTGGCTCTGCTCCCTCGGGGAGAAGGTGGTGCTGGTTCAGTCCTGCCAGCCCTGGCCCTCCTTCCCCCTGCTTTACAAAAATAGAAAGAACACATGTTCCCATTAGTCACTTGCTAGAGGGAAGCTGGGGGGTATGTGCTGACAGTCACAAAGCTGAGCTCTAATTTGAATCCTATTTGCATATTCCAGGTATGCGAGGCGCAGCCGTGTTAAAAACGTGCGTGGGGACGCACAAAGCGAGGCAGCACGGTGACACTTGTCACTAGGGCAGCCTTTTCCCAGCGTGTTCCCTACCACGGGTGCCAGGGCCCCTCTGCCTGCTCTCAGGGAGGCTCCTCATTAAACTCTGCTTGCCACGAACGCTTTGTATTTGCAGGAGTGAGGACACGGCCACCCTCGTGGGAACACCACGCAGAGGGCTCTTCCCTTTGGAGAATGCCATTTGCCAGCCCCAACAAGCAGCAGCCATCCCAAGGCAACGTGAACACAATAAGTGCCTTTTGCTGCTGTTGACTAAGCTGAAATTCGTTATTTTCAGGCGTTGTGCGAGGACTAATGAGTGCCTGAGGCTCATGGCGCCGTCCCTCCTCACTGACAGCCTCTTGATCTCGAAAAGCTCGGCGATCTCTGGCTGGAGCACAGCCCCGGGCAGTTCAGAGGTTAAGTTTTGGGGATGCAACCAGCGTGTGAGCCAGGCAGGATGGAGCTGCACCAAGGTCATGGCAAAGCACTTCTGGGAGAGGAAGGAAACCGTGACTCCTACAGGTGTCTGTCCTTTATTCACCACCAATTCCCAGAGGTTGCACCAAGGGCAGGATGTCTCCCCAGTGCCTCACAGAGCCTCTGCCAACCCCAGCAAGACAAAGGTCAGTAGATGCCAACTCTCTTTATCCAGGGAAATAGTGCAGATTTTTAATCAGCATTTGTGGTTACCTGTTGGTCCACTATGAATCTGCAGCACAAGATACCAAAAACCAATCCTATCATCAACACCGGGGCATAAATAATGCACAAGGAGACACTTGCCTGACTGGAAAACCTCCTGACCTGGCAATATCTACTTGGAATTACCTTTCAACTGATGTTTTTTAGCAGAATTTATTAAAAAAAGTGTCTCTGCAAGCCATGATGGCTTTGGCTCTACTCTTTTTTTTTTTTTTTTGTAATTATTATTTTTAAGCCGTTTTCAACCATGACAAAGCCAGAAAAGTCTGTAACCACCAGCACACAAATCCCCAGTGGCAGGTAAGAAGCAGAACAGTTGGGAAGACCCTTCAAGAACTCAGACAAGTATATCTTTGTGCCTCTAACAGATCTCAGTGCTCTGAGACAAAGCTATGAATTCCTGGTGTGGAATCACAGCCCTGACAGCCAGAGATCAATTCACCTCTGAGGAACAGGAAAGGGACGTTTGCACTGGGAAAGCAGCTGATTAATTGTCACCCAGGTAAGGGAATGGGCCAGATGGACACAGGACCCTGCAGGCTGCAGCCTTCTCCCGTTCTCCCAGTAAGGAGGAGCTGGCTCCCATTGTGGCTTTGCCCTACACCCATCATCAAAGGTCCTGGCTGACATTTTCCCCTTGCTAAGGGTTTATTCCTGCCTGGGTTTCACTGAACACCACCTTCCCCTCCTGCCCAGTGACTGAGGGGGAGCTCTGAGCAGAGGTCTGGCCAGGCAGCGTTCCCAGTGTACTGATTACAACATATATAAAATAATACTTTGTACAAGTTCAGAGGGAATAATTAAACATTGCTCTCAGCTCTTGGCAGTGACTTTTACAACACCGGGTAATGAGTTATCACATTTTGACCTTTATGTCTAACTCACCTTGGCAACTTGCTGAAAAATCTTTGACCACTATATAATCAAAAATAAGAGAAAAAGGAAAAGGCAGGCACGGGTGCTGCTCCAGCAGATAAAGATCACAAACACCAGGTATCCATCCAGGAAGCCACCGAACTACTTCCTAGTGTTGGATTTAATAGCAAATTACCAAAGAGACACTCCACATTACTACAATCTGCACATCAAACCAGGCAGAAAGCAACCTGCAATTATACAATTAGATTGATACACAAGCTTCCCGCTCGTGTTTATTCCTGCTGCCAATCACGCTGCTTACTGGAAAACAAGGCTTGGAGCTTCCAGCCCGCCTCACACTTCCCTTGTGCGTTCTTACCCCAGCACATCTCCTTCTCTCCACACCCTGAGGAACCTGGCCCGAAGATCACACCTTGCCCAGGTGCCTTTGGGCTCTCCTGAGACCCCTCTTTGTGCACGGGGCACAATCTGCCCCAGCAGCAACTCACGGTATGCAATGGGAGAGCAGCAAAGACAAAGAAGTGTTTACTATGAGCTGATGAGGGCAGTTGATTAAAACCTAACAAAACCCTTGATTTCAAATGAAAATCATGAAATGAAAATCATTTCACTGCGCTGTGGCCTGACAGAAACCACGGAAGGGGAATGCAGCCAGGAGAAGCCTCTGTGTTTGGGCTTGGTCTCCTCATAATGCAGGACCTCCCAACGCCTGAACACTGACAACATCTCAGGTGCTTCAAAACGTCTGCTTGGTCCACTTCCAGTGCCCTGGTGACCCTCAGGTCCTGTGCTCATTCACCTTTCCCCCTTCAGCCCCAGCTGCTCCAGCAGTCAGACTTTGTGTCCCTGGAGCACGGCACCCATTCCAGGGGCTGCTGCTCCTTGGGGAGCTGTGACAGGTGGAGGTGCCCCTGGGGCTGCCCTGAGCTGTCTGTCCAGCACAGCCCTGACCTGTCCCCAGAGCTGGGGACCCCTGGGGCTGCCCTGAGCTGGGGGTTCCTCACCCAGCCTGGGGATACAGGGCTGTGGCAGTAGCTCAGGGCAGCAGCAGGTCCCCCAGCGGTGCCAGCACGGCTCCGAGGGCACAGGACAAATAAACTCTCTCACAATAATTATCTTTTCACAAATCCCTTTGTCTGAGTTGCGGTTCACTTTCCCAGCACGCTTCCCGCAGAAGAGACCTTCAATCCCCAAAAACTGAGGGACTGTCCCCAGGACCCCTGCAGCAGCTCACAGCTCCCAGTGACCCACAGACATCTCCCAGTGACCCACAGACGTCTCCCAGTGACCCACAGCCATCTCCCAGTGACCCACAGCCATCTCCCAGTGACCCACAGACGTCTCCCAGTGACCCACAGCCATCTCCCAGTGACCCACAGACATCTCCCAGTGACCCACAGACGTCTCCCAGTGACCCACAGCCATCTCCCAGTGACCCACAGACATCTCCCAGTGACCCACAGACGTCTCCCAGTGACCCACAGACATCTCCCAGTGACCCACAGACGTCTCCCAGTGACCCACAGACGTCTCCCCGCAACCCACAGACATCTCCCCGTGACCCACAGACGTCTCCCAGTGACCCACAGACATCTCCCCGTGACCCACAGACGTCTCCCAGTGACCCACAGCCATCTCCCAGTGACCCACAGACGTCTCCCAGTGACCCACAGCCATCTCCCAGTGACCCACAGACGTCTCCCAGTGACCCACAGCCATCTCCCAGTGACCCACAGCCGTCTCCCAGCGGCAGGAGATGACTCGGGTGTGGAGGCACAGCAGCTCAGGGACACGGAGTGGCACCTGCCAGGGCTCAAACACCGACAGGACACTCGGAGGGCCAGAGCCTGGGACTCAGCCGTGGCTGGGACATGCCGTGTGCCCTGGTGCCTGGTGTCCCGGTGCCCTGCGCTCCAGCGCTGCCCGGGGCACACCTCACCCCGAGGGTTGTGTCACTGGGCTGCAGGACCGGCTCCTGCCTCCTCACACAGCTCCAGGGGCAAATGGGCCATTTCCCTGCTCCTTTCCCCGGCAGCAATGCCTGCAGCCCTGCAGCAATCCCTGCAGCAATCCCTGCACACAGCTGGGCACACAGCCCTGCACACAGCCCTGCAGCAA
Source organism: Sylvia atricapilla (assembly GCF_009819655.1). NCBI lineage: Eukaryota > Metazoa > Chordata > Aves > Passeriformes > Sylviidae > Sylvia > Sylvia atricapilla. The sequence continues at coordinate 569,858 of NC_089151.1, forward strand.
TCCCTGCAGCAATCCCTGCACACAGCCCTGCAGCAATCCCTGCAGCTGGGCACACAGCCCTGCACACAGCCCTGCAGCAATCCCTGCAGCAATCCCTGCAGCAATCCCTGCACACAGCCCTGCAGCAATCCCTGCAGCTGGGCACACAGCCCTGCAGCAATCCCTGCAGCAATCCCTGCAGCAATCCCTGCACACAGCCCTGCAGCAATCCCTGCACACACCCCTGCAGTAATCTAATCCCTGCAGTAATCCCTGCAGCCATCCCTGCAGCAATCCCTGCAGCAATCCCTGCACACAGCCCTGCAGTAATCCCTGCACACAGCCCTGCAGTAACCCCTGCAGCAACCCCTGCAGCAATCCCTGCAGCAACCCCTGCAGCACAGCACCATCTCCACATTCGGGGACACTCCGGCGCAGTCTGGGAGCCGCAGGAAACCTCTCCCCTCCGGGTCAGCGACACCTCCAGCTCCACCTGCAAACCCACCCGGGACCCCCGCGCCTGCTGTCGGCCAAACACAGCCAGGGCTAAAGGCAAAGAGCCCTGCAGACACCGGGCTGTGATGGCCCAGAGCCCAGGCTGCAGCCCAGGCCCACAGCTCTGCCTTCCAGCCCTGCTCCTGCCCTCTCTGGGCAGGGAAATCCTCTGCGGGAGCAGGCCTCCAGCAGCTGCAAACCGCTGCAGCAGACTGTGCATCCCCAGCACCATCCCAGGAGCGAGCGCTGACATCAGCGCGGACCCAGCCGTGCCGGGGAGCAACTGCGCGGCACGGAGAGCAAAGGTAGAAAATGGAGGACGCAGATTATAAAATTCAGTCACATTTTAAAATTTTCTGCTACAATAATTCGCTTTATGTAGAATTAATGTGGCTGATTGAACGTTTGTGCTGTAATTTACTTATAATTAACATTTTATGGTGAACAGATTTCACCATCTCCTTCATGCTGTGAACTCCAAGCCATAGGTCAAAAATAGAGATGAAACAGATAAGCACAAAATATTCTCACTGAAATATTAATGAGATTTTAATTTACTACTTTAAAAATACATCTTTCATCAATGCCTGTATATCAAATCATTATTTTAATTTTTTTTTCCACATTGTATTAAAAATACAATGAACTTAAGTAACTGGTTGAAAGACCCTGAAATATCTTTTGTGAAGAGACAGCTCGGGGGAACAAAAAGGTCCAAACACTGTGAGTTATCAGAAACCTCCCACGGGGGTTGGTGAGAGTCAACTCAACCTGAACACAGCCCCTTCACCCAGCCCAAAACAGAGGGTCCCCACTCTCAAAGCCTGTGCTCCAGCACAGGTCCTGCTCCTCCCACCAAGACCTTTAAAAGCATAATTCACACCAGGCTCGGCTCTTATGGACACCACCAGCCAAAGGAAGAACGCTCTGCGAAGGGAGATGGAGGAAAACCTGGATAAAATCTCCCACCCACTCTCCACGTGTGCCTGAAGCCTGCCCAGAGATGACAGACCACATCTGAATAAATTATTGAGTCATCTGCAATTCATCCCGTTTCCTCTATTCCAAAGCACTATCAGACAGGCAACAGAGGACATTCCCGGAACGCTCTGATGACAGAGAATGAAGATATGGGATGACAATGAAAAAGTCAGCAGAAAATCATAAGTCAATGGGACTATTTTATGCTCTTTACTTCCTAGCCTGCACCAGACCATTCAAACAGCTCATTGGAATTTCAAATGAAAAGCTGAATAATACAGGATTATAAATCTGTTACAAACAAACCTAAAACGCATCAAGAGGAATATACATGGAATTTTCCTTCTGAAACTGCTCAGGTTTTTCCTACAGGTTCGTTTGCTGGGAATCAGCAACTGTTTGTTTTGAGGGTAAAGCTGCCTTTCCTTATTTTTCTTTCTTTTTAATTTTTTTCTTGTTTAGATTGAAGGCCAGTGCCTGCCAGCCTCTTGATCCCTCCAGAGCCTGAAGAACAGAATCCAGACCCTTTCAGGTTTCTCTGTGCAGCCATGGGCTTGCTCTCTTTTTCCTTTCAAGGTATTTATGAGTAAAATATATTAAAATATTTACCTGTGGGAGAAATTTCAAGAGAAACCAGATGCTGAGCAGCATCCCAGCACAGAATGACTCCAAATAGGAAGTTCAATTCTCATCTGCAGAAAGCAGGACCCGGTGAAACAGCAACAGGATTTCAGAGAGCTCTGGAGCCCCCACCCTCCTGTGACATGGGGGAGAAACATGTTGGGCTCTTTCCAAAACTGTTCTGGGAGACCTGGGGACTGTTCACACAAATATCTCTGCTCATGATTAGAACTGCTCATTAGAAGTTCTTTAAAAAGAAAACAAAGCCTTAATGCTTCCTGTGCAGTAAACAGTTCAGAGCATTTGTAACAAACAATCACCAAAATCTGAGAGGGGTGAAAGCACCGCTTGTGGAAACGGCAAAGAAAAATCCCGAGTTACAAGGAAATACATATTACTGCATTAATTTTCACTGGGTTTTGTTATAAACCATTTTTCACTGTCAGAATGAGAAAAAGAAAAAAAAACCCTAAGCTGAACAACAGGGCAGGGGAAAGGCCCACAACAGAGCAGCCAAATACTGAACCACGACTGCCCAAATAAAACACACTATGACAATAAAACACACTATGACACTGCAGCAAATGACGCCCAGAGGTGCCAGAGGAGGCTGTGGGTGCCCAGAGGCTGCAGCAGCCCGTGCCCTGGGCCAGGACACTGCTGGGGAGAGTGGTGCAGGGTCCCCAGGACACTGCAGGACAACCCAGGGCTGGACAGGGAGCTGCCAAAGCCACGGGCTGCTTAAAAAACAAAATAAAATTGCAACGAGGTCAAAGTCTAGAGCCTTTGGATGCTCTCCCTGGTGCCGACAGCCCACCAAGCTACGTGGACTCTCTTTAAATGTTTAAATGTGAGGAGAGGCTACTCTGACAGAGGGTATCTCTGCGCTTTCCCATTCCCAGGATCTCTGTGATCATCTTCTAGCACACAACATTATTTTCAGAACATCAGCTGGGCTCCCACTCAAACATTGAGCCGAGCCTTGAGAGAGCGGCTCACAGGCATCTGCTTGAAGAAAACTGTAGTGCAAAATCTGAGCAAGACCCTCAAATGGTGAGCGCCTCAGAAGCCATTACTGACGTCTCAGAAACACCATTTCCACAAGTCCAGCCTCAGGAGAGCTCAGTCACGGCTCCTGGCAGAGGAGCAGCAGTGTCACCCCGTGTCCCCAAGCCCTGCCCGGAGGTGTCACACCAGCCTGCCGAGCCCCAAGGAAACAAATGAAACCAGACAAATTAACAAACACTTCAAAGGTAACACGGAAATCTCACCAGTTGCAGCACATGTCCACTCAGTTCCTTTTTTTTTTTTTTTTTCCTGAGTGCCTTTTCCTTAGTAAAAGCCATCAAAGATCATTGTGAACGAGTAATAATTTTTTTTCAGCAGCATCGAAGAATTAAAGCAAGAGAGAAAGGGAAGGCATGCAAGGGAGAAAAGGAGGGAGAGAAAGAGAGAGGTTAAGCTCAAAGGCAGAGAGAGCGAAATGGACCAGATTATACAAAATTAAAAAGCAAATACGCACAGACAATTTGTGCCGAGTGATTGCAAGCAATTACAGTCCGGCTTTTCTGGAGGGAAAATTGGGGAGGGGGGGGAAGGTTATTTCAGCTTAAAAGGAGACTTTATTCATTCCTGATCAGCTTCTCCTACTATTCTCTCTTTTATTCTCGGATATCAATTTTAAAAAAAATCACCCTTCAGATGTTACATGTCTAACCCTGGGAATCCCACCCCTGGGCAGAGAGGGAGGATTTCAGCTTCCCATCGGTTCTTTCTATAGCCCTGAAAAAGCAATTTGCTCATAAAGGATAAAAAAAAAAAAAAAAAAAAAAAAAAAAGGAAGGGGGGGGGGACAGAAAGAAAGAAAGAAAAGGAGGGCAAAAAAGGGAAACCACAACAAGGGCACGCGTTCCTCTTGGAGGAGAGCTTCAATTTTACTGTAATTGTCTGAAGAAGAGCTGCTTTGATCTGCAGAATTATTATGATGCTCCAAATGCTGGGCTGGACACGGGCAGAGCGAGGGCCAGAGCCCCTCTCCCGGGGCCTGGAGCCGATCTGGGGAGGGATGCAGGGATGAACTGGGGCACGGCAGGGCAGCAGGGCTCAGGGCAACCTCTGCTGGGGCCTCAGCCTCCTCAGCCCCTGGCCGAGCACTGGGAAGAGGCTCCCAGGCCTCTGTCAGAATTCCTGTGCTGCAGCAGCACCTGGTTGTGTTGGGAATCCCTCCGTTTCCCAATCCCAGCTGGGAACACCTCCCTGCCCCACGCCAGGCTGCTCCTGGGGGGACAGAGGGGGACCCAGGGCCACCACGGTGGGTACGAGCAGCCAAAGGGGTCAGTACCTCGGAAATTTCGGATCTTCTGTCATCAGCCAAGGCTGGCTGCCACGGGTCAGGATGTTTTCTGTGCCCCTGCCCGAGCCCTGAGCCCCGGGGCAGCTGCTCACAGCTGGGTGGGCACAGGGCTCTCTGTACCCTCGCCCTCCTCCATCCCCTCACCTCAACCAGCCCCAGCTCCTGCTGCAATTCTGTCCACAAAGGCCAGGTTTGATGTGACAGGGCAGCACCCAGCACTGCGGAGGGGATACTGGCCACCAAGCATTGCTCACCAAGAACAGAATAAGGGTGTTGGTGTTTTATCAAACGAGGAAAGCACTTCACACCCGGGAAGTCTGAGGCATGGATGATCTTCAAATCTTCCCGTTGTTATACACACAAAGGTCACGCTGTGTGTAAGTAAAGGTTTCTAAAATCTTATCTGTACATTTGGAGGCCAGGTAACTGCCAGTCTGCCTTCACATGGAGAAGTGTGTAAAAAATGGTACAAATCATTTATGAAAGTCTCTAAGATCTTTCTGAAATAGTTTGCCTGTGAAATATGCAGCAGGCCCCAAAGACAGGGAGCCGTGGCGTGGCACAAACGATTTATTGGCCTGAGTGTGGGCTGAGCCCCGTAAGTCACACAGGGCCCCTCCCTGCCACCACTGCCACCATCCCAAAGCCATCAATAACACCTCGGCTCCACCACGGCCCAGATCTAGCTCAACTATAAACATACACGATTTTTCAGTCAAAGAGTAATAGGCAAATAGCTGGATTTCACTCATTTTGTGTTCTCCAGGTAGTAAAATAGACACATATTTAATGTACATACCCAAAAGTGCAGTGCCAATAAGTGGGGAGAGTCATATATCCCAGTTAGTTTATGGATGGCTGTATTTTATGGTTCTATTGCTAAAGCTGTATTTGCATGCATCTAAATATAGATAAATATCTGCACAGCCAGAATCTGCAGACGTGAAATAGAGAGCTGGATAAATGCAAGGCAAGACACATGATAAAAATAGTCCTTATTTCTAGATACAATTATGAACTCTTGACTAAAATTACTACTTGGGTATAGGATGCTGAGGCTATGCAGTGTCCTCTCACGCTGATCCTGGAGGTTGCTGTTGGAGCTATCGCTCTTTTGTTTCATAATTTTGCTAATTGGTCATTAAGAAGCCCCTAATTCTAATTCTGCCCTTGCCAGCAACACACAGTGGGTCAGCAAAGAAATTAATCTGCCTCTATACCTCAGTTTCTCCAACTGCAATAGAGGGAAACACAGATCCATCACCAGGTCCTGCAGGAGTTAATCTGTTAATGTTTGTATCAATCAAGTTGTCAAGTGCTATTTAAGTGCTTATTATTACTCATACAATAATTCTCTCCTTCTGGGCTCTGTAGGTTTGTAAATACCTCTTCCATCACACATGTGAGGTTCTTTTGGGGCAGAGGAGATGATCTGGCCCAACAGGGCTCTGTGTGGGTGGATTCCGCAGCCCAAGAGCCCTGGAGCACGTTCCTGCTCCTCTGCTGGGGGACACGTCACCCCTCTGGTGTCACCACAGCACGCTGTGCCCTGGGCAGGGAGCTGGCACTGCCTGAGGACACCTCTGTGTCCTGTGCCCCAGAACCACCACAGCTGTGTCCAGCATCAGTCCCACAAGGCAGCCCCGGGCCGAGGCTGTCCCCTCAGCCCCTTCCTCCTCCTCCCACACCCTCTTCTCTGGCCGGCAGGCTGAACTCTGAGGCTGCTCTCTTTACCCGTTTGCTCCCGGTGTTCCAGGCAGAAACTCCCTCTGCCCAGGACTCCTGGCTCTGAAACACCTGGCTGGGAGCTCCTGCTCTGGGGCCATGCTTGGGCCAGCTCCTGCACCTGGGCATGACAGACCCTTGTTCTCCACACTCCGTGCTCTTTAGAACCTTTGCCAGCATTCCAGGCACATGCCAGCTGGGATTCCTGGAGCCTGGGAGCTGCTTAAAAAATATAGCGGCTTCTCATCTAGTCTGCTCCCAAAATGAATTCTCTCTACTGGCACCAGTGAAGCTAAATACAACTTATAAAATATTGAGCAGATCTTCATATGGAATGCAACTAAAAAAAAAGTGACACTTTAATAATTATCTTTATGCTCCAGAAATATCCCATCAATGTGAGGAGCAGATAATTCACAGCCGCTGTTCCAAGCACTCTGCAGCATCAGGAGCTGCTGGTGCCTCATCCATAGGGCACACAAACATCAGTGTATCCGTGCACGCAGCCTGTAGTTATTTATCAATTGTTTATGCAGCACTTAGTTATGAATGTATTTAATTTATAAACATTTATATTGCAGAGCACGAGACGATAAATTCAGAAGAAAAAATATCGGCTCATAGAGCACGATCCCCCTGCCTCATTTAGCCGAGAGCTCTGTCCTTCCAGGTGCCTGTCCCCAAAGACCCCGGCCCTGGGAAGAGCAGCCTGCAGCACACCTGGGCCAGGTGAGGTTCTCCACAGCAGCCCTGGGCTCAGCTCTGCCAGCCCCTGGTCCTCGGGGGGATCCCGCGCCTGCCGACGTCTTAGCAAATTACACAACTCCCAAATTATTGCTCTGTTCAAAATGGGCTGTTCTGTGTGCCAAACTGCAAACTCTTCAGTCAGTCACACGACAAATAAATAAATGTCTCTGCATAGTTTACTGGTTAAAGAGCTCATTTCCCCATTGCTCCAGCACTGACAGCTGCCTTAACCCAAAGTCCATCACTTTTGAAGGAGGACCTTTATCAGGAGGGTATTTTACCCTTGATTTCTTTTCCTGCCCACTTTTTAGAGTGTTTTCCCAGAAGGGTTTTATTTTAACTCTACTTTTTGTTTAAACATATATATTTTTATGTTTTCTCAATGTGCTGGAACTTGACAGCACAGACCAAGTCATGGATGAGTCAACTTCTGTCATGTATCCTTATCTTTCCTAAATATCCATTTTAAATATCATCCTGATTTAAAACCAACATTTCTAATAATTTTGATCTCTTGTTCATCCTCTTAAATAGTCTAGACCCAAACCACCCCTCGGTTTGAGGCTGAGCTTTCTGCCCCCAACATTCTAAAATTCTTTGAGTTATTTCTTCTCTGCTAGCAGCTCTGCCAGCTCAGTGTTTGTTCTTCACTTTCAAGGGTATTTTATTTATTTTCTTCACTTTCAGCTATTGAAAATGGCAAGAACAAATTTATATAATGAGCCTTAATAACAGTTTCTCCCATAAAGTTCCCTATTTATCTCCTATTGTAGTGGTTTAGAAAGTGCAAAAATGATGGAAAAATACAGGTGTAGCGATAAATCTCTGGGAGTGATAGGGAATAATTTAAAACAGCCTTTATCCATGGGGTGATGCTTGGAACCCTCCTACTCCGTGTGAACCTTTCCCAGTCACTTCGACTCCTCCTTCCACAACACTCACAGTAGTATCCCACTCATGGGATTTGTCTCCACACAGACCAATAAACCCCTATTTATTGCAAATCTCTGCCATCTCTTGGCCTGACTCACTCACCCCACGGCTCTCAGCCCGCTGCCCGTGTTTGTGATGTGCTGGGTGGTTCTGGATGAGCTGCTGGGGGCAGCTCGTGTGCCTCCAAAGGCCCTTCCCTGGGTATTTCTGTCATAAACAGCACGTAGGCAAACCAGAGAGCCTGCCCAGCGCAGCCCTGAGCCCCCCAGCTACACCCCGACCCACAACAGCCACGTCAGCATTCTGGTCTTAATGGTTTATCCATTTTTAATGCTGCTAAGAAATGACCATATCACAAGTGCTGCCTTTGCTCTGAAGACCCCGGTGCAGAGAAGATGGAGCCCACCATTTATCCCCCGTTTCTTTATTTACAGACCCATCCACGGGCGGGTCAGAGTCCAGTGGAGCCCTGCCTCTATCCCCCTTTCCCTCCAGCACTAATTAGCAATGCAATCCCACAAAGAGTGAAGTTGCCCGAAACCTCCCCTCACTCACAATGATTTATGTTCAATTTGTACAAATGGAGAAAATGAGATTTCAAATTTCAATGCCATTTCTGCAATGAGGTGATTAAAAGAGAGAGAGGTATTGCGTTCTACTGTATAGAATATTGATCCCAGTGCTATTTTCCTTAGCAATAACCATTAGCTCAGTATTATTTGCAAACCTCTAATGTGAACCTGGAGATGTAATTTACATTTGTGCTTTACTTATTTGCTTTAACAAAACAACACAAAAGCTTTGGGTCTTTCAATCTATCCTTATTGTCAATAAAATTAGCAGTTCATAAAAAAATTAATGTATATGCAAAACCATCACTTCCTTGTAAACTGCACCGAGACCGTAAACGTTGCCCAGAACAAAAGGGAGATAAACTACTAAAAGGCTCCGGCCATTAACAAATTGAATCCCGACCAAATTAAGAGGAGCTCTCTTTTGTCCCTTTCCTTAATTTCTGTGCCCCTGGGAGCCCAGGGAAGTTTGGGCAGTGTGGGGAGGTGTCCCCAAGGAGGGGGGCGTTGACAGGGGCTGGGGACGGGCACACGGCCCCGGGACAGACACAGCCCAGGATGGTGTCCAGAGACAGGCACAGCCCAGGATTATGTCCCAGGATGATGTCCTGGGATGAAGGCCCGGGATCATGTCCCGGGACAGGCACAGCCCGGGATGGTGCCCAGGGACAGGCACAGCTGGGATGAAGTCCCGGGATGATGCCCCGGGATGATGGCCTGGGACAGACACAGCCCAGATGATGTCCCAGGATGAAGCCCCGGGGTGAAGCCCCAGGATGAAGCCCCGGGGTGATGTCCCAGGATGAAGGCCCAGGATGATGTCCCGGGATGAAGCCCCTGGGTGATGTCCCGGGATGAAGCCCCGGGGTAATGTCCCAGGATGATGCCCCGGGATGAAGCCCCGGGCCAGGCACAGCCCGGATGGTGTCGCGGGACAGACACAGCCCAGATGATGCCCCAGGATGATGTCCTGGGGTGATGTCCCGGGGTGATGTCCCAGGATGATGCCGCCCCGGGGTGATGCCCCGGGATGAAGTCCCGGGCCAGGCACAGCGCGGATGGTGTCCCGGGCCAGGCACAGCCCGGATGGTGTCCCGGGACAGACACAGCCCGGATGGTGTCCCGGGCCAGGCACAGCCCGGATGGTGTCCCGGGACAGACACAGCCCGGATGGTGTCCCGGGCCAGGCACAGCCCGGATGGTGTCCCGGGACAGACACAGCCCAGATGATGCCCCGGGGTGATGCCCCGGGCCGGGCACAGCCCGGATGGTGTCCCGGGACAGACACAGCCCGGATGGTGTCCCGGGGTGATGTCCCAGGATGATGCCGCCCCGGGGTGATGTCCCGGGGTGATGCCCCGGGATGAAGTCCCGGGCCAGGCACAGCCCGGATGGTGTCCCGGGACAGACACAGCCCAGACGATGCCCCGGGATGATGTCCCGGGATGATGCCCCGGGCCAGGCACAGCCCGGATGGTATCCCGGGACAGACACAGCCCAGACGATGCCCCGGGATGATGTCCCAGGATGATGTCCCGGGATGAAGCCCCGGGATGATGTCCCGGGATGAAGCCCCGGGATGAAGCCCCGGGATGAAGCCCCGGGCCAGGCACAGCCCGGATGGTGTCCCGGGCCGGGCACAGCCCGGATGGTGTCCCGGGCCAGGCACAGCCCGGATGGTGTCCCGGGCCGGGCACAGCCCGGATGGTGTCCCGGGCCAGGCACAGCCCGGATGGTGTCCCGGGACAGACACAGCCCAGACGATGCCCCGGGATGATGTCCCAGGATGATGTCCCGGGATGAAGCCCCGGGATGATGTCCCGGGATGAAGCCCCGGGATGAAGCCCCGGGATGAAGCCCCGGGCCAGGCACAGCCCGGATGGTGTCCCGGGCCAGGCACAGCCCGGATGGTGTCCCGGGACAGACACAGCCCGGATGGTGTCCCGGGCCGGGCACAGCCCGGATGGTGTCCCGGGCCGGGCACAGCCCGGATGGTGTCCCGGGGTGATGTCCCGGGACAGACACAGCCCGGATGGTGTCCCGGGACAGGCACAGCCCGGATGGTGTCCCGGGATGATGCCCCGGGATGAAGCCCCGGGATGATGTCCCGGGATGATGCCCCGGGCCAGGCACAGCCCGGATGGTGTCCCGGGACAGACACAGCCCGGATGGTGTCCCGGGCCAGGCACAGCCCAGACGATGCCCCGGGATGATGTCCCGGGGAGCAGCAGCAGCCGCCAGGAGAAGGCGGCGTGGGGCCGAGCAGGACGCAGCGATTGCTGGCCGCAGCCCCCGGCCGGGACCCGGCAGCTCCTCGTCCGCCTGCTGCTTATCCAAAGCCATCAGCTGCTTCTGCTGCCCCAAACAGTTCAGAAGATGAGAACAAGGAAAGAAGAGGGAGAAAAAAGAAAAAGCTAATGACCCATAATTGCCATGATAGTGGAATAGGGCCCGGGCAGCTGTTTTACATTCCCGGTATGTATAGTATGCAAATATCTACAAAGGGCCGACACAGTTTCTCTATTGTGGATCCTGAGGGTAACCAAATTAGCCTTTGGCAACCATGGTAATTGGGAGGTGCTGTTCCCATTAGGAGTCCTGCAAATTATGAAGAAAAATGGACCAAAGGCTTTGTCACAAATAATAATGCTGAGAAGAAAAGAGCAGGCGGCCAGCTTTGCTTTCTTTTTTTTCTTCTTCTTTTTTTTTTTTTTTTTTTTTTATTCCTACATTGTGTTGTTAATATCTCTCTGTTTAGTAATAAGAAAACAGTCCTCCGTGCCCTGCTGGACCCTCCTGGGCTTTCCGTGGCAATACTGAGCTCCGGGAAGACTAAACCCGGGCTGGGTTTAGCAGAAGCCCCCGCCCAGGCCCGAGGGGGGTCAGACGATGCTCTGACACTGCTCCAGGAGCCAGCGCCGGGATAAAGAGCCTGGAGCTGCCTCTCTCCTGTGCACAGGCCACAGAGCACCAGCCACCAGCCCTCCCCAGCTCTCAGATGCACGCAGCTAAACACAGATTTGTTCTCTCAATCGCCCAACTTAGCTGCACAAGAGGCTCCATTTCCCACTAATTATTTGAATTTGTCTTTCACTCTTCCCTCCTTCTTTGATCATCCCATAGTTCTCAATCCCAGCACGCAGAATCCTGTTTGATTGTTATGATCTGCTAAAATTTCACAAGTGCCAACTTTCTGAGTGGAGCTCTCGGCTGTGACACCACAGTCAATGCCAAAGGCACTAACTGCTGCTGTCTGCAGCAGCCCCAGAGCAGGGCTCACTGTCCCCAGGAGCCCGAGGACCTGCTGAAGTCCCCACACGAGCCACAGCCACGACAAAAGGCCCATGATGTGCCATCAGCCAGGCTGCGTGAATGCTCCAGCCCCTCTTCTGTCTTGTCAATCTCCAGAGTTTTGGAAAACATCACACTTACAACGAAAATTCGGAAATGGTCTCACTGGCTTTTGTGTTTCTTCCCTAAGTCAATATTTTGTCTGACTGGCAGCACAGACAGTCCTTTTTCAAGGAGCAGGAGAACATCCAGGCCTTTTAATATAAAGAAGATTCAGAATGATCTCAGGAATCCACACTGACTGTGGTGGCTGTAAAACCTAAATTGGTGAGTTTTATAAAAAAAACCCAACATTTACAGTCCAGGTGTCACAAAGAGCAGTCGTGTTTTAATTTTTCATGGCAGGACTAACTCTTCACCTTACAGCGCCGCAGCACAAGCCTGAAGTCCATATCTTTATTTTTTCATGGTTTCCCCTCAGGGCCTCTTTAAAGAGGCGGCAGAAGAGTCACTTCCCCGCTGGTGCAGTTGGCACGACTGCAAGTGTACTTAAAGTTTGCGTCTGATCAGGTTATGTGTATTGGATCTGAAACCAGTTAGTCAATTCTTCCCGGTCCCTAAGTGGCGATTTGTGGTAATGTCTACATCAATACTCACAGAGCTGCGAGCTGCTTTACGTAAAGCAAATGTCTGCAGCACGGAGGGGCCGCTGGCAGGGCTGGCGGGATGGGCTGTGCCTGGGGCCCGCGGGGACACCGAGCCCCGAGGGGACACCGGCATCCCCGAGGGGACACCGAGCCCCGGGCTGCGGGCACCCCTGTGCCCTGGGATCTGTGCCCCGTGATCTGTGCCCTGTTCCCTGGGATCTGTGCTCAGTGCCCTGTGATCTGTGCCCTGTGCTGTGTGCCCTGTCCCCTGTCCCTGTGCCATGTCCCCCGTGCCCTATGCTGTGTGCTCTGTGCCCTGTCCCCTGTGCCCCGTGCCTTGCCTCCTGTCCCTGTGCCTAACCCTGTGCCCTGTCCCTGTGCCCTGTCCCCTGTCCCTGTGCCATGACCCCGTGCCCTGTGCTCTGTGCCCTGTCCCCTGTGCCCCGTGCCTTGCCCCGTGTCCCTGTGCCTAACCCTGTGCCCTGTCCCTGTGCTGTGTGCCCTGTGCCTTGTCCCCTGGGATCTGTACCCTGTGCCCTGTCCCTGTGCCCTGTGCTCTGTCTCCTGTCCCTGTGCCCCATGCTCTGTGCCCTGTCCCTGTGCCCTGTGCCCAGCCCTGTGCCCTGTCCCCTGTCCCTATGCCCTGTGCTCTGTCCCCTGTGCCCTGTCCCTGTGCCCTGTCCCCTATGCCCTGTGCCCTGTCCCCTATGCCCTGTGCTCTGTGCCCTGTCCCCTGTCCCTGTGCCCTGTCCCCTGTCCCCTGTCCCTGTGCCCTGTCCCCGGTCCCCTGTGCCCTGTCCCCGGTCCCCTGTGCCCCGTGCCCTGTCCCCTGTCCCTGTGCTCTGTCCCCTGCACCCTGTCCCTGTACCCTGTCCCTGTACCCTGTCCCCTGTCCCCCCCGGGCTGGCACTGTCCACACCCCGCTCCGCTCCCTCCACCCCAAATATTCCTTGTCCCCTTCCAGCCCTGTCCCCCCTCCCCGGCCTCCAGGGGGTGGACACAGACAGGGCCCAAATCACAAACAGCAGAAGGTCAAGAAAGCAAACCGACCCACAGCTCCACACTAAAGCAAAGTGCAACAGAAAATCAGAGAAGGGTAGAAGATGTCGTAGCATCAGAAAATGATGATGAATGAAGAAGCAGGAGGTGGCTACTGTTCAAACTACAAACAACAGAGAACACCTCTGAGCAATAAACAATATTAAGCTTTTCCAAGAGCAGCGTTTTTCTGTAATATTCTTCTCTTTGGTCCCGAAGAGAACACAAACCCTCGAGAGCAAGGCTTGTCTTTGTTTGTGGAATGCACAGCAGCACAGGCTGACCCCGGCGGGGCCCCGGGGCATCCCTGACCTGCACACGAGTGTGGTGTGTCCAGGGGAACTTCCTTCCAGGGCCACTTCTCTGTGGGATGCCCACGGGCCGTGTCCTGTCCTACCCACCTCTCCTCCTGCCTCTGCTTCCAGCGCAGTCCAATGGACCTGCAGAGCAGCTACACAGCAATTTACACCTTGTAAGTCATTAAATACACTGCCTGAAGTGTAAAATCTGGGAACTGTCAGCAAACCTCAACTTGGCAAAAATCATTGCTATTTATTACACTAAAGTGCTTTCTGTACAGCAAGAGCTGGCTCGGATACATCGCATCTCAAACAAAAATATGGAATAAATGATCTCCCAAGATCGCTTCCAACCTGTTTTCCCAGCCTTACAAAGAGAAAGAGCAGAGCACAGACCCTGTGGAGCAGCCCTGCCATTCCACCCCTTCGGAGCACACAAACTCTGCACCAGCACTGCAACAAGTCCTGTGCTCCAAGCTGCTCCAGTATTGGAGACTCTACTTCAGACCCTCGGTAGCCACATCTAAGACCTAATTTCAAACAAACAATAAAATCGCCAGGAAAAAAAATAAACCTGACTGGCCAAACTACAGCAAACATTCCCAAATGTACCCAACCTCTGCACCCTCGGTTCTTCCACGCAGCCAAAGAGGGTTTGGGCAGTGCCCTTCAGGGGGTTTGCAAACCACAGCTTTGCTCTCAGCAGAGACCCTGCCCAACAACTGCAGGCAGTTATTCTGGGAAGAAAGGGAAGGCCAGAAATACTGTTTATTTACACAGATCATCTCCCTGAGAGAGGAACAATTAATGGGCCTCTTTCTTTGGAAGTTCCCATCCATCCCAGAGGGAGAGTAAGTGAGGCTGGGCAGGATCAGCCTATGGAAGGCTCAAAGAGGAGCCAGGGGAGAGGAGCAGAGATCTCCTTCAGGGGCAGGTACTCGCAGCACTTGGTTATGGCAAAAGGATTTGAAACTGCTCTGACTGCTGCAGGTGTGGGCCGTGGAGCAAGCAGCACTTGTTTTTGCTTTGGGGGTTCACTTCAGTTGTAGACTCACGTTTGTTCTTTCTAGATCAAACTGCAAACGATTGGCAGGAATCCTGTAAATCCAAAAGGATGCTCGCTTATTTCTGCATTTTCCTCCTACATTTTCAGAGATTAGTGCCTGTAATATTTTAATGCTATGGCATGAGTTTGGATGAGAGGGAGAGCTCTTATATTTACACACTCAGAGTGTGTGTGATCATAATATCCACGAGATTAGATCCAAGGACGTGTGGTGAAATGCACTTAACACGAGCCTGTTTGGGGCTCAGGCCAGCTCCACACAGTGAGATGCAACAGCCAAGTCTGGATTTTTCACCAGAAAACAGAGTCTGTACTTCAAACAGATCTGGTATTTTCTCTCCGTTCCTGAGCAATAAGTTTGAAGGTTTTTATTCTCTGAGAAATAAGTTAAAGATTTGAGATATTTTAGAATCAAAAAGCATTAATTCATTTTAAGGCTTCTTAAACCAAAAAAATTTCAATTTCTAATTTTTTATCTGAGTTGTATTATGGCAGGTTATGTAGTAGATTTACAGGACAGAAAGGGACTTTATAAAATGCTTTAAATACATATTAGAAGAAGAGAAATCATTAAACGATAATAGTCAAAATAAGGTGAAATCAAATCTAAAGCCCATCTCAGTAATTGTCTTCATGAAGCCTATGCAGGCATCAGTACTCCTGCTAATGACACAGAAAGGAAAAAGACAGAAGAAAAAGTGGGATATATGGAATATTCTGGAAGAAAGAAAATAGATGGAGTTACTACACAGATTAGTGTATATTTACTGAGTCTAGGCCAGAGTCCATCATCAGGAAGTGCTGAACGTGGGGGCTCCAACAGCCCACACTGCCTCCTCATTTCCTTCTGAGTTTTCCTAACTCAGGCCTCCTCCCCACCCAAAACCACGGGCAGCATTTCTTTCAGGAGATGGAATGACTGAAGACTGTCCTGAAGGGGAACCACAAACCAGGCTGCACACAAAAGGTAAAGGTAGAGTCCCCCAAAAGCAGTGAGCACCTCAGAGCCGTGGGAGAGGAGCAGCATTTGGTTTGCCCGGGCTTTTTGTACAGAACCCCAGATTGTTACCATGGGAAAGGACCTTTAGGATGATGAAGTTCAAACCCAGCAGGAGCAGTGTTCAGCAGTGTAAACCCTGAGCTGCAGGCAGCAGAATGAACACTGATTTCTGACTGAAATTGTTGGCGTTTGCAGCTGCTGGGTTCTCACCTGCTCACAGCTGGGTCCTGGTCCCACACTCCTGAGAAGTGAGGGACACCCTTTGGGAAAGGCAGGAATGTTTGTCCCCACAGCAGTCGCTGCCTGGGACAGAAGGGTTTGGCAAATCAGAGCCTCACATCTGGGCTGATGGGACAAACTTCAGCTCCTTCCCAGTTTTAGCCCTTCCAGCCATCACTCAACACCCGGGCAAGAACCAGGTCACAACATCTAATGGGCTTCGACCACCATCAGAGAGTGAGAGCAGAGTGAAGACCCTGCCAAGACCCTGCCATTTCTGTCTTGTGCCTAGAAATGGTGTTGGAGGCAACAAAAACCCATAAGCTCATTCCCACCAAGAGGGAAAGGAAAATGTCCCTCATTTACCCATTCTGAGGTCACAGTCACTCTGTTTCACAAATACCACATTAAAAAAGAGGGGAAAAATCAACAAAAAATCCCCAACTATTCTTTGATTCAAGGACAGGTTAAAATGTAAACTGATTTAAAAAATTAGAGGAAGAATTTTGGTTACGGATATTTCAAGTGTCTCTCCCTCCTGATGTCCCTTCTGTCTCTAGAATAATGACACTAATCCCTGCTGGAAATGTTCCTCTCTTTTCACTGGGGATGTGACACGGGACAGGAAGAGGAGAGCCACAGCCTGACCTGCACCAGGTCAGCCCCCTCTGGTCACTGGGCAATTCAAAAAACTATTTGAGCAGGAAAATGCTCTTTTCCCCCCTTTTTTTAGGTAGTACGACTAAACCTGACTGGGAGATTGCATTCAGGTCATCTCCTTCCACAAAACCAACCCAAAAGCGACGGCGTTCGCCGCGAGAAAAGACTGCAACGGCTCAAAAAACGCCCAACCAACCCAACCCAAGCGACGGCGAACGCGGCCCAAGAGCCGAAGGCCGCTGCTGGGGCTCCCCGGGCCCAGCAGACACAAAGCAAGGGATGGACCCACCTGCAGAGCCGGGCGGGCTGGCCGAGGACGTGCGTGCGGCCGGGAGCGTCTGCGGCCGCGCCGAGCTCCGCGTCTGCCCACGGCCCCGGGGAGACCGGCCGTGAGCAGGGAGGGGACAGCCACCGCCAGCCCGGGGGCTCTGCCTGCCCGGGGACCGGCCCCCGGGGCTCCGCTCTACTCCTTTATTTGATAAGCTACAGCGCGGAATGCAAAACCTCCGTTTGTTCCTTCTGGGTCATATGAGGGAGCCACTGGCGAAGATAATAATATATGAAGCAAGAGAACGAGAGGGAGAAAGAGGGAGGGAGGCGAGGGAAAGGAGGGAGGAAGGGAGAGGGAAGCAAAAGGCTTTCTATTATTCGGGACACTGGTGATGCACACTGAGGCAGTCGGAAGATTAAATTAAGTATTATATCTGCTGACCCCATTGCCATGGTTACCGGACAGCGGAAAATATTAATCAAGCCAAGCCTTTTCAGCTGAACATACCAGGAAAAAAATACTAAATATAAATATATATGTACATATTTGCTGCTCTGCCATGCTAATGCGGGCTGCCAGCAAGCAAACCACCTGATATCACCGAGATAAACAAATTTAAAATCTCCTTGGCGCACAAGAAGGCTGACGTCAGCGTGGCGAGCGCAGCGCAGGACGGGGCTGCGGCGCTCGCCCTTCAGCTGATGACAGGCAATTTCAGGAAGGGACGGCGACATCTTGCTGGGTGCCTGAGCTGGGGAGGCACTCAGGGCTCTCTGCCCATCGGGGCACAGGCTCCAGCACGGTCCTGGTTCTGCCGAGCCCTGGTGTCACGTGCAGACAGCACATCTCCCACGGGAATTAAAGCAGTTCCCCCAGCCGGTGCTCACCTGCAGTTCCCCCACCCGGTGCTCACCTGCAGTTCCCCCAGCCGGTGCTCACCTGCAGCCCAGAGCGGGGCTCAGAGGGCCCACTGCAGTGGGCTTGGCCCCACCAGGGTTCTGTGTGTGCAGGTGAGCTGCAGCTCGCTGCCCTCGCAGGTGGGGCGGACACATGGGCACAGAGCGGCACAGACCCTGAGGGGACACGGGGACACGGGGACACAGGGCCGAGGTGGCCGGGCTCCAGGGGAGCACAGCCGAGCCCTCAGAGGGTGCTGAGCACTGCTGAGCCCCCGAGACCAGCTGAGCACCTGCAGCCCAGACCCTCCATGCCTCACCCAGCACGGGGACAGCTCCCTGCACAAGGAACCTCTGCAGCCTTTGCAAAGGGCAAGGTGCGACCAAACCCCACCCAGGTGAGCAATAATTCTGACACTGGACTACGACCATTTGGAACTCTAATCTTAAACACAGAAATGGGAACAACCAGACAGATTAATCTGTCCTTTTTCGAACAGTAAACCATTGGCATATCCAAAAAGGGAACAAACTTCTCATTCTCTGCTCTAATCACATCCTAGAAAGGATGTCCATACAAAGACAGTACTTCCTCCCAGTCACCATCTTCATTTTTGCCTTTTGTTTTTTGTCTGTATTGTACAGGAAAGTTTCATGTGGCTGCTGCTGACTTGCCTAATTTCCCCTGAGGTATTCGAGCCAGCAGAACACTGAGATGACAACCCATCCTTTGTTGTGTCCTACCCACACATGGAGGTGGTAGAGATGAGAAATAGGAGAAAATTTAAAAATGAATGAATAATAAGCCACTAGACCCAATGAGAAGGCCAAGCATTTTAATGGAAGCAATCAATATGTCAAGAGAAGCTGTGGCTGACCCATCCCTGGAAGTGCTCAAGGTTGGACAGGGCTTGGAGCAGCCTGGGACAGTGGAAAATGTCCCTGCCCATGGCTGAGGGTAGCACTGGATGAGCTTTAAGGTCCCTTCCCACCCAAACCACTCCATGATTCTATGAATACTTTAATACATGTACTTTATAACAGTTCTGTGGAAGCCAGATATATACCAGCCTTCTCAAAACCCAGCAGCTTGAGCTCACCAATACAAATATACATATAAAATACTGTATAGATTATACAAAACAAATGTTCTGGTTCATTTACAGTTCTGTAAAAGCAGAGCCAAATTTACTGAAGGCATAAACAAGGACGTCTATTTCATTTTTAAAATGTTAATGAAGAATGAGATTGTTATTTGTTCTTGGTCTATTTTGTGATTTTAGCCAATAGTTCTAGTGATAATTATCAACTGTTTATATTTAGATAAAAGCAGCCCATATGGCAACAGCAGAACAATCTGATGTTTAGATCCTCAGCTACATGTTTTCTATAAATAATATGATTGAATAACTGTAACAAATTATTTCATCAGTCTAAAAGCAGATACCAATATATAACAACTAAGAAAGCCATTTACTCATTATCTACAAATAATAAATACCTTCCCAAGTACATTTAACACTTAGGAAAAGACAAAAATATAATAATACACATATTAACCCATAAACGCTTACATTAATGTGTCTTAAAATTTACTTCTTAATTTCCAGGGACAGGCAGAGGGTGTCATGTGGGTTCTTAGGGTAATTAAAGGCTCTGCCTAACTGCACACCAAGGAGCACAGCTCTGTGACGTGTCTGTCCCCAAATCTCGGCACGCCTCGAGCCCATCCCGTTTCTCACCCTCCCTGCAGACAGGGAGCTCCACCCTGGAGCCTTTGGGGGCTCAGAGCTGGGGCAGGGCTGCAGAGCCCTCCTCCTCCTCCTCCTCCTCCTCCTCCTGACACAAAGGAGCTCCCCGGGCCGGGGCAGCGCTTCCCGGAGGGAAAATGATTGCGGCACAATGGCCAGCACGGCCAGCTTAGGGCAGCTGTGTCATATAAATTGTCAGCAATGACCATAAGCACTCAGAGAAACAATTTAATTCCTCACTCCCGCCATCATGGGCTGATATATTCTTTCAAGGTCATTACCCAAGGCTAGGAGGGTCGCGTGATTAACGAGTGACACGTCCAACGAGGGCGGCTGTGCCTGAGCAGGCCTTATATTAATTAGACAGAAGTGCTGAAAAATAAACGGTGCCTGGCAAGGAGGGGCCAGACCCACACCTCCAAACTCTGAGCCACCACCCTGCTGCCTCAACCTGCCACCACAGCCCAGCAGCTCCAGCAGGATGCACAGAACACGTTTCTTTCCTGGTTTAAATGATTTGGGCTCTCACCCCAGCTTTTCAAGTCTTTGGTTTATGCTTTTCTTCCTTCTTGCCATAAGTTACTGACTTACACTGCATGAAAGCACAAGACACTGCTGTTCACAATTAACTTGGCATCTCCAGACCAAGCCTAAATTAAACAAAAAAAAAAAAAAAAACAAACAAAAAAAAAAAAAAAAAAAAAACAGCAACAACAACAAAAAAAAACAAACAACAACAACAAAAAAACAAACAAACAAACAAACAAAAACCCCACAAGTCCCAAGGCTTGCAGGTTTGTGCCAGGCACTTGGAGAGACCCAGAGCAACAGCAGAACATGCCCTGGCTGCCCAGCTCCAGAAGCCCTGAGCAGGCCAGGCTTTCCAAAGCAGCAGTGCAGCCTCTGATAGCCCTCTCTCCAGCCTGCTGTGCCACCCCAAATCCACGGGATGCTGTGGAACCAGCAGAGATGGCTCTCAGCAAACATACAAACACACTGTCTAGGCTTACTCAGAGAGAATGTCTTTGGACACCACCTCAGTCTCAGCTCTCTCCCCACAAAACCTGGCAATCAGCCTGCTCACTGAGCCCACAGCACTCTGACCTGGGCTGGGTGTAGCTGCTCCAGCACAAAGAGGGAAACCCACTTCAACTTCACCATGGGATGCTGCCAACAGCTCTCTCTGAGGTTTAGGAGTCAATGGAAAAGCACCTTTCAACAAAGACACAGTAGTCCACATCTGCCTGAGCAAGATGGACCAAATTTTCCAAGATTCTCAGCACTCACAGCTTCAGCTGACCGAAATGAAGGCACCCCAACAGCTCTGCAAGATTACAGTCCAACATTATCGATATCCAGCTGCCCAGGCACTGGAAAGCAGCCCTCCTGCTATTTTACCTTACAGTGGTCCCTAGACAGGACCCTGCCTCAGCCCCAGCCAAGATTTTGGTGATGCAAATCACTCACCTCTCATCACGGTGCCTGGCCTGCAGACAGCTCGGAGAGCCTCACCACGTCCTCGGGCTGGAATCCTCCAAACTCCTCCGATAAAATGGCCCCAGCAGTCCCTCACAGCGTTCCTGTGGCATTTGAACCCCTGTGGCTCCATTCCTGGAGCATGTTCCCAGCCCTTGGCAGCTCTGTCCAGTGTGCCACCAGCCCCGTGTGCCAGCAGCCCAGAGTGCCAGCCCCCGCAGGTGACCCTGCCTTCTGCTAATCACCAGCAATTAACTCACTAACTCGCCACAGCTGATTTCAGAGCCCGCCTTTTGGCCCATACAATACACTACACAGTATTTTGTACCACAGCCCAATGCACCACGACAAAAAGGAGCCACAAAGTAGAAGTGAAATCTGAAGACATTTTTAGGGTGTCACTGCCCTAATGACACGCAGTGGCTCCCCTGTGTTCTCACTGTATGGGTGCAGAAGAGAGCAGCAAAACTCTGCCCTAACCACTAACTTCTGATCGTCACCTGCTTCTCATAATCCACCATCGGGATTCCAAGCCATTTCCCTGGGAATGTCTGTTGGCTCTCCAAAAGAGCCAGCGCATGAGAGAGGGGATTGAGACAAAAAGCCAAACACCTGTGCCTAGTTAAGACTCAAAAAAAGAAGTTCTTTTTTCCCCAATTAAAGTTTCACCTTCAGCTGTGTGCTGCTACTCCAGACCTGAGGCAGAGGCTCTCTCCTCCCCTCTCTTCCATGAAACTCCCAAGCTCAGGGCAGGCCCCAGCAGCCACAGGTCACCTGTCCAAGGTGGAGCTTCCACCGTGTCCCCAGCCCTGCAGGTGGGGAAAGGGTGGCAAGAGCAGGATGGCTGCCTGTGCAGGGAAGGTGCACGCACCTGGGGACACAGGTAACACAGGGACACACTGTACATAGGTGACACACACACAGGGGCACACTGTACACAGGTAACACACACAGGGACACACTGTACACAGGTGACACACAGGGACACACTGTACACAGGGACACACTGTACACAGGTGACACACACACAGGGACACACTGTACACAGGTAACACACACAGGGACACACTGTACACAGGTGACACACAGGGACACACTGTACACAGGTACCACACACAGGGACACACTGTACACAGGTAACACACACAGGGACACACTGTACACAGGTGACACACAGGGACACACTGTACACAGGTAACACACACACAGGGACACACTGTACACAGGTGACACACTGTACACAGGTGACACACAGGGACACACTGTACACAGGTAACACACACAGAGGGACACACTGTACACAGGGACACACACAGAGGGACACACTGTACACAGGTAACACACACAGGGACATACTGTACACAGGTGACACACACACAGGGACACACAGGTCACACACACACAGGTATCACACACGCAGGTACACACACGCACACAGATACCACACACAGGTACAAATGTGTACACAGGTAACACACACACACAGGTACCACACATGGACACATGTAACACACATGCACACAGGTACACACAGACATGAACCAAGACCATGTGCCCCCCTGAACAGCAGCCAAACTCCGTGTTACCCTGGGCCTGGCACCTTTCCCACCCCAAGGAGTGCCCGTGGTTTTGGCAGGCACAAAGGGCTCCAGGCTTCCACAGTGGCCTGTTCCACCTCCCCCAGAGTGACCACTAGGAATTCAATTTGATCTTTTTTCTTTTTTTTGGCATTTCCATAACTCAGTTTTGGTTTATCTAGAAACAAGAAAACTGAAAAGAAAGAAAACATGAAAAGGCTACGTTAGCCCTAGAACCCTTTTATGACATGGGGCTCTGACTTGGAGCTGGTAACACTGTTTGGTGCTTCCCTGCTCTTAAATTGCTGCATTTTTGGCCCTTCTTCATAAGACTCCTCTTCATGTCCATAAATTGCACCGCCTTGGAAATCTAGTGGGAAGAACTGAGGTTAAATCCCACTCTCTCCTCAATTTCTGTCCTCCATCGCCGACATCAGGCTGGAAGCAGGATGAGTTATGGTGGAGGCAGAGCAGTTTGCAGGGTTTCCAAGGGCTGCACGCCCCGAGCAGTGGGTGTGGGGTACAGGTGTGACCTCCAGACGTGGTGCAGCTCCCACCAGCCCCAGCACAGGCTGCAAACACAGCTCACACACACGGAGCCACTCCACGCGCCCACACGCGATCCCGCAGGATCCCAGCGCATCAGAACTGGGCTGGATTCATTTCCACTGAGCTCTGCAGACACGTTCCCTGCAAAACTCGGGACAGCCATCTGAGCAGTGGTTTTCAGCACCAGCAGCACGAGCAACCTTCCCTGGCCTTACGCCACACAAAGGCCAACTTTGATTCCAGAGGCCAGGAAATAAAGATTCCTCCCTCTCTGTTCCAGTCCTTCCCTCCCAGTAACACCCCATTTTCCTGCACATCTGGGAGACGGGAACAGCACTGGGCACTGCCAGCTGGGCAGTTCAGGTGGAAAGCTGACTCTTGGGCTATTTTCAATGTCTTCCCCGTGTGCCGGTTTACGTTACATCTATTTTAGTGCGTGTGAGTTTGTGTGTTAATGCCTGCTCACATCCAGGACAAAAATACACAGCACGGTTAGGCAAATACATGGAAATACAGACAGAATCCGATTGCTCTGGCAGACCACACAAAGGCTAAGAAATGAAAAATGCACTCACGCCCTCTGACACCCTGGCCGAGTGCACGGCAAGAGCTCTGGTGGTGGGGACTGAAGGCTGGCTGCTGGCTCCCTCTCTCTCCCTCTCCCTTTCCTGCTAAGGAGACACTTTGAGCGCCGGGATTGCTCACAGTCTGCCTCTGTGATCCACATGCAGGACTGGTAATACGCCTGCTATTTCCCTCTCTCTCCCCCATCAAGCCTCCCCCCATCGCTCTTGTTCTCGTGTTCAGCGGTTATTTTAGCTTAATGCGGTGACATCACGGCTCACGGTGAGCAAAGCCCCGGCGCTGAGCACAGAGCCGGCTGCACTCATCACCTCCCAGCCCTTGGCAGCCAGGCCTCTGCCCCGGCACAGGGGGCTGTGTCCTGGAGGGGGCTGTGTCCCAGAGGGCTGCTGTGTCCCAGAGGGCTGCCGTGTCCCTGTCCTGGCACAGCTCGGCGTGGGCACAGCCCTGCCGCAGCCGGGGGACAGCCGTGTGCCCCCAGCCCCGGAGGGACAGCGAGTGACACCTGGCACTGACCCTGTCAGGGAGCTGCCCCTTGGTGCCCAGCGCAGCACAGCAGTGGACACCTGCCTGGACAGTCCCCTCCGGCCGGGGTGGACGCACAGAACGCGTGGAAGGAGGTGGTTCTTGGGTGGGGGAGAGATGGAGCGCTGGAAGGCATCTCATTTCTCAGCAGCGCTGAGGAGTCAAACCCTGCGTTAAAATGAAAATACTCGGTGAATTTTTAAAGCTGAACCCCTCTACGAGTCTTCATCTCCCGTAATTCCTCCACCCCGTTATAACAGATCTGCAATAGTCTCAACAGCTCTCATGATTTTGTTCCATGTTCTTCTAAAATAGGAAACAAAGAAACGGCACATGATATTAGAAAAACTTCACAGCAGAACAGATAAGATGCGGGAGGAGAATAATGCAGTCAAATAAGCTTTCCATTATTAACAACCGTGCCCTGAGGTCTACGGGCATAGTCCCAAAACCTAAATTATCTTAAATCATGAGGTTACCAATAAAGACAGCTCGGGACAGCAGAAGGGGTCTGTGATTTCAGGGGGTTTGCAGACCACATATATATGATTAACATTTCTGTGCTACGGTTTATTACTTCATTATAATATTTTCCATCACAAATGAATAGGTAAAATACCTGGCTATTAAATATAAACCTATCCCTCAGGATGATCAGATTATCACTTGAATTTAAAATCTTTCTGAATTTTTAATAATGCATAACAAATAAGATTATTTATGCACTTTCTTGGCTTTGCTTGCAGGGCCCACAGTGACGTGCAGCCGTGTCCCCTGAAATCCAGGTCTGGGGGGACACACACACACAGTCCCTGCTCCCCCCTCGGCCCCTGCATGCAGCGGTGACCCGAGTCCCGCAGCTGTGCGGTGTGGGGTACGGTGTGTGGTGTGGGGTGTGCGGTGTGGGGTCTGGTGTAGGGTGTGGTGTGGGGTGTGGTGTAGGATGCAGTGCAGGGTGCGGTGTGTGGTGCAGGATGCAGTGTGCGGTGCAGGATGCAGTGTGGGGTGCAGTGTAGGATGTGGTGCAGGATGCTGTGTGCGGTGCCGGGTGCTGTGTGCAGTGCAGGATGCGGTTCAGGATGCTGTGTGGGGTGCAGTGTAGGATGCAGTGTGCGGTGTAGGATGCGGTGCAGGATGCAGTGTGGGGTGCAGTGTGCGGTGCAGGATGCAGTGTAGGGTGCGGTGCAGGATGCGGTGCAGGATGCAGTGTAGGATGCACTGTGCCATGCCACATGTGCCGTGTGTGGTGCGGTGCAGGATGTGGTGCAGGATGCGGTTCAGGATGCAGTGTGGGGTGCAGTGTAGGGTGCGGTGCCGTGTGCGGTGCGGTGCAGGATGCAGTGTGCGGTGCAGGATGCAGTGTAGGATGCTGTGTGTGGTGCCAGGTGCTGTGTGCAGTGCAGGATGCGGTGCAGGATGCAGTGCAGGATGCTGTGTAGGATGCACTGTGCCATGCCACATGTGCCGTGTGCAGTGTGGTGCAGGATGCAGTGCGGGGTGCAGTTCAGGATGCAGTGTGGGGTGCAGTGCAGGATGCAGTGTGCGGTGCAGGATGCAGTGCAGGATGCTGTGTAGGATGCACTGTGCCATGCCACACGTGCCGTGTGCGGTGCGGTGCAGGATGCGGTGCTGTGTGCGGTGCAGGATGCGGTGCAGGATGCAGTGTAGGATGCACTGTGCCACGCCACACGTGCCGTGTGCGGTGCGGTGCAGGATGCGGTGCAGGATGCAGTGCACTGTGCGGTGCAGGATGCAGTGTAGGATGCAGTGCAGGATGCAGTGTGGGGTGCTGTGTAGGATGCACTGTGCTGTGCAGGATGCAGTGTAGGATGCACTGTGCCACGCCACATGTGCCGTGTGCGGTGCGGTGCAGGATGCAGTGTGGGGTGCTGTGCAGGATGCGGTGCAGGATGCAGTGCACTGTGCGGTGCAGGATGCAGTGTAGGATGCAGTGCAGGATGCAGTGTGGGGTGCTGTGTAGGATGCACTGTGCTGTGCAGGATGCAGTGTAGGACGCACTGTGCCACGCCACATGTGCCGTGTGCGGTGCCGGCCGTGGGGCAGCACGGCTCGGCCGTTCCGCAGCGCGGGGATGAGGAGCCCGGCAGCGGCAGCGGCGCGCAGGCAGCAGCCGAGGACTCGGGGCAGGCTGATGGAAAGTCAAGTGGAGGCCTGGCTGTCTGAAAGCCCTTCAATAGCTGTGCAGTCTGGACTTGAACCCTGCCCTCTCACCTCGGGGTCCCGTATTTCCCCGGCACCGGCGGCGGGCAGGGAGCGGGGGCGGCCGGGGGCAGCGGGGTCCCCCACTCCCTCACAGGTAATTAAGGCACCGTTTTCAGGCTTGCGTGGGCAAAAGACAATTGGGCCTAATGAAGCATGGACCGGGCGGCCGGCGCTGCCGGGAGCAGCCCGCAGCGGGCCCAGGACCCGCGGGGACAGCCCGGGGACCTGCGGGGACAATGCTCATTAGGGACACGGCCTCGTGGGTCCGCTGCTCTTTGGGATGAACTCGCCGGTCGCTCCCGTTCTAACCTCGCCAATCAGCGCCGCCGGGGCTGGATGCGTGAGGTCAGTTATGGAGATGCAGGAAATTACTGGGGATTGGCAGGGCCGGTTTTGTCAATTTGTAAGCAAAACCCTGTGTTATTGCCGGGTTTTCATCTTTTCATCGCTGTCAGCCTGTGCTGGCACACGAGAGCTAAAAGCAAAATTGTCTCAGAGGCTGCTGGAAAATTAACGGCGGAGGATAAAAAATATTTTTGTGTAGAACAGAAATAGGAGGCAGGTACTTACATTAAAAAAATACAGCCAATTAAGGCCCTGGAAGTGCTGGCACATGCAGCTCACGGCTCTCCCCAGGCGGGGAGCCGCTCCCCGGCTCCGGAGCCCAGCAGCTCGGCAGCACCGCGACCCCGGGCTCCCCGAGCCTCACCCAGCCCTTCCTCGGGCCCAAAGGTTCGCATTTGCAGGACATCTGACTGGCAATAAAAGGGCCAGGAAATGATAGTTGTGCCGAGTAAATCGGGGTGAATGCCGGGGGAGGGGAGGCCGGATCGATGGCCAAACAACTTGTGCATTCTCCGGGAAGGATTTGCTCACGGTCCTGCGCTGCTCCGCGGACGAGAGGCCCCGCGCTCAACAATAGCGTGTCCCCTCAGAGCAGGAAACACAAAGGGAATTTGCTCTGATTCAATCCACACAGTGAGGCCCCTCTGGGGCTAAAGAGGGTCACTTTTACCCTGGCTAAAAATAAAGAAAAAAGATTTTTTTTCCTCCCCCCTAACACACACACACACACACACGCACACGATCCGGCTGCGGGAAACAGCCCACCTCCACTCAACCAGATGCTGAAAAATCATGAGCTGCCTCTCTCATTTTTTCCGTTTATACTTTAGAATTTATCAGAATTTACTCAAAAAAAAATTAAACAAGCAGAATGTGATCAAAGAGCAGCGAAACGGCCTCTTCCTTTTATTCCATTTCCTTGTCTAACAAGTGCTTTAGCGGGGACTGCTGCAGCACCAGCCCCTAATAACAAAGGAGGTGACACTGTGAGGGCAAAGAACTGTAAACTGAATTTTGAAAGCCCCACGAGAGCCCGGATATCACGGTTGTGCTCTGTTCAGATATATTTGTTTTCTAATACTTTGCCTTTTTTTGTTCTGCTTCTAATCCTAAATTCCTCCATCGAGCCCAGGTCAGTAACGACGCCGCAATTGTGCGCAACACCTGCTGAAATTATCCACAACAAGAAGTTTTCCCTAAAAACCAGTAAAATGTAGCTCAGCAGATTCTATCTGCATTCGTTTGGCAGAACAACAAGATGTTGGTGGGGACAAACTCGGCACAGAGCGGCCCCGAGCCCCCTGAGTTGGCGGAGCTCAGCCCAAACAATGGCCGCTTCCCATTCACCTTTCCCCGGCTTTTCAAAAGAACATCCCAGAAACACAAAGCAGCAGCGGGAAATGGCAATTTTATGAATCCTAATCAATCAAAGGGCTTATTAACTCAATGTGAAGCCAGATTAAAATCTTTAATTATAAATCGTGCTAAAAGGAAAAACAAAATGTACTTATGGTACATTGAAAATTCCGGATATTAACATAGTTGCCATTATCTCTCGCAATATTAAATTTCCCCTCCCTGCCCTGCAACATGCTCACCTTTTTCTGTTCCTAAAGAACAGAACCGCGGAGCAAACTCATTTTTCTCCTTCCCAGACCTATTAGCATGCAGTCCCGTAGGCAGGGCCCAGCTGTGGGTTCTATGGGGCTCTATGGGGCTCTGTGGGGCTCTGTGGGGCTCTGTGGGGCCCTGTGGGGCTCTGTGGGGCTCTGTAGGGCTCTATGGGGCTCTACGGGGCTCTGTGGGGCTCTATGGGGCTCTATGGAGCTCTGTGGGGCCCTGTGGGGCAGCCCCATCCCGGCAGTGGGCTCTATGGAGCTCTATGGGGCTCTATGGGGCTCTATGGGGCTCTATGGGGCTCTGTGGGGCCCTGTGGGGCTCCGTGGGGCTCCGTGGGGCTCTGTGGGGCTCTGTGGGGCTCTATGGGGCTCTATGGAGCTCTGTGGGGCCCTGTGGGGCTCTATGGGGCTCTATGGAGCTCTATGGGGTCTATGGGGCTCTGTGGGGCCCTGTGGGGCTCTGTGGAGCTCTGTGGGGCCCTGTGGGGCTCTATGAGGCTCTATGGGGCTCTGTGGGGTTCTGTGGAGCTCTATGGGGCTCTGTGGGGCCCTGTGGGGCTCTGTGGGGCTCTGTGGAGCTCTATGGAGCTCTGTGGGGCTCTATGGGGCAGCCCCAGCCCGGCGGTGGGCTCTATGGGGCTCTGTGGGGCCCTGTGGGGCTCTGTGGGGCTCTATAGGGCTCTATGGGGCTCTATGGAGCTCTATAGGGCTCTGTGGGGCCCTGTGGGGCCCTGTGGGGCTCTATAGGGCTCTATGGGGCTCTGTGGGGCTCTGTGGGGCTCTATGGAGCTCTATGGAGCTCTATGGGGCTCTGTGGGGCCCTGTGGGGCTCTATGGAGCTCTATGGGGCTCTATGGGGCTCTGTGGGGCTCTGTGGGGCTCTGTGGGGCTCTATGGAGCCCTGTGGGGCTCTATGGGGCTCTATGGAGCTCTGTGGGGCTCTATGGGGCAGCCCCAGCCCGGTGGTGGGCTCTGTGGGGCTCTGTGGGGCTCTGTGGGGCTCTATGGGGCTCTATGGAGCTCTATGGAGCTCTATGGGGCTCTGTGGGGCCCTGTGGGGCTCTATGGAGCTCTATGGGGCTCTATGGGGCTCTGTGGGGCTCTGTGGGGCTCTGTGGGGCTCTATGGGGCTCTGTGGGGCTCTGTGGGGCTCTGTGGGGCTCTATGGGGCAGCCCCAGCCCGGCGGTGGGCTCTATGGGGCTCTGTGGGGCCCTGTGGGGCTCTGTGGAGCTCTATGGGGCTCTATGGAGCTCTATAGGGCTCTGTGGGGCTCTGTGGGGCTCTATGGGGCTCTATGGAGCCCTGTGGGGCTCTGTGCAGCTCTATGGGGCTCTATGGAGCTCTATAGGGCTCTGTGGGGCTCTGTGGGGCTCTATGGGGCTCTATGGAGCCCTGTGGGGCTGTGTGGGGCTCTGTGGGGCTCTATGGAGCTCTATGGGGCCCTGTGGGGCTCTGTAGGGCTCTGTGAGGCTCTATGGGGCTCTGTGGGGCCGGGAGCCGCAGGCGGTGCTTTGGGGTGCCTTTCCCGCAGCCGGCCTCGGGGGCTGCCCGCGGTGAGCCCCGGCTGGACGGGCTCTATGGGGCTCTATGGGGCTCTATGGGGCTCTATGGGGCAGCCTCAGCCCGGTGGTTGGCTCTATGGGGCTCTATGGGGCTCTATGGGGCCGGCAGGGAGCCGCCGCATGTTTTATTTCTTGCCGGAGGTGACGGCCAGCCCGTCGTGTCCCCGGCCGTGCCGCTGGAGGTGTCACCCCACTGCCTCTGGACGGGAAAGCGCCTTTTCCATCGGGGCACAGAGCCGGGCCCAGCGCCGCCTTCCCGGCAGGTTCCCTCACCTCGTGCCATCCCCTCCTTGGAATTAACCATTTTTTCCTCTCCGCAAAATCAGTTTTTCAAATGAGAGTGGTATTTCTTTCAGAAAAAGATCCTACAGGACCCACTCGTACCGTGATTCTAGGTCATGTTTTACACAGAATTCCTATCTTCCTTCCTCTTGATACACTCCTTCCCTGGGATTTATTCCTGAAGCACTCCCCAAAGGAAAAGCACCTTTGCTGAACTGAGATTTTTCAAATTTGCTGTCACTTTTGGAACTATAATTGAAATCCCAAATCGTGTTTCCCTTCTGTAGAACTTCAGAAAACACAGCTGGTGAATCTGAAATACAGTTTTAGCCTGAAAAAAAAACGGGAACTTAATTTTATATTTTACAAACGACTGGTTGTCTCCAGAACGTTCACAAAAGGGGATTGCACAGCATAAGGAAGGGAATCTGTCTCTGCCCTGTAATTGCCGCCTGGGAGCTCTGCGCCCCGTCCTGAATCTCAGGTGATGTGAGCTCTTCCCAAACCCACCCGGGCAGGGGCAGGGGCACGTCCTGGGCCAGGTAAATCATCCCACCGCTGCTTTCCAAAGCAGCCGCACACCTGTGTGCAAACCCTGCCCGCGACACGCGCAGAGGAGCGCAGGCCGCGGAACGGAGGATCCGGAGTGTGAAATGCAGCGGTGCTGCAGCTCTCTCTGCGTGCTGCAGCTCTCCAGAACCGGGCTGTCCCCGGGTGGGTGCTCTCCGTGTCCCCGCAGCCCCCGGGGCCAGCCCCCAGCCCCGCTCCCCTCCCGCCTTTCAGGAAATTCAGAGCGGATCCTTTGTGCCCAACTCGGGTTTCGTTTCGTTGCTTTTAAATTTGTTCGGCTTGACTTTTGACACTTCAGAGGCTTAAGCCTTCTTTAAGTACAACAATATAATAAATATTTGTGTTGCCGAAGGAAAAGTGGATCCGTTGTTAGTGTTAGGGGAAGCAGGATCTCTTTCTCATTCGTTTGGTATAAATAATTCACACAACTATGTGCATTTTATAAACATCATCTTTAGGAAACTGATACTATCAAACATTTTCAAGACAACACTCAGCAGCATATAAATATGCACAAAGTATTTACTACAGCCGATCTGAAACTAAACAAAAAATTGTTAATGAAAGCAGAAAAATAACGATAGTTTATGTAAATAATTATGTTAATACAAAGTGTTTTCAGACTTATTTATACAAATTAGTCATCTGAATGACAAAAAGCTTTGACAAACTACAAACACCTATCAAAAATCATATTATTTGGCTCATTTTCCCTCGCAATTTCCATCTTTAGCTTGCCTTGGAAAAGCAGATTTAGAGCCTCCCCTGCTCTTTGTCACTACAGCAGGAACAAGCCCAGTCAAAGGCATTTTCTTTACTTAAATATTAAAAAAATGTTTTCATGAGGTATTTTCTTCAAAATATTTGAAGAAATTGTGGGGGGTTTTTAAATTAAGAAATTAAGCAATATAAATCTATTTTAATACACAATTATTTCCAAAAAAAAAAAAATTTAATGTGCATCATGTTTGGTTCAATTAGGAAAAAAAACCCCAAAACATATTTTCAGGTAAAAATACGGTATGCAGAAAACACCTCTTTATTTTCCAACAAAAAGCACCTTAAAATCATCCAGGAAAGAAACGATCTATTTAAGACGAATATGAAAAACCCTGTGCACAAACTACCCAAAGCTCCACAGCTGCATTTTTTGCACTTTCTGTTTCAATCTGATTTTGGGATTTCAGCGCTCCTGCCTTGTTGATGGAATGAGATTTCCTCGCAGTGGCAGCGCTCCCAGTCTGGAATAGAACTGAGCCCCGAATTGAGGCTGTGCGGTGCCTCAGTTCGGGTCCCGACCCATTCCCCGGGCAGAACCCGGCCGGACCGGGCAGAACCGGACAGAACCGGACAGAACCGGGCAGAACCCGGCCGGACCGGGCAGAACCGGACAGAACCGGACAGAACCGGGCAGAACCGGGCCGGACCGGGCAGAACCGGGCAGAACCGGGCCGGACCGGGCAGAACCGGGCAGTACCGGGCAGTACCGGGCAGTACCGGGCAGAACCGGGCAGAACCGGACAGAACCGGGCAGAACCCGGCCGGACCGGGCAGAACCGGGCAGTACCGGGCAGAACCGGGCAGAACCGGGCAGAACCGGACAGAACCGGGCCGTACCGGACAGAACCGGGCCGGACCGGGCAGAACCGGGCAGAACCGGGCAGAACCCGGCCGGACCGGGCAGAACCGGGCCGGGCCGCGGCACGGATCGCCCCGGGGCCGGGGCCGCGCTCGGGGCAGCTCCCCCCGGAGCCGCTACAGAGCCGTGATCCGGGCGGCTGCTCATCGAGGGAAACGGCTATTGGCGTCCCCATCAGCCGGCGACACCCGCGGGACCTTAAACAAGTCCGCTCGCTTAATGGCAGGCCCCCGGGGACACGCTCGGGCCCTCCGCTGACCATTAGACCCCTTGATGGAGTGGACAATAAACCTGACAGGACAGGCTGGACACTGCTCCCGAGCGCGTCTGCGCCGGCACGAGGGGACTGCTCTGTGCCGCTGCCCTGGGTGTGTTCGTGGGCCACCTCCCCTCCCAGCCCTCGGTTCATTGTCCATCCTGTCCTCTGTCCATTCCTGCCCTCTGTCCATCCCCATCCCTGTCCTCTGTCCATCCCTGCCCTCTGTCCATCCCCATCCCTGCCCTCTGTCCATCCCTGCCCTCTGTCCATCTCCATCCCTGTTCCACCCCTGCCCCATCCCTGCCCTCTGTCCCTGCCCCATCCCTGCCCTCTGTCCATCTCCATCCCTGTTCCACCCCTGCCCCATCCCTGTTCCATCCCTGCCCCATCCCTGCCCTCTGTCCCTGCCCCATCCCTGCCCTCTGTCCATCTCCATCCCTGTTCCACCCCTGCCCCATCCCTGCCCTCTGTCCATCCCCATCCCTGTCCTCTGTCCATCCCTGCCCCATCCCTGCCCTCTGTCCATCTCCATCCCTGTTCCATCCCTGCCCCATCCCTGCCCTCTGTCCATCCCCATCCCTGCCCTCTGTCCATCCCCATCCCTGCCCTCTTTCCCTGCCCCGTCCCTGCCCTCTGTCCATCCCCATCCCTGCCCCATCCCTGCCCTCTGTCCATCCCCATCCCTGCCCCATCCCTGCCCCATCCCTGCCCTCTGTCCCTGCCCCATCCCTGTGCCATCCCTGCCCTCGGTGCCCACTCCAGAGCCCACCAGGAGCAGCCCTGCCCACGCCTCCAGCCGTGTCACGGGGTAACACACTTTGGTTTTGAGTTAGAGGAACACGAGGACACACAGAGCCACCAGAGCACTCCAGCCACCACCAGGGCAAAGGCAACTGGGGAACGTCTCCTAAAAACAGCCCAGACAACACGCCAGGGCAGGTTACTCCATGCCGTGTTCTTAGAAAAGAACATAATCTAAAGGGAAAAATAACACAGGTACCACTTTTCCTTGGTGCTATACAAGGAACATAAACAGTATACAAGGTATATAAACAATTCTTGGGAGAAGAAATCAAGTTTCGAAGTATTGATTATCTATTCATCAGCCAAAACGAAAAAAATACCAGAAAAGTCAACCTTAGCTGTTTCCTGATAAATTACTGATAATTGCATTTATATTGTTTAAATAAATTATATCTATTTTTTGTTGTTGTTGCATGTTAGCTTATTAGTATTTACTCTCTTAAGCTTCTGCCGGTAAAAAGGGCCCCGGGTTTGACAGCAAATTTTCTAGTATTTGGAAGCTTTTATCCCAATTTTAACACCTAATCTCTTTTTCTCTAGAGAATTAAATGATACTGCATTAAACCAGAAAATTATATAGAATTTTAAACAGTCCGCACAAGTCGGGAACTGACAGGTCATTAAACAGCTCTACTGGAAAGAAACTTCCTCCTAAAAATTTAGGGGGTTACATATACTATAGGAGTACACCTATATTTGCACATATATATGAGCATACATGTGCAGCAATTTTACCACAGCTAAATAATTTGTCTAATTTAAATAAAACCTACTTAATATGAAATATTTTATCAATAAAAAGCACTAAACACAGAGATTTTCTTTTAACCTAACAGTCAACAAAAAACAACACAGCTAAAGAATATGTAAGTATAATCCAGATTATTCCGATCTGATTTGTATTTTCAGTTCAACCTTAAAAGCTTTTAACAAAAGAAACATCCTTTCTGGC